>NC_054500.1:5743714-6110327 GCF_017639515.1 Carcharodon carcharias
TTGGGGACAGGTGCATGTGTAGTTGTTCTCCAGGTCCTACAAGATTGCCATAAACAGAGAAAGAGAGCATCATTAACCCCTTCCTTTCCAAATGCGGTGTAATTGGGCAGGCTACTTCAATGCAGTTTGTGGAGCTTGAGGAGGCAAAGAGGCAGGACGTCCATCTATTAATGTTTAACACAACAATGTAAATTGGCCTTTATAGAAACAGCAATCGAGTGGGGTGGGGTGGGTTGGCAACTGGCGGGCATAGTGTGGCACAATACAGAACTGCCTAGAATCTGGCACCCGTTCTCACTCTCAAGGCTCCATCAAATGGCTCGCTGGTGAATGCTCTTTGTGGGAAGATGTAGAACCATTCAGACTTGGCAGGCCCAAGTACAATCATAGATTTGTGCTGACAGTGCAAGGGAAGAGTTACTGTCTATACAACACGGAGAGAGAAATAGGGGAACCTTACAGGAAGGAATTATCACTTACACTCATGGGAGGCAAAAGAGAGTGGGAAATCACTGGGTCTCCAACATAGCAGGTGGATGCTCAGACACACAGAGGGAAAGCTCACACTGAGATTCGAAGCTGGGTCTGACACACATGCTCAGCAGCTATAGCTCCTCAATTTCAATCCAAATAGGAAACAAAGGCAATATTTCCCAATGTCAAGGCAGTGAACAAGGACCCTAAACATACACCAGCCACATGCTGTACATTACCTGGGACCTTTAATTCCTGTGATCCTTAACTGATCACAAACCCTTAGCTCATAGTATAACCAAACTGGGATCATTAACCCATCCTGTACCCGACCCGGGATCATTAACCCATCCTGTACCCGACCCGGGATCTTGCTTTACTTGACCTGCGTTGCTTAACCCATGCTTTTCCTTGGAATGATTTCTGTCAACACTGGATGCCTACGGTAGGCAAATATCCGATTCCCAGCAGCAACGTTCGTCACATCTTGGCAGCCAAGTAAAGAAAGTCAGCAGGTCTAAAGAGACGTTGGTTAATGAGAGAGCTGCGGGTCAGAAAGCGACATCACATGAACCATTCAGTAGGCCCCACTTTGAAATAGCGCACCGGTCACTGGGGTTTTCAAGGTTAGGTTTCATCAGTTGTGCAGGTTCACACAGGGGAGAATGTGTTTTATTTCATAATTCACAAGATTTTGAAATGAATTAGAGACAAAATAATAAGGTCAGGTTGCTGAACTGCTAAACGCATTAACTGTTTTGCTGGGCCATGCAGAACAGGATGTTCAATCCTCCATCTGGGCTGAATTAATTGGTGTTTCGTGTATGAGCTTTGTGTCAAGCTAACCAACTTCTCTCTTTTGCTCAGGAATCCAAACTTCAAGAAAAACCTAGTTAAAACCAGCTGTGTGAACAAAAACGCCTCATTTCAAAAACAAAAGCTATTCTGAGATTAGTTGAAGGAGTTGAAGTTACGCTGAGCCCCAAGCTCTAAATAGGCCCTAACTAGAGTATTGCGTCCGCACATTAGGAAGGACATGATGGTCCTTGAGAGGGAACAGAGGAGGTTTCTAGAATGGTTCCATGGATGGGCAGGGTGGTGGTGGTGTGGGGGGGGGGGTGTGGGGGATTTAATCACATGACTACGTTGGGAAAACTGGGGTTGCTCTCCTTGGAGTAGAGTAGATTGAGTGGAAGTGTACACAATTAGGAGGTGCACACAATTATGACAGGCTCAGATAAGATACTCAAGCAAAAACTCTTCCTATTGTCAAGGTACAGGACCAGGGGGGCACAGATTTTAAGGGCTTGGGCAAGAGATGCAGGTGGAGGAGTCTAAGGTAGGACCTCTTGATGCAGCGAGTGGTGGTGACCTGGAACTCGCTGCCCACAAAGGTGGAGGAAGCGGAAACAATCAATGATTCTGGAAGGAAAATGGATGGGCACTTGAAGGAAATAAACTTAGGGGATCGGGCAGATTGACCGGATTGCTCTGTGGAGTGCCGGCATAGACTCGACAGGCCGATTGGCCTCCTACCACTTTAGTTTTCCAGGTCAAAAATTCGGGTTTGCCTCTATAATTGGCCTCAACACCCCTAAAATTGTGGGGGAGACAAGTGCAAAAAGCATAATTGACCAGGATTCCTGCCCTTATTTGATTCAAAGACCACAGCAGGAAAATGCCCCCAAGTTTGCACATCAAGTGAGGACTATTCAGGCTTGGCTCTGTTGCACTATATGGTTGCACAGCCAGTTGATGCTAGAAGGGTCTGACTGACACATAAAGGATGGTCACTTGGGGGAAATATGGGATGGGACCGCTCACAACTTAATTCACTCAAGTCCATAAATGGGCAAGACCATATTGGTGGCATGGTGGCAAATGGAGTAGGGCAGGGACTGCCAGCATTGCGGTTGAGCTACTGGCTTAATAATTCAGAGGCCTGGATGAACGGTCAGGAAACACGAGAGCTCACACCTCGCCAGGGGAATGTAAGCTCAGTCCGTGGCTAGTGCCAACTAATGAACTAAAACTAACCTGGTGTGGTGAAAACTCATCTGGCTCCACAATGGGAGGAAATCTGTCATCCTTACCCAATCTGGCCTATGTGTGCCCTCCAAAATGGCCAAGCAGGAGGGCCACTTGCATCAAACCGCTACAAAAAAAAATTTAAGACTGAAGCTGTGTGAACCAGCCATTGGCCAAAGCGTCGGATCCAGATGTGACAACAGCACATCTGGCCCAGCCTCCTCACTCATCTGGAACAGAATCAGAGAACGGCTCCAGTTTACAAGGGGGCCTTTCAGTCTGTCGGGTCTGTGCTTACTCTCTGCAGGAGAGGCTCAGCTAGTTCCACTCGCCTGCTTTTTCATGGCAATCCTGCACGTTTTTCTACTACGAGAATAATCCAATTCCCCATTTGTAAGCCATGATTGAATCTGCCTCCACCACATTCTCAGGCAGATGTAATCCAGACCCTAACCACACACTACATAATGAAAATTTCCTCATGCCACTGTTGGCTCTTTCACCATTCACCTTAAATCTGTACCCCTCCTCCACCAATGGGAACAGTTTCCACCAATGGGAACAGTTTCTCCCTATCTACTACAAGATGCACCTCCCTGGAGGCACCTACTACATGGAGAGGTCCAGACCCCTCATGGTTTTGAGCACCTCTATCAAATCTCCTCTCAACCTTCTCTTCTCCAAGGAGAATAACTCCAGCTTCTCAAATCTTTCCACATAACTGAAGTCCCTCATCACTGGAATTGGTCTTGGAAATTATTTCTGCACACTCTCTAATGCCTTCATATTCTTCCTAAAATTTCTTCATAACCTCATCACTTTTGCACTCAACTCCTCTAGCTATAGATGCCAGGATCCTCTATGGCTTATTAATCACTTTCTCAACTTGCCCTGCCACCTTCAATGATTTGTACACAACTACTCCTGGGTTCCTCTGTTCCTGCACCCCCTCTAGAATTGTATCCGTTATTTTATATGGGCCTCTCCTCATTCTTCCCAACAAAATGTATCACTTCACATTTCTCTGTTTAAATTTTCTCTGCCACGTGTCAAAACTTCTGCCAGTTCGGTCTGTTTATGTCACCTTGAAGTTTGTCACCAACCTCTTCACAGTTCACAATATCTCCAAGTTTTGTGTCATTAATAAATTCTGAAATTGTGCACGGCCAAGACAAGATCGTTCATAAAGATCTACTATAACATAATACCATATACGGTATATTGGGAGAGCTGGCTCACTGACTAGTCCAGCAACAGCCTGACATAATCATCCTCACAGAATCATACCTTACAGATAACGTCCCAGACACCACCATCACCATCCCTGGGTATGTCCTGTCTCACCAGAGGTGACAACATGGTGCTATCCAATTGGGGGGAGTGGCCCCAGGTGTCCTCAACACTGACTCCAGAGTCATGACATCAGATCAAACATCGGTGTGGAAACCTCCTGCCGATTACCCTGACCTCGTGCCCCCAAATGAACCAGTGCTCCTCCATGTTAAACACCACTGGGAGGAAGCACTGAGGGTAGCATGGACAGAAAATACTCTGGGTGGAGGCTTCAATGTCCATCAGCAAAAGTGGCTCGGTGGCATAGTTACTGATGGCGCTGGCAGACTGGGTTTGCAGCAGTCTGGTGAGAATGCCAACACGAGGGATAAACCCATTCACCCTCACTAATCCACCTGTTGTGGATACATCCGTCCGTGACTGTATCGGCAGGAGTCACCACCACACAGTCCTTATGGAGACAAAGCCCCACCTACACTCTGAGGACCCCCTACACTGTGTTGTGAGCTAACAGCGAGAGATTGAGAACAGAGCTAGCATCTCAAAACTGGGCACCCATGAGGCACTGTGGGCCATCAGCAGCTGTAGCTGTGCTCAACCACAAACTATAACCTCATGGCTCGGCATATCCCCCAACTCTACCATTACCATCAAGCCGGAGGATCAACCCTGGTTCAATAAGGAGCAAGGAAGAGCATGCCAGGAGCAGCACCCAGGCTTACCTACAAATGAGGTGTCAACCTGGTGAAGCTACAACACTGGACTACGTGCATGCCAAACAGCAGAAGCAGCAAGCGATAGACAGAGCTGAGTGGACCCACAAAGGATCAGGTCAGCACTAAGCAGTCCTGCCACATTCAAGGGTGGCAGAGCCTCACCGGCAAGAGACAAGCTGAAGCATACGCAAACATCTTCAGCCAGAAATGCCAAGTGGATGATCCATCTCAACCTCCTCCTGAGGTCCCCCCATCATCACGGGAGCCAGTCTTCAGCCAATTGGATTCGTTCCACACAACATCAAGAAACACATGGAGCTGCATGCAGTCCAGCAGATGCGCTCCAGAACTAGCCACGCCCCTAACCAAAATGTCCCGGTACAGCTAGAGCATCGGCATCCAGCCGGCAAGGTGGAAAATTGCCCGGGTATTTCCTGTTCACAAAACACAGGGAAAATCCAACCCGGCCGTTTACCACCCCATCAGCCTCCTCTTGACCATCAGAAAAGTGACGAAAGGTGTAACCAACAGTGCTATCAAGCAGCACGAGCTTAGCAATTAAGGCCCGCCCGGTGTGAAACACAAGCAGCAATTCTCAGCGCTGCCTGTGCGGGTGGGCGAGCGCACACACAGAGAGCAGCCTGTGCGGGTGGGCGAGCGCACACACAGAGAGCAGCCTGTGTGGGTGGGCGAGCGCGCACACACAGAGAGCTGCCTGTGCGGGTGGGCGAGCGCACACACAGAGAGCAGCCTGTGCGGGTGGGCGAGCGCACACACACAGAGCTGCCTGTGCGGGTGGGCGAGCGCGCACACACAGAGCTGCCTGTGCGGGTGGGCGAGCGCGCACACACAGAGCTGCCTGTGCAGGTGGGCGAGCGCACAAACACAGAGCTGCCTGTGCGGGTGGGCAAGCGCGCACACACAGAGAGCAGCCTGTGCGGGTGGGCGAGCGCGCACACACAGAGAGCAGCCTGTGCGGGTGGGCGAGCGTACACACACAGAGCTGCCTGTGCGGGTGGGCAAGCGCGCACACACAGAGAGCAGCCTGTGCGGGTGGGCGAGCGCGCACACACAGAGAGCAGCCTGTGCGGGTGGGCGAGCGTACACACACACAGCCGCCTGTGCGGATGGGCGAGCACACACACACAGAGCAACCTGTGCGGATGGGCGAGCGCACACACAGAGAGCTGCCTGCGCGGATGGGCGAGCGCACACACACAGTGCTGCCTGTGCGGGTGGGCGAGCGTACACACACAGAGCAACCTGTGCGGATGGGCGAGCGCACACACACAGAGTGGCCTGTGCGGGTGGGCGAGTGCACACACAGAGCTGCCTGTGCGGGTGGGCAAGTGCACACACAGAGAGCTACCTGTGCGGGTGGGCGAGTGCACACACAGAGAGCTGCCTGTGCGGGTGGGCGAGCACACACACACAGAGTGGCCTGTGCGGATGGGCGAGCGCACACACAGAGCTGCCTGTGCGGGTGGGTGAGTGCACACACAGAGAGCTGCCTGTGCAGGTGGGCAAGCGCACACACACAGAGTCGCCTGTGCGGGTGGGCGAGCGCACACACACACACACACAAACACACACAGAGCGGCCTCAGGGAGATGAAGAGGTTTTTTTAAAAAAAAATAAAGAAATGAAAAACGTTATAAAACATGTCCCCTCACGTGACTCTGTTACACGTTAGTAATTAAATTTTCAAACTTTTATTTTATTTTATTTGCTGTCGGAAACCTCATCCCCCCCGTGGATGAGGTTTCCTAAAAAAGCCAAAGGCCACTTGGGCCTTTTCGTGAGGCTGGACGTGCTGCGAAAAATTTAACTTAATTGATTCTTTAATGGCCTTAACAGGTCTTTTAACTGTCAGTGGGTGAGCTGCCGACTCTAGCGCATACCCACCGACCGAACTATCACGTGACTGCGCGTTGACATTGGGACGCTCGCCCGGCTTCAACACGTCTCATTTCACGCTCGAGGGGGTTGGGCGTGCGCCCACCTACCGAGCTAAAGATTTTGCCCCATATGTAGCAACACCTGGGCAATATCCAGGCTCGGGCTGACAAGTAGCAAGTAACATTCTTGCCACACAAGTGCCAGACAATGACCATCTCCAACAAGATACAATCTTAACCACCTCACCGCGACATTCAATGGTGTTTCCATGATCAAAATTCGCCACCATCAACATCCTGGGGGTTACCATTGACCAGAAACTTAACTGAGCCAGCCAGATAAGTACTGTGGCTACAATAGCAGGTCAGAGGCTGGGAATCCTGCAGTGAGTAACTCACCTCCTGACTCCCCAAAGCCTGTTCAGAAGTCAACAGTGTGATGGAATTGCCTGAATGAGTGCAGTTCCAACAACACTCAAGAGGCTCAACACCATCCAGGACAAAGCAGCCCACTTGATTGGCACCCCATCTATAAACAGTCACTCCCTCCACCACCAACACACAGTAGCAGCAGTGTGTACCATCTACAAGATGCACTGCAGAAATTTACCAAGGATCCTTAGACAGCACCTTCCAAACCCACGACATCTACCACCTAGAAGGACAAGGGCAACAGATACATGGAATACCTGCAAGTTCCCCTCCAAGCCACTCACCATCCTGACTTGGAAATATATCATCGTTCCTTCACTGTTGTGGGCCAAATCCTGGAACTCCCTCCCTAACAGCCCTGTGGGTGTGCCTACAGCACATGGACTGCAGCGGTTCAAGAAGGCAGCTCACCCACCACCTTCTCAAGGGGCAATTAGGGATGGACAATAAATGCTGGGCCCAGCCAGTGATGCCACATCCCATGAACGGAAGTAAATAAAAATGCTACTATGGACTATCTGAGTTTGATTAACACACCCTCGAGGTTCCAGGCTTGCTCATGTGTAGGCACTAGTTTGATCTTCCAATGAGTTCCCAATCTGAAGCTTGATGATCTAAGGAGTAGCTAGTACCTTCTCTAAAGGGAATGGGATTGAATGAGATGGTTCGCGGTTACTTGTCCTGTGGCCCATTGCGTAGGCCTGCACATGCAGCTGTGCGGAGTCCGGAAACGGATAGAATAACGTTCAGACTTATCACCTCTGTCTTGTTTTCTTTCACTAGCCTAGGAACATCGAAGCCAATTTCAGAAGCCCCTTTGATGGTCCAGCTGTGGTCAGTTGGGATTTTTTTTTAATTCATTTACGGGGTGTGGGTGTCCCCTGGCTGGGCCCAGCATTGATTGCCCATCCCTAATTGCCCCTTGAGAAGGTGGTGGGTGAGCTGCCTTCTTGAACTGCTGCAGTCCATGTGGTGTAAGTACACCCACAGTGCTGTTAGGGAGGGAGTTCCAGGATTTTGACCCAGTGACAGTGAAGGAACAGCCGATATATTTCCAAGTCAGGATGGTGAGTGACTTGGAGGGGAACTTCCAGGTGGGTGGTGTTCCCATCTGTCTGCTGCCCTTGTCCTTCTAGATAGTAGCGGTCATGGGTTTGGAAGGTGCTGTCAAAGGAGCCTTGGTGAGTTGCTGCAGTGCATCTTGTATATAGTACACACTCTGCTGTAACTGTGCGTCGGTGGTGGACGGAGTGAATGTTTGCAGATGGTACCAATCAAACGGACTGCTTTGTCCTGGATGGTGTCAAACTTCTTGAGTGTTGTTGGAGCTGCACTCACCCAGGCAAGTGGGGAGTATTCCATCACACTCCTGACTTGTGCCTTGTAGATGGTGGACAGGCTTTGGGGAGGCAGGAGGTGAGTTACTGTAAAGTCGGTGATATTGCCCAGTTTTCCTTGCTGTTCATTGCAGTGAAAAACTAACTCCAGCAGGGTATGCAACAGCAGCTCAATCTGATGTTGCCCTTTTTATACTGTCACTAACAAGCTAAAATTAACCCCTTGGGGTGTGAGAGAAAGGGGCAGTGATGGGAATGAAGCCAGCTAAGATTTTCAATTCTAATGGAAAAGAATCCGAAGTTACTAATTAATGAATGTTCACTCAGCACCTTCAATCCCCACTTCCCCAGGTATGGAACAGACTGTAGATCGGCTGCAGGTCATCACCTTACCCTGCCATTAGGAAGTGGCCTGAAACGATGACCAGATCTTGACCTGAACGTGAAAGAGCCCCCAGTTGCAGCCATCCCTCAAAGCGGAGCCACTTTAATACAATTACAACAACAACTGGCACTTAGATAGCCGACTAGCCCACACAAATTGTCCCAAGATGCCATTTGGTAGCACAGGGGAGTAGGAGCAGTGACCAAACGCTTGGTCAAGCAAGTGTGTTTTAAGGAGGGTCTTAAAGGAGAAGGTTGGAGTGGAGGAAGGGAGGGCAATTCCAGAAAGTGGGGTTTGGGCAGCCAGGGGCATGGCTGCCAGTGCGGGCACACAGGGTGAGGGGCTATACAAATGATCAGGGCAAGGAGCACTGGGAGGGGGTTGTGGCACTGGGAGAGGTTACATAGAAAGGAGTGGAGGCCTTGGCGGGACTTGAAAAGAAAGATGATGGTGTTAAATTTAGGGTATTGGGGCACCAGGCAAGAACAGGGGAGTTGGATGAGCAGGAGAACAGGTCAGGGAGCATAGTTTTGAAAAAGTGGAAAGGTAAGAGCGTGGACGATGGGAGGGAGGCTAAGAGAGTACTGGAGTCAGGAGATGGAAAGGGATGGATAAGGGTTTGAGCAGAAGCTGGGCAGAGCTAGGGTGAAAGGAGTGGTCGGAGTTAGCAGTCTTCATGATGGAACAGAATATGAGGCAAATTTAGTAATAAGATGAAATGCCTCAGGTTTAAGCCCTGCTCTTTGCTCTCAGACACTGGACGACACTGGGATGGTTACTTATATTATTCATCCCTCAGTTAATGCAGCAATTAGGTAGCTTACTTAGGGAGGTGGGGGTGACACCAGAGAGTCTGGAGCCAAGTATAGGCCTGGCAAGGTGGGGATAGCCGATTCCCCTCCATGAAAGTCAACAGTGAACTAACCTGGTTCTTGCAACAACTCAACAGTTTACACCCTAGCCGCATGAATTCAGTATCAGATTGGAAGTTGCTAGCTCACTGCCAACATCACCAGGTCCAGGGAGAGTCCCTTTCCTGATCACTACATGGTGACCCCTGTTGCAAGTTGGACGACCACAGGACAAAGCTCACACACACAAAGAGTGACGCAGAGCCCGCCGAAGAAATGAGTTCCTCTCGTGGGATAATCAGAAGCGAGGAGCAGGTAATCTTAAAACTAGAACTCCGCCATTCAGGATCAAAGTTAGAAATCACTTTCATCAGATTAACAGAGGGATGAATAATATAAGTAACCATCCAAAGGCCCAAGGGCCAAATGGGGCTTTCGAGACTGAGATCGATAGGTTTTTGTTGCATAACGATATCAGGCGATACAGAGCTAAGGAGGGAAAGTGGAGTTGAGGTTCAGAGGAGATAGGGTCTAATAGAAAAGGCAAAGTAACCTCAATAGACTGAGGGGCCCATTCCTGTTGTTAATATTGTTTTGCTCCAGAGGACCCCAACAGGAGTCTGCACCTTCAGGAGAGGAGGAGAGGCAAGGACAGACAATAAGTGAAGCAGATAGCACAGACTGTGACAATGGATCAAAGCAAAGTTAATTTCTCATGACAATGTATTCAATTCTGTCCTTCACTGGTGTTGTTTTGTGCAGTACCTTAAATTGTATGTGGACGAATTAGTGGCCATTCCTAACAAACAGCAGCCTACAGTATGGGGCGTGGTAGCATAGCCACGATGTTTCTGAACTGGTAACTCAAGAGGCCAGGACCTTGTGAGACGCCAGTTCAAATCCCACCACCACATCTCAGGAGTTTAAATTCAGTGAATTAAACAAAAATCTAGTCTCAATAATGGTGACCATACACCTACTGGAGTGACAAAATAAGCCCATCAAGTTCATTAGTGTTCTTGAAAGAATGTAATCCTCCAATCTTACTCTATCTGGCCTATATGTGACTCCATGCTCTCCGAAATGGCCTAGAAAGACACTCAGTTGTATTTAAGAAGGTAGCTCTACCATCACCTTCTCAAGGGTAATTAGGGATGGGCAATAAATGCTGGCCTAGCCAGTAACCCCCTCATCCTGATGATGGATAAAAAAAAGTAGCTAAATAATTAAAATGTAACTCAAAACTCTTCATGTGAAAGACTCAAGTATTATTTTTCAAACATGATTTAAAATGCTATACAAGATTCCTCAGTAGTTTATCCTATGATTCTACTGTTACCGATGGCTGGTTAACAATACGCAACCCTCCACCAATAATGACAACTCGCAATTCTTTAGTGTCCTTAATGTAGGGAACTTCCCAAGTAGCATAATCAGGTAGAAACTGACGCCAAGCCAAACAAGGAGACATCAGGAGGAGTGACCAATAGGTTGGTTAGTCTCAAGGGACAATTTAAAGGAGGAAAGAGGGGTTTAGGGAAGAAATACTAATGCTTATAAGTGGATGAGGGCACAACCATGAATAGAGAGGCACAGAAAGTGAGGGATGCACAAGAGGCCAGAGTCAGGGGGGATGTAGATTTCCTGGAGCAGTTATAGGGCTGGAGGAGGCTTCAAAGATAAGGAGGGGAGAGGTCATGAATGGATTTGAACATATGGATGAGAGTGTCCAATTGGTTACAATGTTGAACCAGGAGCCAATACAGGTCAGTGAGCACAGGGGCGATGAGTGGGTCTTGGTGGAACAGGAGTAAGCCACTCAACCACTCGAGTCTGTTCTGCCAATCAATGAGATCATAGCTGATCTCTCACCTGACTCCATCCCCATCCTTGCAACATATCCCTTAATCCCCTTATGGTCAACAAAAATCTATCAATCTCAGATTTAAAATTAACAGTTAATCGATCGTCAATTACCAATTCAGGGAGAGATTTCCAAATGTCTGCCATCCTTTATAGAAGTGTTTTCCAATTTCAGTCCTAGACTCCCCAATCAATGGCAATCATTTCTCTCTATCTACTCTCTGTTCCCGTAATATCTTGAAAACTTTGATCAAATCACTCCTTAACCTTCTACATTCCAGGGAATACAACCCAAGTTTTTTCTTGCATTCATTTATGGGATGTGGGTGTCTCTGGCTGGACCAGCATTTATTGCCCATCCCTAATTGCCCTTGAGAAGGCGGTGGTGAGCTGCTTTCTTGAACCGCTGCAGTCCATGTGGTGTAGATACACCCACAGTGCTGTTAGGGAGGGGGTTCCAGGATTTTGAGCCAGCGACAGTGAAGGAACGGCCGATATATTTCCAAGTCAGGGTAGTGAGTGCAGGAACTTGCAGGTGGTGGTGTTTCCCATGGATCTGCTGCCCTTGTCCTTCTAGGTGGTAGCGGTCGTGGGTTTGGAAGGTGCTAAGGAATCTGGTAATTTAACCCTTCGGGTCCAGGTGTCCTTGCAGTGATACTCTCCAAGGTCCATTTATCTTTCCCAAGACGTGTTGCGCAGAACTGCTCACGGTATTCCAGAGTTTTCTATAACTGAGCCATGAATTCTACCCCCTTGTATTTTAATGTTCTATAATTCCACTAATCTTTTTGATTATTTTCTGTAACTGTTCATGGTACTTGATTAGTCTGTGCACCCGGACCCCACCCCCGCCAAGTCTGTCTGGGCCTCCACTGCTTCTAGCCTTTCGCCATTTAGAAGGTGTCCAGTTCTTTCCCTTTTTTTAAGGTCCAAAGTGATGAGGGGCAGCAGGATTTTGGGACGAGCTGAATTTTATGGGGAGACAGCTTTGATGGAGAGGGCATGGGATTGGGAGCTCAACTAGGGGTCCAATAAAACAATAAAGCAAGGAGTCGATGCTTTTAGAGCAGGGGGCTTCAACCAGAGATAGAGACCGGAACAGGGATGAAACCAATGGTGAAAATACAGAGTTTGTCTCAAGGTCATTGATCCTCCCAAAGTTTAAATCCCATTGGAGAAGATGGTCATGCCTTTGTCAAACTAACACAAATTGCCCAGGGTAAAGGTTTAACTCACTTTTTGGTTCCACTACTTCTTGCATCTCTTTGGTTTTTTATCTGGGACAATTGAATTCATAATCCCTTTGGGAGTTGCCAAGAATCCTGATTGGCACAGAAAGTGCAAAGGTTTTTTTTTACATTTAGTCATCTTGAGTGTATTTACAAATTCCTACAATTCCAACAAAAGAAAATGCCAAATCAGTGAATAGAATGGCCTCTTGAGAACAGGAAAGGATTTGAGTTTCCTGTTTACCTTAAATGGTCTATAGTGCAGAGCAGGGAGGCCCGAGGTTGGAGTCCTGGTCTGTGCCGACTTGCCTGACTTCAGACAGGGGTGATCACGGCAAAGCCACATCTGGTGTAACCTTTCCCCTCAGCACCTTTAGAGAGCACCAGTGCGATCAAACTCTGGTGTGTGGGCCGAGTCGACGATGTGTGACCTTTGACCACATGGGCACCCCAAGCTGACATCCACACACATACTTTCAGAAGCCGGTGACTGAGGGCTGATAACCATGGCCAAAGTTCCTCCTCCTCACCCGGGGGTGTGGGGCCAATGGTATCACCCCTGTTAATGGTGCATTAATTCTATTGCTCGGATACTCAGGCAAAGGGCATTGTTTAATTAAGCATTTTGATCACGTATCAAAAAGGGATAAGCGGGACACGGTGGACCCCCTATTCCGTGTCCCTGGTGAGGGAGCACGTGGTGCCCGCCAGTACGCCCGAGACTCTCCGTGACCAGTGGGTACCACAGGGGCTGGAGTGCATCATCAGCCCCGCAGGCGACATTTTGAGTTAATTAGGGTAAGTTTTATTTTTGTTACCGCGCCCCTTTAAAAGGGCTATCACTTTGTTAATTAGTTAATTGTTTAAAGAGCATATAAATAAGGAAAGAGCCAGGACACTGGGGGTTTGGGAGGAGAGCTGTGGGACTGAACAAGTCAACAAACTCTCTCAACAACGGAAAGTTGTGTGTCTTGGTTTTGGCTTCACCAGCCAGCTGGGATCCTGTTAACATCCCCCTCCCCCGATCCTCAACAACCTGAACCAGGGACTGAAGCTGGGACCTTCACCGGCCTTTACTATCAAAAACCTCAACCTGCCTTCAAGAGAGCCGACGTGAGGGTGTTACGCACAGCGGGAAGCCAGACCCAGACCTACACTGAGGTCAGTTACAAACTGCAATTCATGAGAGTCCAGTGCGGGAGGAAAAGGAGCCAGACACTAAACCATTGCGGGCTGAGATAGCAGAGCTTACATTTCTGTATTCAAGTTCTGCCAGACATGGTCACAGGAGCAGAGAAGAAGAAACACTTGCATTTCTTTGGAACTTTTCACAACCTCAGAATGTGCAGCCAATGAAGCGCTTTTGGGAGCCCGGCCACTGTTGTTACACAGGAAATGAGGCCGCTAATTTGCGCACAGCAAGCTCCCACAAACAGCAACATGGACAGTGATTCTCAGACAAGATCGCAGAATATTAGGGAACGTAAACGGAACAGATGGAAAACAAATAAATAAATGAAACAAGGAAAATGGTTATGGCAGAAGTGAACATCGAACCAGCGCAGGCAGCGACCCACTTTCGTGGAGACCTACCGTGCAGCTCCCTCCATTTTTGCAAGGATTGCTCTCACACTCATTGACTTCAATCTCACAGTTGGTCCCACCGAAGCCTGGTTTACAGGTACAGGTGTAGCTGCCTTGGCCAGTGTTGGTGCAGGTAGCTCCATTCTTGCATGGCTTGTGGTTGGTGCAGTAGTTGAGATCCTGGTTGCAGAAGAGGCCACCCCAGCCCTCGTGGCAATTGCACTGCCAAGGCTGCTGGCACATGCCATGAAGACAGCCCGGGTAACGAATGCACTGATCACAGAAACGACCCTGCCAACCAATGCGGCATCTAAGGGGTGGAGAGGGAGGGGAGGGTGGTGGGGGTGGGGGGGAAGGAAGGAGGCAAAAAAGGGACATGATTTTAGAATTATCACCAATCAAAGCAGCTTCTAATGGAAGATTGGGTAACATGGGAATACCATAAATGAGGAATGAAATGAAAAAATATCAAAAATACATAGTAGCTACAACAAACAGTCTGAAGCATAATGGACGGAATCAAAACTTGTATATCTTTAGCAGCTACATCAAGTCTCCCAAAGAGTTAGGGTGGTTTAATGCTTATGTTACTGGATTTCTAACTGGGATTTAGGGGAGATGGTGGTGTAGAGGCAATGTCTTTGGACTGGTAATCCTATAGCTCAGGTGAATGCTCTGTTAGCATGGGTTCAAATTCCATAATTAATGAATAACTAGTCTTAAATAAATCTCTATTTGAAAGCTAGTCTCAGTAATGGTGACTATGAAACGATGGTCATAGAGTTTTACAGCACAGAAACAAGCCCTTCGGCCCATCGTGTCTGTGCCGGCCATCAAGCCCCGATCTATTCTAATCCCATTTCCCAGCACTTGGCCCGTAGCCCTGTATGCTATGGCACTTCAAGTGCTCATCTAAATACTTTTTTAAATGTTGTAGGGGTTCCTGCCTCTACCACCCCCTCAGGCTGTGTGTTCCAGATGGCCAATTGTCGTAAAAACCCATCTGGTTCACTAATGCCCGTTAGGGAAGGAAATCTGCTGTCCTTACCCGGTCTGGTCTACATGTGACTCCAGACCCACAGCAACGTGGTTGACTCTTAAATGCCCTCTGAAATGGCCGAGCCAACCACTCAGTACAAGGGCAATTGGGGATGGGCAATAAATGTTGGCCTTGACAGCGATGCCCACATCCCATGGAAAGAATAAAGAAGAATAAATAATCCAAAGAATGGATTACTTGGAGAATCTGCATTTGGAAATTTAGAAAGCTGATATCAGTAAAACGTACTGAAGAGCTGTCAAGATTGCTTTAAAAAAAAAGCAAACTGATCTCCTTTGGGGAGGGAAGCCTGTCGTCCTGGCCCAGGGTTGAGCCGTATGTGACTCCAGTCCCACAGCAATGTGCTTTGATGCTTAACGGCCCTTTTGAATTAAGCCAGGAAGCCATTCAGTTGTATCCAACTCTGGGCAACTGGGCATAAGCAATAAATGCTGACCATGCCTGCGGTGCCCAAGACTGGTTCACTTTTTCTAAAACCAAAAAAAAGTGAACAATTGAATCTTGACTCACTTGCATTCTCCTGGTCTTTCACAGTATCCATAATTATCGTTACACTCCAGCAAGCAAATGGCTGTGAAGCAAGGAGGGGAAGAAAAGAAGATAACTTTTTTAAGACACACACACATATGTATACACACACACACACACACACATGCATAACTTATTAGGTTCTTTGGCATTTTGTTGGAGGCAGCTGACTCCGCCCAGGCAGAGCTCCTGGACAATAACAACACATGGTGACTGTCTGGCTGCCTGCAAGTGAAAGACTTGGGACGCGTGTCCCGATTAAACCCATTCTTTGTGGACACTTAAGTAGCCGAGAATAACGAAGGCTCCAAACAGGGGGAGGCAGCAGAGTCAAAGATCCCGGTGCTAACGACTGGGGTGGACGAGTTAAATTTCTATGCCAACGTGTTCCTGCACTTGCGTCCCTCTTGCCTGTACAATGAGGCTCTTTAAAACGTGGGTAAAATTTATTCAAATTTTATTCCCCAGCTGCTGAGTGGCTTTGTGCTTTCCACCAAGGAGAGGAGGCTGGGTTTGTATGAACACACTCGAATAAGTTAACCAGACCGACCACATGCTTCTATTCATATGGATTCAATCCCCTTTTAAACATTATATACACACACACACACACACACATACACATACACACACACAAAACTCCAGTCTGCCTAGCCCCTCCCCTGAATCTAACCCTTCAATTTCAACTCACAACCTGAATTTAACCCTAGAATCCACCCCTCCCCTTACAGAGAAAACGTGGGGAGCACTTTGGGAGCAATAGTTGCAGAACAAGCTATAAGGCTCTAGAATCAAAATATAATCCTCAGAACGAAATTTAATAAGGTGCAATCTTCGTTTTGAAATTTAATAAAAGACATAATCCTCAAAATGGCATTTGCAAAAAGATGCTTAGTTTTTTTTTGTATCTAGACTTGGAGGGGAGTTGGTTTTAAGACCCTAACCCCTTCTCCATCTGGGACAATGACCCCCGAGTGAGTCAGACATGTCACCGAGAGAAATCTCTCCGGGGTGGGGGGGTCAGCCTTACGTTCGGAGCAGTAGTTCCCCCTCCAGCCGGCCAGGCAGACCCTCCGGCCGCTCTCATCGCAGGTGTAGTGTCCGAAGGTGTCGTTCCTGGGGCGGCAGTAGTCGGAGCAGCCCTCGCCGTAGTAATGCTCCTCACACACCACATGGTAGGAGTATCGCAGCTCACTCTGCTCCCCGGTCTGTACATCCTGGGACCAGTCTTCCCCAATGGCCAGGCGCCGGCCCGTGGCCAAGCGGCTGATCAGATCCTCGGGGTCATCTGCAAAGAGAAACAGAGCGAGTAGGGAAGGGTGTGTGAGATCACGGGAAGCCCGGGGGGGGGGATAGGGGTGAGAGACAGACAGGGGGGCGGTGTGAGAGACAGAGAGAGAGAGAGAGAGAGAGTGAGGGTGAAAGAGAGTGGGGGGGGAGGAGAGAGAGAGAGAGGGAGGGGTGAGAGAGAAGGTGAGGGGGGGGTGAGAGGCAGAGGGAAGGAGAGAGGCAGAGGGAGGGAGTGAGATGCAGAGACAGAGGCAGAGGGTAAGAGAGAGAGGTAGAGGGAGGGAGAGAGGGGGAGGGAGGGAAAAAGAGAGAGGGGGTGAGAGGGAGAGAGAGAGGCAGAGAGAGAGAGACAGGGGCAGAGGGAGAGAGAGAGAGGGGCAGAGGGAGAGGGAGAGAGACGGGGCAGAGAGAGAGAGAGAGACAGGGGCAGAGGGAGGGAGAGAGAGAAAGCAGAGGGAGGGAGAGAGAGAAAGCAGAGGGAGGGAGAGAAAGCAGAGGCAGAGAGAGAGAGAAAGCAGAGGGAGAGAGAGAGAGGGGCAGAGGGAGAGGGAGAGAGACGGGGCAGAGGGAGAGAGAGAGACAGGGGCAGAGGGAGAGAGAGAGAAAGAGGCAGAGGGAGGGAGAGAGAGAGAGGCAGAGAGAGAGAGACAGGGGCAGAGGGAGAGAGAGAGAGGGGCAGAGGGAGAGGGAGAGAGACGGGGCAGAGAGAGAGAGAGAGACAGGGGCAGAGGGAGAGAGAGAGAAAGAGGCAGAGGGAGGGAGAGAGAGAGAGGCAGAGAGAGAGAGAGAGGGGCAGAGAGAGACAGGGGCAGAGGGAGAGAGAGAGACAGGGGCAGAGGGAGAGAGACAGAGGCAGAGGGAGAGAGAGAGAGAGGCAGAGAGAGAGAGAGAGACAGGGGCAGAGAGAGACAGAGGCAGAGAGAGAGAGAGACAGGGGCAGAGAGACAGAGGCAGAGGGAGAGAGAGAGAGACAGGGGCAGAGAGAGACAGGGGCAGAGGGAGAGAGACAGAGGCAGAGGGAGAGAGAGAGAGAGGCAGAGAGAGAGAGAGAGACAGGGGCAGAGAGAGACAGAGGCAGAGAAAGAGAGAGACAGGGGCAGAGAGACAGAGGCAGAGGGAGAGAGAGAGAGACAGGGGCAGAGAGAGACAGGGGCAGAGGGAGAGAGACAGAGGCAGAGGGAGAGAGAGAGAGAGGCAGAGAGAGAGAGAGAGACAGGGGCAGAGAGAGACAGAGGCAGAGAGAGAGAGAGACAGGGGCAGAGAGACAGAGGCAGAGGGAGAGATAGAGAGAGAGACAGAACACAACAGTCTAGTTGAGAAATATCACCGCTGGTTTTCTACCAGACGGCGCCCTCTAGTACAAAGATTCCGAACTGAGATTACCGATACTAGCCTCGTCCGATTTTGCATTCCACACCTCGAGAATGAGGGAGAAAGTGCCCTGTAAACAGACAGAAAGAAGCAAGTTATCATTTTAACACAGGCAGCCCAAAGATCTTACACATGATCCTAAACTGTTGCTCTCTCTCTCTCTCTGTGCACTAGACACAGTCACTATGTTAAGTTGCAAAGTTTTAACTGAATGGAAGCAGCTTGTGTTGGGGGGGAAGCTTTCAAAGGGACTTTAATTTTAACCTGAATGCAATTCTATCAGATATTAACCTTCTGTCTGCACGCGGCCCAATTCCCAAATTGAATGAAGATTACGTTTTATTTTTACCTTTATATTTATATATATATATAATTTTTTTTAAAAATCATTTCAGTCCTAATTCAGTTTGCAAAGTGCTCCATTTCGATGGGACTTGCTGCGGATACTCACCGGCCAGGTGAAGTGGAAGGGGATGCGGATGAGGTCGCTGTCCTGGATCAAGTCGCTGCCGGCCCTGAGGACCGGGGTGTTCCCGGCGCCGTAAGTACAGGGAGGCTCCGAGGAGATGTTCACCTGGTAATGCTTGAGGCACACCCGGAAAAAGCGGCCGCAGCGCATTCCCCTCTGACAGTCCCGGCTCAATCCCGGCTGCCTGCTACTGAACGAGTGCACCTTCAACTCGAAGATACCGGTGCACGAAGTCTGGAAAACAAGGAGAGAGAGAGAGAGAGAGAGAAACATGAATAGATAGAACAAGGGGCCAGGGGATGTGTTAGGCGCGCTAAACAAATCAGCAATGAAATTACACAGGGACAGTGGCGCTAAGGGGGAAAAGCAGAGGGAGGGAGGGAGAGAGAGAGGAGGTTTGGGGTGGGAGAGAGAGGAGGTTTGGGGTGGGAGAGAGAGGAGGTTTGGGGTGGGAGAGAGAGGAGGTTTGGGGTGGGTAGGTGGGTGGGAGAGACAGGATTCAGCAGCCAATGTACAGGTCAACTTACCTGGGGGAAAGGGAAGGTGCAAACAATGTAAAAGAGGAGGACTGGAACCATTCTGAGTCTAAACTGCGACATTGGCAGGCAGGAACCAGGGAAAATATCCAAAGCCGACTGAGATTTTTAGTACAACACACACTGATTTTATTTAGAAATACTCCGAACTCCTCAGCTGAGCGGTAGAAAATGAGCGACGTCTCTCCTGTTTCTGGGGTCGCTGTAGATGTTACTCCCCTCCTGTTGCAGTGCCCGGCAGCTCCTCTCTCTCTCTCTCTCCCTCTCTGTCTGTCTGTCTGTCTCCCTCTCTCTCCCTGTCTGTCTGTCTCTGCTGCTGTGTATGACTGGAGCCCAATCCGCCTTTCCCCCTCTTATATAGTTCCGCCGGGTGTGAGATTCCGTCAATCATTGTGACAGGGGATTCTGTGATCCTGCTCAATAAAAAGCCCAGGCACCTCCAGAGCGACCAAATGGGTTCAGGAGAGAGAGAAAAAGAGAACCGAAAGCAAGAGGAAACAGCGAAGTAGTGAAACCCAACATCCAAAAGCCTTTATTTTTAAACTGATGAAGAGCTTGGTGTAAATTGCTTCAGTCCAGTAACCCACATGCCTTGTTGACTCCAGACCATTGATTTGGTCCCGCTCGCCTCATGTTTACTAAAAGTTTGTCTCTTCCTAGCTTTCCCACTTTTAAACGTTACAGGGATTTTGTTCATGGATTCACACAAATAAATCACTTTGCCAATCACAAGAAAGTTTTACAGCTACAATTTTTTTGAGTGGGGGGGAGTTGTTGGGGAAGACGGACTTTTACAAAAATTCAAACAATAATCGTTCATCTTCCAAAAGTATTTGTTCAGTGAATCGGACGTGAGTCTCTCGTTATTCAGAACTGAGAGGTTTTATTGCGGGGGG
Source organism: Carcharodon carcharias (assembly GCF_017639515.1). Classification (NCBI taxonomy): domain Eukaryota; kingdom Metazoa; phylum Chordata; class Chondrichthyes; order Lamniformes; family Lamnidae; genus Carcharodon; species Carcharodon carcharias. The sequence continues at coordinate 5,763,955 of NC_054500.1, forward strand.
GGGGGCGACAAGATATTTTAAATTTTAAAAAGGAATCCCCCCCCCCCCACACACACACACACACACACACAGACACAAACCTCGGTTCTGTCCACCAAAAAAAACACTTGTTTATATTTTTTAAAATAACTTTTCTTTGACTCTCATGTCTTTACAAAGCTGCCTTTTTTTTTGAGGGGGGAGCAGGTTCTGAGGGTTGGGGTCCGGAGCCTCAAACAAAGAAATTAGAGCCTAATTGTTCTTGACTCCTGCCCAAATTCATCCTGGGCTTTTTTTATGTTTGGAGTGGGTAGTTATTGTGGGACAGTGGGGGTATTTTACTCTTTGTCTTTTGGGGGGAAATAGAAAGGAATGGGGGGGGGGTGTTGGTGTTAAGGTAATTGTACTCCTACTGTCTCGACTCAGCTGTATGTTAATATATAGGCACCTGCCCAGCCAGAAACAAACTCTTCCTCCGGCAGCCTCCCCTCCCTCAGCACGTCCATCAATCGATGCAGTGGAACATTTTACTACTGGACCCTTCGCCCAGCAGCATCTGTGTTGATTCAAACATTCCCCAGACCAGTCCACTGGGCTATCGTCCCCCACCCTCACCTGTGTTTAGCTTAAAAGCTGTTGTGCTTTTGGAGGAGAAGCGGTGTTAGACAATCCTAATCGATTGATTCCCCAACCCCTTCCCCCCACCACCACCACCCCGCCCCCCTCCCAACCCACTCCCTCCCTCCCCTCTTCATAGTGGCACAAGTTGTCGGTTATTCCGCTCTGCTGATTCTTTGCTTGTGCCCGAACCTGCGCTGAAAGGCGAATTAGGGTTTATCAGCCCTGCAGCTACAAGCTAAAGATTCAGACATTATGCTAGCCATCTGCTTCAAGCCCCCTCTCTCTCTCTCACTTCGCTCCACCACCGGCACCACCCCCCCCCCCCCCCCCCCCCCCCCACCACCACACACCCACAGCCGCACAGAGCACTTTTCTAAACCTCCAGCATCAGTCCAGAAGCTCAGACTATAATGTTCCATCTCGCAGCATTTACAGCATCCCGAACGGCTGAGCGAGTCTCCACTCATTCAATCGTCAAAAGTGGCATTTTTTATATATATTCTGTTTTGAAGAAATCAGAAATCAATACATTAAAAACTAATAAACGCACATAGCCCCTGGTGGGTTTATATATAAAAAATATATATGTATATATAATATATAAATATATATATTATATTATTACATAATAGTACATATTATATAACATGGCATATAATTATATATTATATTTATATTATAATATATATAAATATAATATACAATTATATGTGTAAATATAATATATAAACTATATGTAATATAAATATATATATATATAACTTTTTTGTCCTAAGCTATTTTATATCACACTCCACATTTCTCTGGGAGTGTAACACTCCTCAAACCCTCATTCCAAATTTGAGGAAAAAGTAGCATAGGGAGAGAATTTATTCGCATCTCCCGCAAAACATCCCATAATCTTCAGCATTAATGGTCCCGGCTCCAGTTCCACGGGCAGCAGCGGCGGGGGTAACCTTCTGAAAAATCATCACGAGTTTATTAAACAGCAAAATACGAGCAATTTTCCAAGGGGCTCGTTTGAAATGTGCAGGAATCGCCAGTTTCACCGAGAGGCATTTGTCTGGAGCTTCCTAACTTGTTAAACGGGACACGCTTCTACAGGACTCTTAATTAATTGATTCTGCTGCCGCGGTTCCTTTTTCCTGGGGGGGGGGGGGTGGGGTAGGGTGCACATGCTCCCTCAGATAGAGGTTCATCGACTGGGACATGACAGAGGCACCAGACTTGCAAACTGTTACTCTCTCGGCCCCCTCCGGCATTGTCATTGTAATGAGAGAGAGAGAGAGAGAGAGACGCGTGCCTCATCTGACCGTCTCCTCCCTCCACACATATTCCCATAGACATGAGGGGAGTGGTGGGGGGGGGTGGTGGGGGAGCAGCCAGGCACGCTTCACCCCAGGGGGTGGGAGAGGGTATCACAATAGGGCCGGAGAGAGCAGAAAGGCTTTTTCATCTCCTTATCTCACCCCCTCGTCTCTCAGCTCAGGGGACGAGTTCCACGTGGTCCCATCAGGAGGCACAAGCGCTTTAACTGAAGGGGGTAGGACAGAGGCTGGGGCTTTCGAGCGCTCTCCCTCTGACCTCACTTACAACGCAGGGATGTCCTCTGTCCACTTTTAATGATCCCCACGGCCCCGATGGTGGACAGGAATGTGCAGCTTCGGGAAGCGGTGGTTTTCTGTCACTCAGTGGGTGGGTGGGGGGATACTTGGGTGATATTTCGTGGAGTTGCAAACATTGCACGTGCCAGCAGGGTTCCGGGGTATAATTCCAGATTATAAAATAGATGCAAAGCATTTGATAGTCGCGTTCAAAATCATGGGGGTGGTGGGGGGGGCGGTGGGGTGGGGTTGGTGGTCTGGACAGGGTAGGGAGGGAGGAACTGTTCCGGGAAGGTGGAGGACCAGAGGGCACAGGTTTAAGGTAGTGGGTAAAAGAAGCAGCAGTGATGGGAGAAAAAGCTTTCTTACAGCGAGTGCTTAGGGTCGGGGATGCACTTGCCTGAGAGTGTGGTGGAGGCAGGTTCAATCCGGACATTCCAAGAGGGAATTATCTGAACAAGGATGGATGTGCAGGGTTCAGGGGAGGGGGGTTGGAAAATGGGACTAACTGGACTGCAGATTCGGAGAGCTGGTGCAGACACGACGGGCTGAATGGCCTCCTTTTGCGCCGTTCCAGTTCTGTGAGAGAAAGGGTACAGGAAGGGAGAGTAAAGGTTGTTACGTGTTGAACTGACGCGCACAGAGCACGGATAGGACATGTATATATATATATTGACAAATAGGCTTGAGGTTAATTAATGTGAGACGGAATGCATAGCTCTTTATCCCGTTCACAGGAAAAACTTTGCTGTTAATACTGGATTTATTTCCGGCACTTACTGAAATCTATCTGTTTTAATATCAGCGCACATTGTCCAAGTTTGGAAAGAGAAAGCAATGTTGCTTTTTCTGTCTTCTATGACCAGATTGGTCTGTGGTCCCTGCTGCATTTTATTTTTAACTGTATTTATTACTTTGATAATGAGTTTTTAACACTTGCGGCTTCCCAACCATTTATTCCCGATGCTGTGCACTTTTTTTTATACTAAGGCCTGTCCCTGTAAAGAACCATTTGTGTCCCGGCGCTGTAAATCCCCAAGGTGTTAATGTGGGGCTCTCCAGGACTTTAACATCCTCACTGCGAATGTTTGGGCCCTTGCTCTGTTCCGGGAGCTGGTATCACCCAAATGGCAGCCGCTGACACACACGTGTCAATGAGCAGTGGGGACTGGATCGGAATGTCCCGGGCGGACACATACAAGTGTGCAAAGTCAGGAGCTGAAAAAACCACTGGTTTACCCCGGGAAATAGATTGACATCGGGAAATACTGATTTCATAAAGATTTATTAGCAGTTAGAGAGAGAGACAGAGAGAGAGAGACAAAGATAGAGAGACAGACAGATAGAGAGAGAGATTTGGTAGAGAGACAGAGAGGGAGATAGAGAGAGAGAGAGAGACAGATAGATAGAGACACATAGAGAGAGAGAGGGAGAGAGAGATAGCAAGAGATATAGAGAGAGACAGATAGAGACAGATAGATAGAGAGAGATAGAGAGAGAGACAGATAAAGAGACATAGAGAGAGACATAGAGAAAGAGAGAGATAGAGAGAGAGACAGACAGACAGATAGAGACAGAGAGACAGATGGACAGAGAGAGATATATAGATAGAGGGGCAGATAGAGAGAGAGAGACAGGTAGAGAGACAGACAGATAGATAGATAAATATATATAGAGAGAGACAGACAGATAGATAGAGAGAGAAAGACAGATAGATAGACAGACAGATAGAGAGAGACAGACAAGTTGGTAGATAGATAGGTAAGCAGGCAGACAGACGGGTAGAGAGAGAGATAGACAGATGGATAGGCAGATAGAAAGACAGACAGAGACAGACAGATCAATCAGTAGATAGACAGACAGATGAAGCAACAGAAATTGAATGATAGTTAGAAAGGAAGATAAATAGATTCATGGAAGCATGTCTAGACATATAGACCCATGGATAGGGGTGGACAAGGATGTAGTTCCCACCCCATAGAGTGTCACACAGGCCTGGTTGTCTGGAAAGAGAGTGGATGGAGGTAGAGAGGAGAGAGAAGAGGAGTGGGAAGGGAGTAGAGGGCAAAGAGTGGAGGAGAGAGAGGAGGGGGGAGGGGAATGAGGGGAGGGGAGTGGGAAGGGTAAAGCAGCGGCTGTGTGGCCCGTGTCAGTTGCTGGCAGTGAGCCAGTGCCTGGCACTGACACCATCCTCAGACCTTCCCAGTGGAGGCAGGTGGGGCTGCAGTAACCCGAGCAGCCACCGGGGTTGCAGAAGAGCACAGAGCAGCCATCCAACAGATAGAACAACCAGGCAGAACCAAAACCCCGTTAAAGAGCATCATTGCAACACTAGATTCTCTCAGTGTTGAGACACTCAGTCAACACACACAGAGGTAATGGGTTAAACGTGTCAGTATAGAGAGTGACGGGATGGATAGATAATGGATAGAAGTCTAAGGAGTTCTGTTTACCTATCTGTGGCTGGAGAGGTAAGAGATGACTGGGAGACATGAATATAAGGTTAATAATCCCAAAACCCTAATCCAAGGGCCCAACGTGCAGGGACAGTAGTGTGAACAGAGTAGCAGAGGTCATTCAGACTGAGTGGCACCTGATAGTGATTCTATTTTATAAATAGGTTCATTACACATGGATAGAAATAAAGATGCATAAAAAGTCCGTAGAGACATATTGGAATAATATAAATTTATATATCTACTATTGCACCAACTAATAGGTCAGGAGTCAAAGTCCTGGCACATCATACACTTATTAAATGATCAGAATGGAAAACTAAGCTGGTTCATTCAGCAATAACCCTTTCCTCAGTCTATTCTGAGTTAATTTAAGCCTGTTTAAGTCCCAGCTGTTTGAACCCAATTAGAGTTAGTGTATAGTGTGGTTATAATTATGTACATATTGCATTAATCATACAGAACACAGCAAGATATGAGGTGGGAGGACCTGGCCTTTATATATCCCTTCCAGCAGAAGTATGGGAATATATATATATATATATATATAAATATATATGTACCCCTTTATATACTCCTCATATATCCCAGGAAGCAGCAGTCCAGTCAAGCAGTTCAGCTCTGTGCCCCTAGTCTTCGTTCAGAGACAGCTCCTCACCATTGGACAAATCAGTGGATTTAGAGGATCCTGCAGAAGTGAGTTACTGACAGAGCAGCCAAGACGAGTGTGAGATAACCCGCACTCACCCTCAACAGGTAGGATAGACAGCAAAGAACACCATAGACACAGGACACAAAGGCAGAATGCTGGCATACATTGATAGGCATTTCGACAAGATTTCTGGTGTTCATTCTCCATCACACCAACACATCATCTAAATATTATTAACACATGCGCAGCCATGTTGAAATTATTTTGTTTTGAATTGAACAGGGAATTCCTTGTGTGCCTGTTTGAACTCTTTAGCTCTGGAGCATTGGACTACAAGTTCCACAGGCTGAACATCTACAGAACAAATTGCAGCCTGTGTGTGTCTGTGTGTGTGTGTGTGTGTGTGTGTGTGTGCATGTGTGTATTTTTATGTATGTGTATTTGTGTGTTTCTGTGTGTGTTTATGTGTTTGTGTATGTGTGTGTATTTGTGTGTGTCTGTTTATGAATGTGTTTTGTATACGTGTGTGTTTCTGTGCATGTGCGTGTTTTTTGTGTATGCATGTGTTTGTGTATATGTTTGTGTTTGTGTGTGTTTTTGTGTGTTTGTGTGTATTTGTGAGCATGTGTTTGTGTGCGTCTGCTTTTGTTTCCATGTGTGTTTTGTATATGTGTGTGTGTCTGTGTGTTTCTGTGTGTGTGCGTGTTTTTGTGTATGCGTGTTTGTGTATGTGTTTGTATTTGTGTGTGTGTTTTTGTGTTTGTATGTGTTTGTGTGTATTTGTGTGCGTGTGTTTGTGTGCATCTGCTTTTGTTTCCATGTGTGTTTTGTATGTGCGTGTTTGTGTGTGTGTTTGTGTATGTATGTGTGTTTCTGTGTGTGTGTTTGTTTATGTGTGTGCACGTATGTTTGTGTGTTTGTGTTTATTATTCATTCTTGGGATGAGGGCGTCACTGGCTGGGTCAGCATTTATTGCCCATCCCTAATTGCCCTTGAGAAAGTGAGCTGCCTTCTTGTATCGCTGCAGTCCAGTGGTGTAGGTACACCCACAGTGCTGTTAGGAAGGGAGTTCCAGGATTTTGACCCAGCGACAGTGAAGGAACGGTGATATATTTCCAAGTCAGGATAATGTGTGACTTCGAGGGGAACTTCCAGGTGGTGGTGTTCCCATCTATCTGCTGCCCTTGTCCTTCTAGATGGTGGTGGTCGTGGGTTTGGAAGGTGCTGTCTGAGGAGCCTTGGTGAGTTCCTGCAGTGCATCTTGTAGATGGTACACACTGCTGCCACTGTGCGTCGGTGATGGAGGGAGTGAATGTTTGTGAAAGGGGAGCCAATCAAGTGGGCTGCTTTATCCTGGATGGTGTCAAAGTTCTTGAATGTTGTTGGAGCTGCACTCACCCAGGCAAGAGGAGAGTATTCCATCAAACTCCTGACTTGTGCCTTGTAGATGGTAGACAGGTCTTGGGGAGTCAGGAGATGAGTTACTTGCCGCAGGATTCCTAACCTCTGATCTGTTCTTGTAGCCACAGTATTTATATGGCTAGTGCAGTTCAATCTCTGGTCAATAGTAACCCCCAGGATATTGATAGTGGGGGATTCAGTGATGCCATTGAATGTCAAGGGGCGATGATTGGATTCTCTCTTGTTGGAGATGATCATTGCCTGACACTTGTGTGGTGCGAATGTTACTTGCCACTTATCAGCCCAAGCCTGAATATTGTCCAGGTCTTGCTGCACATGGATATGGACTGCTTCAGTATCTGAGGAGTTATGAATGATGCTGAACATTGTGCAATCATCAGCGAACATCCCCACTTCTGACCTTATGATGGAAGGAAGGTCATTGATGAAGCAGCTGAAGATGGTTGGGCCGAGGACACTACCCTGAGGAACTCCTGCAGTGATGTCCTGGACCTGAGACGACTGACCTCCAACAACCACAACCATCTTCCTTTGTGCTAGGTATGCCTCTAACCGGAGAGTTTTCCCCTGATTCCCATTGACTCCAGATTTGCTGGGGCTCCTTAATGCCACTGTCGGTCAAATGCTGTCTTGATGTCACTCTCCCCTTACCCCTGGAGTTCAGCATTTTGTCCATGTTTGAACCCAGGCTGTAATGAGGCCAGGATTGTGTGTGTTTGTGTGTGTGTATGTTTGGGTCCATGTGTGTTTGTGTGTGTTTATGTTTGGGTCCGTGTGTGTTTGTGTGTGTTTATGTTTGGGTCCATGTGTGTTTGTGTGTGTTTATGTTTGGGTCTGTGTGTGTTTGTGTGTGTTTATGTGTGATTTTGTGTGTGCGTGTTTTTGTGTATTTGCATGTGTTTGTATGGGCAGAATTTTATGAGTCGGCGAGTGGGGGTGGGACCCACTTGCCAACACGTAAAATGATGCATGTGGCGTCGGGGGGAACTCCCGATGTCTCCGCACCTGATTTAAATTTTTCGGAAGGTGGGAGCGCAGCGAAATCAGCTGTCCGCCCGCCGCCCTGTCATTGGCCAATTGAGGCCATTGACAGGATCAATTAAGTAATTAAGGGACCTTAAGGTTGGTGGACAGGCCAGGAGCTCTGGCGACAAATAGAGAAAATATGAAACCTCATCCACGGGCAGGAGGAGGTTTCCTGTCGGCTTTAAAAAATTTTAATAAAAGTTTTGTAAAAATTATGGACATGTCCCAACCAATGTCATTGTCACATGAGGGGACATGTAAGGGAAATTTTATTTTTCTATTTTTATCTTTTTTTACATGTACAACCGATCTCCCTGAGGCTGCACTTAGCCTCAGGGAGATGAGTGTGTTCTTCCGTGCGCATGCGTGAAAGAGCGCACTCTCGATTTTGGGATCCACCCCCCCTACCCCCGGCCTGCACAGGGAGCGCACAGCCTGTGTGGATGTCATGCTGGGCGGGCCTTAATTGGCCCACCCACGTAAAATGGTGCTGCGCCTCCGATTGGGGGCACCGATCGGAAGCGCGTCCGTACACACCCGCCCATCAACTGCCCCCCGATGGGGAAATATTCAGCCCCGTGTAATGTTTGTGTGTGTGTGTTTGTGTGTTTCTGTGCGTGTGTCTGTTTGGTTGTGTATGTTTGTCTGTGTGTTAGTATGTATGTTTTTGTGTGTAAATCCATTTTCATTTGGAGACAAGAGCTGCTGAATAAATTGCTTTCAAAATATCATTGTATTTTATCCTAAAGTTGACAGAGGAGAAATTTGTTCTGGAGTCCAGATGGCCTGCAACCCATTGTCTGCACTTTGTGCTGGGATCCAGAACACTCTTGGGCTGACCTAACATGAATTCATAAATTCCCCACCTCACTGACTTCACCAACTATGTAACTTGAAAGGGATAGAGCAGGGGAGTGGGACTATGATGTTTTCAAAGGGCTTGCACAGGCATGATGGACCAAATGACTTCTTTCTGTGCTGTAAGATTGTTTGATTTTGTGATGACCATGGGAACATCTTATCCCATTTAGAATATTCCCACACTAATATCCCACATTCGCTGAATTCACCACCATCAGTATCCTGAGGGTTACCCTTGGCCAGAAACTTAACTGAACTAGTCATGTGAATACTGTGGCTACAAGAGTGGGACAGAGGCTGAGAATTCTGCAGCGAGTAACTCATCTCCTGACTCCCCAAAGCCTGTCCACCATCTCCAAGGCACAAGTCAGGAGTGCGATGGAATACTCTCTATTTGCCTGGATGAGTGCAGTTCCCACAACACTCAAGAAGCTCGACACCATCCAGGACAAAGCAGCCCCACTTGATTGATACCAAACCTACCACCTTAAACTTTCACTCCCTCCACCTTCTTGAACCGTTGCAGTCCATATGGCGTCCTACACTGGAACTCCCTCCCTAACAGCACGGTGGGTGTACCTACACCACATGGACTGCAGCGGTTCAAGAAGGCAGCTCACCACCACCTTCTCAAGGGGCAATTAGGGATGGGCAATAAATGCTGGACCAGCCAGAGACACCCACATACTGTGAATGGATAAAAAAACTTACAAACACAAGCACACACACATATAATCACAGACACACACATATAATCACAGACACACACATATAATCACAGACACACACATATAATCACTCACACATATAATCACTCACACATATAATCACTCACACATATAATCACTCACACATATAATCACACACACATATAATCACACCCACACATATAATCACATACACACACATATAATCACTCACACATATAATCACTCACACATATAATCACACACACATATAATCACACACACACTTATAATCACATACACACACATATAATCACTCACACATATAATCACTCACACATATAATCACTCACACATATAATCACACACACATATAATCACACACACATATAATCACACACACATATATAATCACATACACACACATATAATCACATACACACACATATAATCACATACACACACATATAATCACATACACACACATATAATCACTCACACATATAATCACACACACATATAATCACACACACATATAATCACATACACACACATAGAATCACTCACACATATAATCAATCACACATATAATCACACACATATAATCACACACACATATAATCACACACACATATAATCACACACACACATAATCACACACACACATATAATCACTCACACATATAATCACTCACACATATAATCACACACACATATAATCACTCACACATATAATCACACACACATATAATCACACACACACATATAATCACATACACACACATATAATCACTCACACATATAATCACTCACACATATAATCACTCACACATATAATCACACACACACATATAATCACATACACACACATATAATCACACACACATATAATCACAGACACACACACACACATTTAATCACAGACACACATATAATCACACACACACACATATAATAGCAGATATACACATATATGAGCAGACACACACATATATGAGCAGACACACACATATAACCACAGACACACACACACATATAATCACACACACACACATATAATAGCAGATATACACATATATGAGCAGACACACACATATATGAGCAGACACACACATATAACCACAGACACACACATATAATCACACACACACACATATAATCACACACACACACCTATAATCACACACACACACACATATAATCACACACACACACACACACATAATCACTCACACACACACACATATAATCACACACACACACATATAATCACAGACACACACATATATGAGCAGACACACACATATATGAGCAGACACACACATATAACCACAGACACACACACACATATAATCACACACACACACACACACATATAATCACACACACACACACACATATAATCACTCACACACACACATATAATCACTCACACACACACACACATAATCACTCACACACACACACATATAATCACACATACATACACATATAATCACACACACACATATAATCACGCACACACACACATATAATCACAGACACACACACACACACATATAATCACACACACACATATAATCACAGACACACACACACATATAATCACAGACACACACATATAATCACAGACACACACGCACACATATAATCACAGACACACACATATAACCACAGTCACACACATATAACCAAAGACACACACATATATGAGCAGACATACACATATATGAGCAGACACGCACATATAGTCACAGACACACACATATAATCGCAGACACACACATATAACCACAGTCACACACATATAACCACAGACACACACATATATGAGCAGACATACACATATATGAGCAGACACACACATATAGTCACAGACACACACATATAATCGCAGACACACACATATAATCGCAGACACACACATATAATCACAGAGACACACATATAACCACAGACACACACATATAATCACAGACACACACATATAATCACAGACACACGCATATAATCACAGACATACACATATGAACAGACACACACATATGAACAGAAACACATATAATCACAGACACACACATATATAATCACAGACACACATATATGAACAGATACACATGCACACATAGACACAAACACACATACATGAACAGAGACACACACATGTAATCACAGACACACACAACTATAAACAGAGACACACACATATATAATCACAGACACACACATATATGAACAGACACACGCACACATCGACACAAACACACACATACATGAACAGAGACACACACATATAAACAGATACACATATATATGAACAGACACACACATATAAACACAGACACATTTGTACATAAAGACAGACATACACAAATGTAAGTACACAAACACGCAAATATGGAAACATGCGCACCCACATATAACTGCTGACACACCACACAAAGAAGCAGAGACCCATACACATTCATATAAACACAGGCACATACAGGCACATGAACTCAAATACACAGGCAAAAGCACACATATATAAACACAAGCAAACATACATGTAATCACAGACACATATAAACACAGCCGCACGTGCATATAAACATGCATACGTGCATAAACACGTACAAAAATACACAGACCCACATATAAAGATAGGCACCAACAAATGCACAGATACAGACATGCCACCTACTTATAAACTTAGACACAGACACAATAAACACTGCCAGATTATGTCCTGTTCTATTTGATCACTATCATCTTTGTGTTAAATATTATCTTGTTGATCAGTTCATGAATTCATCTATCCACTTATATTCATCCACCCCTCTACCCAATTATCCAATTTATTTACCCATCTGCTCATCAGTTACATCTATCCAATTATTTATATTCAATTCCTTCTATACAGTTGCTTCATTCTTTCTATCCATCTCTTTTCATCTATTATTCAACCTCTATCTGCCTTGTCTATTTAATCATGTGTCGATTTATCCACCTAGTGATCTTACTATATCGGAGTGTTCTACAGGCAATGTGTGACATTAAACTCTCCCCAGTATTGGTGCTCCCTTTATTATTGAGATGAATGCCCTGGTATCAGAGTGACTCTTGATACAGTCACCACCCTCGCCCTACCCCCACCCTCACCCTACCCCACCATCCTGCCAACCTGGCCATGACCTCCATGTCAGACTTCCACTCACACCGTCCCTCAGAAGTGAAACCAAATCTTGCCCCAAGCACTTCCAAAATGCCCTGTGGGGTCATTACGGTTCATAAATATAACACAGGAAGACTTGAGGTTCGATGTGCAAAATGGGCTATTTTAAAAAGAAGAGAAGGCTGAGGGGGCCGATCTGAGTGAGCCCTTTAAAATTTAGACAGGTGAAGAGAAGATGCCTCCATCTGTTGGGGGGAGATGAAAAGTAGGTGCCGGAAATAGAAGATAGTCACAAATAAAACCCAATAGAGCATTTAGGAGGAACTCCCTTACTGAGAGAGCAGTGAGCAGTGAGAAGTGGAACTCTCCACCACATTGAGTGGTTGAGGCGAATAGAGTAGGTACATTTAAGGGGAAGCTAGATAAGCAATTGAGGGAGAAGGGATTAGACGGATATGGTGGAGGTGTTAGATGAAGAGGGATGGGAAGGGGCTCATGTGGAGCACGATTGGACCAGATGGGCCGAATGGCCTGTAGATTTGGTGCAAGGTGTAATTATGGTTTGGGATGGGGGGGGAGGGGAATGTTGAGGACCTTTCTGTAACAAGCAAATATAGTGCCTAACAGAGAGGCTATTAGTAACAGATTATTGAGTGCAGCAGGATTTAATTAGTGCTTTGGGAGAAATGATGCAACCCGCTATTTAGTGTTGTTTGTTCAGATCTGGAGTGGGACAGTAAATCAGGCAACTCACAATAGTTAGCAAACGGGTGAAGTCACAGAAAGCAGCGAGATTCCGTGTATTATGCACAGTTCCCCCTGCTGCTGGCTGCACTCCCACTCTGACTTCATGTCCCACTCCAGGAGGCTCTACTTCCTCCCCCTCACCACCTACCCTCCCCCCCTTCCCCTCCCCCTCCCACAACACCCCCACACACTTCTCTCTCAGGCACAATTCCAGTGTTTTAAATAATAATAAAATAACGGCCCTTATAGAGAGAGAAAGGTTTGTCCATTATAAGCAACAATGGGGCACATGTTTTTACATACAATGGAACAATGAAGGTCTGGCTCTTGGAATTCGTCGAACTTCAACAAGTGTTATTTCCTTGTGTGTTCTGAAGAAAGTCTATTTTTCTTCCTCAAAGTCTCAGCCGTCAAAAACAAAACACATTTGGATAATATTATCTCCGTTCATTCTAAGCAAAGTACCTGATCAAAAAAGAAATGTGCTTCCAGCTTTGTTTAGCAGTTCTTCATATAAACTTAAAGTCTTGGCTTCCTGATTATTTTGCGAGTTAATGCGGCGATCTGTGTGGTCCTGAGCCAAACCTGCATTTGTATAGCGCCTTTCACGACCCCAGGATGTGCTTTGCAGCCAAAGAGGTATGTTTGGAGTGTGGTCACAGTTGTAATGTCAGTCACATTCAACATGGGCTTTATATGCTGGTCCAGCCTGAGACACCTGTAAATTCTATGAGTAAATTCTAGAAACATAACAGCCAATTTGAGCACAGCAAGATTCAACAAATCATCTTTATTTTTATTGACATTGGTTGGAGGATAAATATTGGCCAGGACACCGAGCAGAACTCCCCTGGTATTCTTCAAAGTAGTGCCATGGGATTTCTTACATCTCTCTCTTTCTCTTACATCTCTCTCTCGCTCTCACATCTCTCTCTCTCTTACACCTCTTACATCTCTCTCTCTTTTACATCTCTCTCTCTCTCACACATCTCTCTCGCACACACATCTCTCTCTCTGTCTCTTACACCTCTTACATCTCTCTCTCTCTCTCTCTTACATCTCTCTCACACATCTCTCTCTCTCACACACATCTCTCTCTCTCTCTTACATTTCTTACATCTACCCAAGAGGGCAGATTTTCTAAAAATTCATTTATGGGATGTGCACCTCGATAGCTGGGCCAGCGCCATTATTGCCCATTCCTAATTGCCCTTGAGAAGGTGGTGATGAGCTGCCTTCTTGAGCTGCTGCAGTTTATGTGGTGTAGGTACACCCACAGTGCTCTTAGGGAGGGAGTTCCAGGATTTTGACCCAATGACAGTGAAAGAACGGTGATATATTTCCAAGTCAGGATGGTGAGTGAGTTGAAGGGGAATGTTCAGCTGGTGGTGTTCCCCATGTGTCTCCTGCCCTTGTCCTTCTAGGTGGTAGCAGTCGTGGGTTTGGAAGGTGCTGTTGAAGGAGTTGCTGCAGTGCATTCTGTAGATGGTACAGACTGCTGCTACTGTGCATCAGTGGTGGATGGAGTGGATGTTGAAGGTGGTGGATGGGGTGCCAATTAAGCGGCTGCTTTGTCCTGGATGGTGTCGAGCTTCTTGAGTTGCTGGAGCTGGCGCTTTGGTTTCATATCTCATACAAAAGCTAGCACCTCCAACAGCGTGGCACTCCCTCAGGACTGCACTGAGTGTCAGGCTACATTTTGTACTCAAGTCTCTGGAGTGGAGCTTGAATCTGACTGGGAGGTGAGAGTGCCACCCAAGGAACCATGGCGGACATCTTGATGTAGGAAGTTCCAGATCCCTCCCTTACTGTGTGCTCCAGCTAGGATGGTTGTGCCACTGCTATATCCAGCCTCGGTGAATGTATCCATGATGCCGGAGGGTGGGAGATGTCACTAGTGCTCCACTCACCTTCCAGTGGCTCATTCTGCAGTCATGCTGCTTGGGTGATGACAGGATTGGGATTGATTGAGATGCCTTCCACGGCCAGATAGCTTCCCAACACTCCCCACCTTGCGTCGCTTATGAAGACTGACCATTCAGATGAATTACCAGGGGGTTGAGCAATGGAGTCAGAGGATTGAGTGGAAGAGAATGGAAGAGAACATGCAATCATAGAATGGTTACAGCACAGAAGGAGGCCATTCAGCCCGTCGTGAATATGTCAGCTCTCTGCAATTCTGCTCATCCCACTTGCCCACCATTTCCCTGTAGCCCTGCAAATCTTTTCAGATAATTGTCCAATTCTCTTTTGAAAACCACGACTGAACTTGCCTCCACCACACTCTCAGATCATTCCAGATCCTAACCACAGGCTGCGTTAAAAAAATAATTCCTCATGTCGTCGTTGCTTCTTTTGTCAATCACATTAAACCTGTGCCCTCTGTGACTTGATCCTTCCACCAATGGGAACAATTTCTCCCTACCTATTCTGTCCAGTTCCTTTACGATTTTGAACACCTCTGTCAAATCTCCTCTCAACCTTCTCCTCTGCAAGAACGACCCCAGTTTCTCTAATCTGTACATACAACTGATGCCCCTCATCCATGGAGCCATTCTCATAAACCTTTTCTACATCCTCTCTAAAGCTGTCACATCCTTCCTAAAGTGTTTTCCCCAGAACTGGAGACAATACTCCAGTTGAGGCTGAGCCAGTGTTTTATGAAGGTTTATCATAACTCCCTTGCTTTTGTACTCTATACCTCCATATTTAAAGCTCCAGGGTCCCATATGCTTTATTTACCTCTCTCTCAGCCTGCCCTGTCAGCTGGAATGATTTGTGCAGATGTATCCCCAGTTCTCTCTCTTCTTGCACCCTCTTTGAAATTGTACCCTTTACTTTATAATGTCTCTCCTCATCCTTCCTGCCGAAATATCTCACTTTACGCTTCTCTACATTAAAACTCATCCTCTACTTGTCTGCCCATTCCACCAGCCTCTTGAAGATTTCCACTGTCCTCCTCACAGTTCACAATATTTCCGAGCTTTGTATCATCAGCAAATTTTATAACTGTGCCCTGTACACCAAAGTCAAGGTCATTAATATATATCAAGAAAAGCAGCTATCCAAGTGTTGGATCTTGGGGGACACGATTACAAACCTTCCTGCAGTCTGGGCAACAACCATTCACCACTCCCTTTGTCTTGTGTCCATGACATCTTTGTCAATCCCTCTTGAGCCCCCACCTATCACTGACCCTCTATCTTGCTCCACCTGCTCCAACCCCTCTTAAAAATCCCTCACATTTCTGCTCCTCTTTAGCTCTGGCGAAGATTCACGCAGACTGGAAACGTTACCTCTGTTCCTCCCTCCACAGACACTGCCAGACCTGCTGAGTTATACCCGCATTTTCTGTTTTTATTTCAGATTCCAAGCGCCTGCAGTGTTCCGCTTTCATTCACAGTTCCTCCCTGTTTTCTGTCACTCAACTAATTTTGTATCCATGCTTACACTGCCTGAATTAACTTGGCTGACAAGCCTAATTTATGGCACTTTATCAGATGTCTTTAGTCTATGCCCGCCACACCACACGCACTATCCTCCTGGCCCCTCTTTGTTAATTCATCAAAAACTCAATGAAGTTAGTTAAACTCGAATTTCCTTCAACAAATCCATGCTGGCTCTCCATAATTAATGCCGATTTATCCAAGCGGCTGTTAGTTTTGTCCCGGGTCATTGTTTCTGAAAGCTTTCCCACTACTGAGGCTAAACTGACTGGCCTGCACTTGCTGATCTTACCCTTATGACCTTTCTTTGTGTAAGGGGGGTAACATATGTCATCCTCCAGTCCTCTGGCATCACCCTTGTATCTAAGGACAATTGGCAGATTATGGCCAGTGCCTCCACAATTCTCATCCTTGCTTCCCTCAGTATCCTTGAATACACCTCATCCAGTCCTGGTGATTTATCACTTGAAGTACTGCCAGCCTTTCTATTACTGCTGCTTTATCAATCTTTGGCCCATTCATTGTCTTAGCTAACTCCTCTTTATTTATGACTTCAACAACATCGTCTTCCTTAGTAAAGATGGATGTAAAGTACTAATTTAGTCCCTCAGCCTCTATACATAAATCCCTTTTTTGTCCCCAGTCAACTCTACCTCTCTACTACTATTTTGCCTATAGAAGACTTTTAGACTCCTTTTCCTGTTAACTGCCAGTCTTTTCTCATACTCTCTCTTTGCTTCTCCTATCTGTTTTCTCACTTCCCCTTTGAACTTTCTATACCCAGCCGGGTTCTCTTTTGCATTTTCAGTCTGACCTCTTTTGATTCGTTTTAGTCTGTCGCCTCCATTATCCAGGGAGGTATGGCTCTGGTTGTCTTACCTTTCCCCATCATGACAGTGTATCGCGACTGTACCCTAACTATTGCCCTCATTGTTCTGTTTTTGCCTGAAAATCTTTGATCCTATGATCACTGTCCCCTAGATGTTCCCCAACTTACATCTGATCCACTTGACCCACCTGAATCCCCAGAACCAGCTCCAGTGATGCCTCCTCCTTCATTGGACTGGAAACATACGGATGCAAAATATTCTCCTGCTCACACTTTAGAAAGCCTCCCTCCTCTCTACCCTTTATAATATTACTATCCCAGTCTATGTTAGGATGATTGAAGTCCCCCATTTTAACTACTCCATAGCTTTTCTTCTGTTTGGAATTTCCTTGCAGATTTGCTTCCCCATATCTTTCTCACCAGTTACCTATAGAATATACCCAGTAATGTATTGGCACATCTAGGTTTCTTAGCTACTTAATCAAATAGATTCTGTCCTTGGCCCCTCGAGTTACATAGGAAAAGGAGTAGGCCATTCAGCCCATCAAGCCTGCTTCGCTATTGAATTAGATCATGGCTGACCATCTAGCTCGACACCGCTTTCCAGCGCTAACCCCATACCCCTTAATGTCATTAGAATCCAGAAATCTATATGCATCTGTCTTGAACATGCTCAGTGATTGAGCTTCCACTCAGTTAAGGCAGAGGTAAGTGTCCGTTGTTTACTGGTCCTGATCACCAGCCATTGACCTCCTTCCATCCCCAGACCCACTGAAAACAAACACGTCATTTGCATGCTGAGATGCCCCCTACAGGCTACACTTGTATCTGCTGGAGTTTAGAAGAGTAAGAGGCGACTCGGTTGAAATGCATATGACCCTGAGGGGTCTTGACAGGGTGGATGTGGAGGGGATGTTTCCTCTTGTGGGAGAATCTAGAACTAGGGGTCACAGCTTAAAAATATGAGGTCGCCCACTGAAGGCAGAGATGAGGAGAATTTTTTTTCTCTCATGAGTCTCTGGAATTCTCTTCCTCAATAGGTGGTGGAAGCAGAGTCTTTGAATATTTTTGAGGCACAGCGAGATAGGTTCTTGATAAGTAAAGGGGTGAAAGATTATCGGGGGTAGGTGGGAATGTGGAGTTGAGGTCACAATCAGATCAGCCACGATCTTATTGAATGGTGGAGCAGGCTCAAGGGGCTGAGTGGCCTACTCCTGCTCCTAGTTTGTGTGTTTGTGTGTACAGTTGGATAGTCAGCTGATGCTGTCAAGACTGGCGGGTGAAGGAAAGTGTGGTGCTGGACGGTGACTGCATTCCAACAAAGTGTCGATATCTTGCAGGGAGAGAACTGGGACCGAAGAAGAGGGAAGAAAGTTCAGAATTCTGGTCTGTTTGACACCGAGCAGAGCAGTTACCAGCTGAGCAGAAAGGGTTACCTCCTACAAACAAGGGTTGGAATTTTCACAGAGCACCCAGCAGGATTATGGAATTGCGAATAAGAAAAATACCAGGGATTCCTTCTAGAAAATCAGATCTGAATTAGTCAGTCACTGCAAACCCGTGACTCGGGCTATGAAGAGCTGCCAGGGTCTCAGGTGTACAGAATGGACCCCTGTGTTGTAAGGAGGGATGGACAACAGACCTGCTTTCGATTTTTGATTTTTGATGATTTGGAGGGGAGCTAATTTGCCATTTTAATTTGTTTGTCGCTTTTCTTTTCATCTCTTACCTCTATCCAAAACGAAACAAATTATCTGAACTTTCATCGCCTCCTCCTCAACCAGCTGTGCTCACAGTCCAAACATATGTAGCTTGGCAACTGTTCAACTTCCTTTTAATAACGGGCCCCTTTCTATTACCTTACAGGAAACTCAGGAACATAAACCCTATTGTTATTAAAAGTGAAATCATACAAATCATAAAATACTCAAATTTATATGGGGCTGCTGAAAAACGCAGGGCTGTGGGATTAATTAATAGCTCTTCCAAAGAGCCAGCACAGGTACAATGGGCCAAATGGCCTCATTCTGTTCTTTTTATGTTACATTGTTGGAATGTGTCCACCACGGCTCAGTTCGTAGGCATTTCACCTCTGAATCCCCAGCTTCTGGATTCATGTCCCACTCCAGGACTTGAGGGCAATAAACAAGGCTGACACTCCCAGTGCAGTACCGAGGGAGTGCTGCACTGTCAGAGGTGCGGGATGAAATGTTAAACCGAGGGCCCCGTCTGCTTTCCTGGGTGGATGTGAACAATCCCACCAACACGATTGCAAAGAACAGCAGGGGAGTTCAGTCCAATGTTTACCCCTCAGTCAGGATTACAATTGTGAGATAAAAACTAAAAACTACGGATGCTGGAAATCCAAAACAAAAACAGAAATACCTGGAAAAATTCAGCAGGTCTGGCAGCATCGGCGGAGAAGAAAAGAATTGACATTTCGAGTCCTCATGACCCTTCAGCAGAACTGAGTAATATTAGGGGAGGGGTGAACTATAAGCTGGTTTAAGGTGGTGGGGTGGGGGTGGGGCGAGAGAAGTTGGGGGGGTGGTGGTTTGTAGGGACAAGCAAGCTGTGATAGGAGCAGATAATCAAAAGATGTCACAGACAAAAGAACGAAGAGGTGTTGAAGGTGGTGATATTATCTAAACGAATGTGCTAATTAAGAATGGATGGCAGGGCACTCAAGGTACAGCTCTAGTGGGGGTGGGGTGGAAAGACTAACAGGGCATAAAAGGTATAGATTTAAAAATAATGGATATAGGTGGGAAAAGAAAAATCCATATAAATTATTGGAAAAAACAAAAGGAAGGGGGAAGAAACAGAAAGGGGGTGGGAATGGAGAAGGGAGTTCAAGATCTAAAGTTGTTGAATTCAATATTCAGTCCGGAAGGCTGTAAAGTGCCTAGTCGGAAGATGAGGTGTTGTTCCTCCAGTTTGCGTTGGGCTTCACTGGAACAATGCAGCAAGCCAAGCACAGACATGTGGGCAAGAGAGCAGGGTGGAGTGTTAAAATGGCAAGCGACAGGGAGGTTTGGGTCATTCTTGCGGACAGACCGAAGGTGTTCTGCAAAGCAGTCACCCAGTTTACGTTTGGTCTCTCCAATGTAGAGGAGATCGCATTGGGAGCAACGAATACGGTAGACTAAGTTAGGGGAAATGCAAGTGAAATGCTGCTTCACTTGAAAGGAGTGTTTGGGCCCTTGGACAGTGAGGAGAGAGGAAGTGAAGGGGCAGGTGTTGCATCTTTTGCATGGGCATGGGGTGGTGCCATAGGTAGGGGTTGAGGAGTAGGGGATGATAAAGTAGTGGACACCTTGTCCCTACACCACCCCCCCCAACTTCTCTCCCCCCAAACCCCCTCCCCCACCTTAAACCAGCTTATATTTCACCCCTCCCCTAATATTACTCAGTTCTGCTGAAGGGTCATGAGGACTCGAAACGTCAACTCTTTTCTTCTCCGCCGATGCTGCCAGACCTGCTGAGTTTTTCCAGGTAATTCTGTTTTTGTTTTACAGTTTGCTGAGCTCAAATTAATGTGACTCATTCCTGGCTTGAGGGGTTTATCTTCCGTAGAAAGGTTGAGCAAGCTGGGCCTATACCCATTGGAGTTTAGAAGAATGAGAGATGATCTTATTGAAACATATAAGATCCTGAGGGGACCTGATAGGATGGATACCTGGAGGATGTTTCTACTTGTGGGAGAGACTAGAACCAAGGGACACAGTTTGAGAATGAGTGTTCTCCCTTTTAAAACTGAGATGAGGAGAAATCTTTTTTATCTCAGAGGTTGGTTAGTGTGTGGAATTCTCTTCCCCAGAAGTAGTGGAGGCTGGGTCATTGAATTTATTCAAGGCTGAGTTAGATAGATATTTGATAAAGGGCTATGGGGGTGAGAGGGTGCAGAGAGAAAAATGGAATAGTGACCACCATCAGATCAGCCATGAGCTTATTGAATGGGGAAGCAGGCTCAAGGGGCTGAATGGCCCACTCCTGCATTACAACAGTCACAAAAAACATGCACTTCATTGACTGTAAAGCAATTTGAGATGTATGGTGGCCGTGAAAAGTGCTGCATAAACAAAAGAGTTTCTTTTTGTTGCTAGTATTCTCCCCTACCTTGCACAGGTTGTTCGCCTTGCTGCCTGAAACGCTGTTCAAGGGGTCACTATTGGTAACAGCTTGGAGGCTATTCGCCCATGGAAGATATCGCAGCCGAGTCCCACCGACCCCCCTCTCCCCCCTCCACCCCACCCCCCAGCTGGAAAGGAAGAAGGATTAAGGAGTCAATGTAAAAATGAGTGACTGATTCACTGGCTCCGAAAACCAGTCAGTACAAGCACATTCAGCACCAGCTCATCCAGCACCAGCTCATCCAGCACCAGCTCATCCAGTACCAGCTCATCCAGCACCAGCTCATCCAGCACCAGCTCATCCAGTACCAGCTCATCCAGCACCAGCTCCCTGGTCCTTGCCAAAGTACCTAACTTCAATTGAAATGTTTCACCATCTTGGAATTAGAAAGATGAGAAAGAACGACTTGCACTTAACATGACCCCAGGATGCCCTACAGCACTTTACAGCCAAAGAAGTACTTAAGTAGTTATGTGATGTGGCATTTGCACACAGCAAGATCCCACAAGCAGCACAGCGATAATGACCAGTTAATCTATTTTAGTGATGTTGATTGATGAATAAATTTCGGTCAGTACACCGGGGAGAATTCTTCTTTGACATAGTAACATGAGGTTCATTGGCACAAAAGCTTAACGGAGCTACAAAATCTTTTAGAATGTCAATGGACTAAGCTGTCCCTTTCACTGTTCTTAGACAGGTGCAGTGGTACTTTTAGGCTTTTAATATATCTGTTAGTAGATGTTGATAAAATGTTACCTCTACAATTATTTCTTAATCTGGAAGATGGCTTCTCCGACAGTGCAGCACCCCCTCTGTACTGGATGGTCAACTCCTTCCAATGGATGAAGTTATTGAATCAAGATTTTTTTTAAAAAACCACAGGATGAAACATTATTTATAGAACAATGTGGAAGCTCACCGGGAACATTTTTAATGACATTACATCCTTCATTCCGAAATTGGACAAAATCCTGGGAATTTTGTTTTCTGCTATCGGGACTACAGAAAACTGGACAGCTATCACTGTGGACAGTTCAGGTTACAGTGCAGCCTATCTCCCATTGGAAATTGAGGCTGCCTGTGCTCAAAAACCATTGTAATCTGGCAACCCCTCTCTGATTCTGAGATGCTGGTCCACCAACACCTCTTTTTTGTGAAGTGTTGAGGTCTCAGTGAGGTTGTCCCACCCAATTCAGGGTCTCCATGATCAAATGTGCCTTCCACTAATGGTAGACAATGCATGTCTGGGTTCATAGGAACACAGCATTTAAGAGCAGGAGAAGGCCATTCAGCCTTCTGAGCCTGCTTCCCGGTTAAATAAGATCATGGCTTCTCCACTTTCCTGTCTGTACCCCCTCACCCCCATAGCTCCTTATCAAATATCTTTCTACTTCAGCCTTGAACATATTCAATGATCCAGCCTCCACTGCTCTCTGGGGAAGAGAATTCTCCATCATAATGACCCTTTGAGAGAAAAAAATTCTCCTCACCTCTGCTTTAAACAGTAGACCTCTTATTCTTCAACTGTGTCCCTGGTTCTAGTCTCTCCCACAAGTAGAAACATCTTCCAGGTATCCATCCTATCAGGTCCCCTCAGGATCTTATATGTTTCAATAAGATCATCTCTCATTCTTCTAAACTCCAATGGATATAGGCCCAGCTTGCTCAACCTTTCTTCAGAAGATGAGCCCCTCAAGCCAGGGATGAGTCACATTAATTTGAGTTTAGCAAACTCTCACAACTGCAATCCTGACTGAGGGGTAAACATTGGACAGAACTCCCCTGCTCTTCTCAGCTGACTCGGGTCCCATCATGAACCCATTTCTCTCCAGCTGTGCCCAGTCCATATACATATAAGTGCAGACGGTACAAATAAGCCAAAAAAAAATCCCGAGTGCCTGTCTGAACGGGCTAATTGAATCTGAATGGATCCAAGTACTCCACTATATTCGGGGTGCAGAAAGTGTGCTTCCTGAACCCACCTTTGGTGGCACAAGTATCTTCTCTAACCAATTAGTTTCTAACATGTCCGACTGTATCATCAGTTGTTTATGTCATATTTGTTCCAGCAATGACTTCTATCTTGATCAGCCATGGCTCAGTCTGTAGTGCCTGCACATCTGAATCATGAGGTTCTGGGTTCAAGTCCCACTCCAGCACTTGAACACAAGAATCAAGACTGACACTCCAAGTGCAGTACTGAGGGAGTGCTGCACTGTCAGAGATGGTGTCTCTCAGATGAGACATTAAACCAAGGCTCTGCTTGCTTGGGTGGCTGTAAGAGGCCTTCTGGGGCTATTTTGAAAAAGAGCAGGGGAATTCTCCCTGTTCCCTTTATTACAATAGTGACCATACTTCACTGGCTGTAAAGCACTTTGTGATGTCCAGTGGTCCTGAAAGGTGCTATATAAATGCAAGTCTTTCTCTCATGGCTAGAAAGAACTTGCATTTATATAGCACCCTTCCTGACCCTAGAATGCCTCAAGCCCTGGGATCTTTTTCTTTATTCTTTCATGGGATGTGGGCGTTAGTGGAAAGGCCAGCATTTGCCGCACATGCCGAATTGTCCTTGAACTGAGCAGCTTGCTAGACCATTTCACACAGGGTGACCAACTCTGGGTGAAAAAATAGTAAGGAACACTTTGCCTTGGGGCCTGGTAGGAGTGGGGGAGAGCCGAGGCGGGTGCTGGGGTGTGGGGCAATGGTTCCAGTTCTGAGCCTGAGTCTATACCCGCTGCCTCCTGCCCCAACTTCGGAGCCACCCATACCCCTTCACCACCCCCCCCGCGCCTGCCCCACCCCCCCAATGCGAATTGGGCATGAGGCCGCTACCACTGGCTGGGACCCCATCCTCTCCCGGAGAGCCACTGGATACCCTCCGGCCCCCAAACCAAACCACCCACCTGCCAAATTTGGGCAACTTTGAGAAGAGAATGCTGGCCAGTGCTCCGTCTGGTCCCTCGTGGTCGTGTGGGCCTCAGGTCTACTCATGTGCAGAAATCCAGCATCTCAGGAAGCTCAGACCCTGAACAGAAAGCCAAATTCAGGGACAGTTCCCGAAAATCCACTCTGATTCCGGGGGCAGTTAAGAATTAACCACATTGCTGTGGGTCTGGAGTCAAATGTAGGGCAGACCATAGAACCATAGAACACTACAGCACAGAAAACAGGCCATTCGGCCCTTTTAGTCTGTGCCGAAATATTATTCCGCTAATCCCATTGACCTGCACCTAGTCCATAACCCTCCAGACCTCTCCCATCCGTGTATCTATCCAATTTATTCTTAAAACTTAAGAGTGAGCCCGCATTTACCACGTCAGATGGCAGCTCGTTCCACACTCTCACCACTCTCTGAGTGAAGAAGTTCCCCCTACACCTTTCTCCTTTCACCCTAAAGCCATGTCCTCTCGTGTTTATCTCTCCTAATCTAAGTGGAAAGAGACCAGGTAAGAATGGCAGATTTCCTTCCCATCAGTGAACCAAAAGGGTTTTTACTACAATCAGTGATAGTTTGATGGTCACCATCACTGAGACTAGTTTTCAATCCCAGATTTATTCATTGAATTTATATTTCACAAGCTGCTATGATGAGATTTGAACCATGGCCCCTGAGCACCAAGCTTAGCACCTTGGGTTTATTAGGCCAGGTACAATACCACTACACCACCGCTTCCAACGCTAACTGTGCTTCCTATCCAAGCAGCTGAATCCGAGACTCACAAAAATACTGTCTCAACAATTCTGTTGCTGGAAATACTCAGCCGCTCTGGCAACAAGTGTCTATGGGGAGAGAAAGAATAGTTAATGCTTCAGACCTGAATTTCCAGAATTTAACCAAAATCTGATGCGCTGCCTGAAAGGGCAGTGGGAGCAGGTTCAAATGGGAATTGAATAAGTACTTGAAAAAGGAGGAAGTTGCTGGGCTATGGACAAATTGCTGGTAAATGGAACTGATTGAAGGGCTCTTTCAAAGAGCCAGCATAAGCACAATGGGCTGAATGGCTTCCCTCTCAGTTGTATCATTCTATGATTACAGGTGTGGATGGCAGACACCTGCATCCTGCCTGGAAAAGCAGCACAGCACCTGTGTAAAAACAGTGCGGTGTCCAGGCCGGGGTAACTGATTCGGCAAAGCCTATGGGCCCTGACAATATTCCAGCAATAGTACTGAAGACTTCCGCTCCAGATCTTGTCACACCCCTAGCCAAGCTGTTCCAGTGCAGCTACAACACTGGCATCTACCCAGCTATGTGGAAAATTACCCAGGTATGTCCTGTACACAAAAAGCAGGACAAATCCAACTCGACCAATTACCGCCCCATCAGTCAACTCTCCATCATCAGTAAAGTAATGGAAGGGGATATCAACAGTGCAATCAAGCAGCACTTGCTTATCAATAACCTGTTCACTGATGGTGGTTCTGCCAGGGCCTCTCAGCTCCTGACCTCATTACAGCTTTGGTTCAAACATGGACAAAAGAGCTGAGCTCCCAAGCTGAGGTGAGAGTGACTGCCCTTGACATCAAGGCAGCATTTGACCGATTGTGACATCAAGGAGCCCCAGCAAAACTGGAGTCAATGGGAATCAGGGGGAAAACTCTCCGCTGGTTGGAATCATACCTAGCACAAAGGAAGATGGTTGTGGTTGTTGGAGGTCAGTCATCTCAGCTCCAGGACATCACTGCAGGAGTTCCTCAGGGTAGTGTCCTTGGCCCAACCATCTTCAGCTGCTTCATCAATGACCTTCCTTCCATCGTAAGGTCAGAAGTGGGGATGTTCGCTGATGATTGCACAATGTTCAGCACCATTCACAGCTCCTCAGATACTGAAGCAGTCCATGTCCAAATACAGCAAGACCTAGACAATATCCAGCCTTGGGCTGACAAGTAACAAGTAACATTCGTGCCACACAAGTGTCAGGCAATGATCATCTCCAACAAGGGAGAATCTAGCTATCACCCTTGACATTCAATGGCATTACCATCACTGAATCCCCCACTATCAACATCTGGGGGTTACTATTGACCAGGAACTGAACTAGACTAGCCATATAAATACTGTGGCTACAAAAGCAGGTCAGAGACCAGGAATCCTGCAGTGAGTAACTCACCTCCTGACTCCCCAAAGCCTGTCCACCATCTACAAGGCACAAGTCAGGAATGTGATGGAATACTCCCCACTTGCCTGAATGAATGCAACTCCCACAATACTCAAGAAGCTCGACACCATCCAGAACAACATAGCCCATTTGAATGGCACCCCATCCACAAACATTCACTCCCTCCACCACCAATGCTCAGTAGCAGCAGTGTGTACCATCTACAAGATGCACTGCAGGATCTCACCAAGGCTCCTTAGACAGCACCTTCCAAACCCATTACCTCTACCACCTAGAAGGACAAGTACAGCAGATACATGGGAACAACACCACCTGGAAGTTCCCCTCCAAGTCACTCACCATCCTGACTTGGAAATATATCACTGTTCCTTCACTGTCACTGAGTCAAAATCCTGGAACTCCCTCCCTAACAGCACTGTGGGTGTACCTACAGCACATGGACTGCAGCGGTTCAAGGAGGCAGCTCACCCACCACCTTCTCAAGGGGCAATTAGGAATGGGTGATAAATGTCAGTCTAGCCAGTGATGCCCACATACTGTAAATGAATGTATGAAAAAAGCACTAGGTAGAATGCTGGCTGCTGGTTGTACTCAATTGTAAAACTGTCACAATGAGTTTCAACATGTTCTGAAGATGAATATTGGAACAACATGATAATTCAACAAGTTGCCATGTAGATGATAACCTGTCCTTGAGGAATCCTGATTGACTCTTGTTATGTTAACTTAAGGGGAGGTTGAACACGTAACACTAGGGACTTGAGAAAGAGGAAAATGAAACTAGGGATGGGCAATAAACACTGGCCCAGCCAGCGAAGCCCACATCCCAGAATGATTTTTTTTTCTTAAAAATTGAATCTTGGGAAACACTAGAAATGTTCCAGAATCTTCCTTCCTCTGTGATTTGTGTTGAGGCTTCATTTGTTTTTGGGTTTATCACATTACTACGGAGAGAGGCTGCAATCTGCTTTGCCCCAGGACCCTGCACATGGGGTAAATTGAAAGATTTGCCACGCCTATGTGTCCTTACATGTAGCTCACACATGTCAGGATGAAGGTGTGCTGCAAAGCTTCACATCATTCCCCTTAATGTCTCCCAAGGGATAGTTCTCATGCTCCTTGTAAATATCCACACGGCAGAGAGTCAGTCCCTCTGGAAATATTCAGCAGGTCAGGCAGTATCAGAGAGGAACAGAGTTAATGTTTCAGGCCGATATGTATTTCAGATTTCCAGCATCTGCAGAGTTTTGTTTTGTTCCCTCCCTTGCAGCACAGGTTCGAGCTGCACCTGAGGGATGTGTCGACAAGATGTGCTGCAACAACTCACCAAGGCTCCTTCGACAGCACCTTATAAACTTGCGACCTCTACCATCCTGATTTGGAAATATATCGGCCGTTCCTTCACTGTCACTGGGTCAAAATCCTGGAACTCCCTCTCTAACAGCAATGGCTTGGAGGGGAACTTCCAGGTGATGGTGTTCCCATGTCTCTGCTACCTTTGTCTTGCTGACTTGCCAACCAATCAGCATCCTCTTCTCATGCAGTATTGATTGTTGTTCGCTTCGAGCTTTGGTATTCTTTCAAATCTGTCCTGATGAGTGCAAGATGAAAAGTTTTGACAGTTTGTCTCTTTTTTCAACAATACACTTTCTTTTACGTCCAAGAGAATGGGCAGACAGGGATTCAGATGAAAAATGGCTCCTTTGACAGTGCAACACTCCTTCAGTGCTGTACTGGTGTGTATTAGCATTGGATGACGCGTTTACATCACTGGAATGGGAGCTGAGTCCACAACTTTTCTAACTTAGGGGCAAGAGCATGACTCAGTGAAGCACATCTGGCATCTCCTGGCCTGCCAGGTAAGTGATGCAGTGGAAGGTGACCAGCGACAAGATATTCTGACTCCAGGCCAAAAAAAACCTTCAGAAAAAGGAGGCAAATGATGTACCTCCAGGAATAACTAGGCTTTGAGCTCTGCCATCAGCTTCCCTTTTCTAAGAAGGATCCCACTTGGTTGCCGGAGTTATGGAAATGTGTGTGTGAGTGAACAAACACAGCAAGGAAATGACACATGCTGAAATTCAAAAAAAAACAAGCCTTGGGCTATGTGGGCTGCTGAGTTCCCAAACAGGACCTGAATAGTAGGAAGTATTTCAGAGTTTATTATTTTTGATTTGCTCTGCTGTTCCTAGCTATCAGAAGCTACAGTGGCAGCTGTCACTGATACATGGTGGAAATTAAAGTATTCCTATGTAAACAAAAAGAATCTGGAGGTGCAGCTGAAGCCAGAATCCATTATCATCGAAGTCCATGCACACAATTCCTGGCATTCACATCCCACAATAGAACGGGCTCCACACTTCCCAGGCATTGCACTTCTGTCGCTTAGTCCCCCAGTGTAGCTGTTTAACAGCTGAGCTCCCCACCCCATGGGGAGGAGGGCTGGAGGTGGTGGGGGAGGGGGAGGGGCGCATGCCAAGGAGACCTGGGAAGTGCCACACACCCTGCTCTGCACACTTACACCTCCTCTCAGCCAAGCCGGTTATTAGAGCGCAACAACCTCAGACCATGAGCTGTGTCCTCCATTTTGTATGTTCCCCACCCCCCCCACCGAGTGCCAGTCTGTATCTTATTCTCGTGTCTTACTTTTAAACAGCGGTGACCTTTATTCTGCTATTGACACCTACTCTGGACCAAAGTTTTGTTCCTTCACTACTACAATTGCCACTCTCTTTGCCTTGTTCCATGAAATCTTTGTCATTTAATCTCTAACCTATCCCTGACCTTCCCTTTTTGCTCCAGCTGCCCCTCACCCTCCCCTTCAACAGCAGAAAACCCTTCACATCTCTGCCCCCCCTCAGCTCTAAAGGAGAGTGATACGGACTCAAAACGTCAGCCCTGTTTCTCTCTCCACAGATGCTGCCAGACCTGCTGAGTTTTTCCGGCACCATCTGTTTTTGTTTCGGGCCCCCAGCACCCGCAGTATTTTGCTTCGATATCAGTAAGTAGAGTCTGCCGGCCCCAGAAACCTCCTCCAATGAAAACAATCGCCCGGAGATTCAGCGGCCCAACTGTAAACTGTTACATGGATGGTGTGCGGCCCTGAGAATGCCCATTCAGCCCAACTGGCCTACTGCAACAACTTACATTCATATAGCGCCTTGAACATAGTGAAACGTCCCATGGTGCTTCACAGGAACGTTTTTAAACAAAGTACGACACCGAGCCACATAAGGTAATGCTAGGTCAGATGATCAAAAACTTGGTCAGGGAGGTCAAGTGGCTTAAAGGTGGGAAGCGAGGTAGCGAGACAGAGCTGTTTAATGTGGGAAAATTCCAGGGCTTTGAGCCTCAAAAACTGAAGACACAGCCAACAACGGGAATGTAGTAGAGACCAGAATTAGGGGAGCGCAGATATCTCGGGGAGTTGTGCGATTTGAGATTACAGGGACAGGGAGCGGGCAAGGCTATGCAGTGTTTAAGCACCTCACACCCGAAGCCATCTCACCCTATCAGTATAACCTTCTATTACTACCCCCCCCCACCGCCCCGACCCCCTCCTGTGGCTTCTCTGAAGCAAGTTCCACATCCTCAGGCTGAAGAAGCTTCTCCTGAGCATCCTTCTGGATTTATTAGTGACTATCTTATATTCATAACCCTTAGCTTCAGTCTGTCCAAAAGCAGAAATGTCTTCTCTATGTCTACCCTATCAAGCCCTGTCATTTTGAAGAGCCCTATTAGTTTATCCCTCAAACTCCACCTTACTAGAGAAAAGATCTCTGGCCTTATTCACCTTTCCTGGTAAGTATAACCTCTCGAATTTACTATCATTCTGGTAAATTGCTTTCCGCATCTTCTTAGGTGCCTCAATTAGTCTTTTTATAATATGGAAACCAGAGCTGGTCACTGTACTCCCAGCGTGGTCCAGAACTGGTCACCGTACTCCCAGTGTGATCCAAGCAAGATTCTTCACGAGTTTACCATAGTTTCTCCACTTTTCAATTCTATCCCTCGAGGAATAAATCTTGGTGTCTTGTTTGTTTTAATTATGTTTCATTAACCTAAATTGTCACTTCTAGTAATTCATGTATCTGTATCCCCTTTCCTCCTTTCTCCCATTCAGGCTCTTATTTTCCAATTTTACAGAGCAGGAGGAGGCCATTCAGCCCCTCGAGCCTATGTCCACCCTTTGAAGGAGCGGTTCACTTAGCCCCACTCCCTTGCTCTCTCCTCACACAGTCTTGCAAATTTTCCCTGTCCAAATTCTGACCATGCAATGGGTTCAGACGAAAGACCCCCACCCAAATTGTTCTCTCCGTCGGATGCTGACTGACTTGCTCTGTGTTTCCAGCGTGTCATTTCTTTCCCCCCCGCCCCGTTATTTTTCAGGAAAGGACGGTTGAGGTGAGGGAGGTTGAATGTCGGGGGGGAAGCGGCTGGTCAGCTCCCCAGGCTGGGTAACATAGATTGATAAACGGAACCCAATTTGAGCTCAGTTAGCTGAACTCAAATGGCTACAATTCATCTCCCCATCCCTCCCCAGCGGGTTCAATGGGAAAGTGGCCAGTCGATAGGTGAGGCCTCTCAGAGTCAAATAACCTGATCAGACAGTCATAGCTCAAGCCCATTTAGACAAGACACATTCAAATAGAACTGTAGCTCAGCAAGGAATTGATGCCTTAGTGAGAAGGAGAGAAGGAGCCGAAGATTAAGGTCATGGGTGATCAGACAGCAGTGATCCACGCGTTCCAACATGCCTCGGAGACATGGAGAACCTACAGCGGGTACCTCAGAGGGTGGTGAGTCTTTGGAGTTCTCCACTCCAGAGGGCTGTGAGCGTTCAATCATAGGGCGTGTTCAAGACAGAAATCGATAGATTTCTGGAGACTAATGACATCAAGGGATAGCGTGGGAAAGAGGCACTGAGGTAGACGATCAGCCATGATCTAACTGAGCAGCAGAGCAGGCTTGACGGGCTGAATGGCCTACTCCTGCTCCTTCGTTTCTATGTTCCTAAAGCACTGGAGAGGTGCCACCAGTCACGGCTTGACATGACCCTCCAAATCCAGTGGCGAGAATGAGCGGCGTTCTCTTCCAAGCCAGCACACCCAGCATTGAAAGATGATTCCCCCCAAGACCATCTCAGCTGCTTAGGACATTTTGTACGGTGTACCTAACATCGGAGTCCCGAAGCAACTGCTCTACTCGCTCGCAGTGGGAGAATCCCAAGGAAGCAGCAGGAACATTTTAGGGATTTCCTCAAAGCAGCCCTGAAAAGGTCAAACCACCCTCACTGACTCATGGGAACCCCAGCCTTGTAATCAAACAAAATGGAGGAGGCTCAATCGGGGAGGCGCCAAAGATCCTCAGTCTGACCAAGTGACTCCTAACTGCTGTCCTGAAGCTCCGGTTTTTAAAGCCATGT
Organism: Carcharodon carcharias; assembly: GCF_017639515.1. Lineage (NCBI taxonomy): Eukaryota > Metazoa > Chordata > Chondrichthyes > Lamniformes > Lamnidae > Carcharodon > Carcharodon carcharias. The sequence continues at coordinate 5,796,118 of NC_054500.1, forward strand.
TGGAAAAACGTGTTACCTACATCCTGGGCAATTTAAGCCTCGCTGGGCCTGAGACTTTAGGATGACCCTTACCTTGACCTTTCGGGTTCTCATTAACCCCTCCCCCCAACCCCCCACAACCTTCTCCAAAACCACCCGCCTCTGCTTAATTTTTATCAGAGTTCAGGAATATGATTGGAGCCATTCGCACTGAGACCCCTTCAAAACATGTTCCCTCTCTTGGGATATTAAATACAACCATTTCCTTTTAATTCTTCGGTTATATCTCAGATACCCAACTCGCTCCATCAATCATTCATGTCCTGCTTGATTTATTTTCTCCATTTCTCTGCCTGTCGGCAGGTACTTGCCTGAGGCTGTTGGTGGGTGGCATGCTCAGGATTTCTGTGTCCCGCAAACTGCTCGTCAAAACACAAAGGACCCCAGAGCCAACAATTTCCCTGCTCAAAGCTGCTTCAGGATTTAAACGAATAATTGATGAGGCAGCTGCATGCCGTCATCACTCGCTGTGCTCACTGATGTACACTGGCTCCCGCTCCAGCAATGCCTCAAATCTGGAATTCTTATCCTTGTGCTCCGATCCTTCCTGGCTCCCCTCCCTCCCTCTCTGACTCCATCCAGCCCTGCAACCCTCCGAGGTCTCTGCATTCCTCCGATTCTGGCCTCTTGAGCATCCCCACCATTGGTGGTCTGGACTTGTCTTCCTATACCCTCTCCGCCCCTCTCTCCACTTTTAAGATACTCGTTAAGACCTACCCCTTTGACCGAGCTATTACCTCCACGTGTGGCTTGCTGTCAGGCTTTGTTAGATAGCGCTGCCTTGGGACATTTGGTTATGCTAAGGGCACTATATAAATGCAAGTGCTTGTTCTTTCTCGGGTTCGCGTTGTATTTTAGGTTCTATCTAAAGCCTACCATCCATCCCTCTGCTTTCATGTGTATTTGGACATCAAACTGCTGCTCAACCTTGCAATAGAGCCCCGTATCCCTCTGGCTCCTTTGAGCATTGCCACACTCTTGCCAGCTCAAGATGTGTGGACCTTGCTCTGCCCAAATATGCTCTTGCTTCCTTTTACATTCCAACTGGTGACTACCAGCTGTGTAAAGTGCTTTGGGGGGGGTCATTCTGGGGTGGTGAAAAGTGCTATGTAAATACAAGTCTTTCGTTTAATTTTTCCCTCCAGCAGAGAGGGGCACAGCAGCCTGTAAAATATTACACTCCCCAATCCTTAACTCAGGACAAACGGTATTTAAATCCAGCTGTTTAAAGGTTTGTAACAGGCAGGAGCTGTATCCAAGAGTTGTGGAGTTATGTGTAAAAGTTCGGTACAGACTTTTCCCATTAATGAGTCGGTTGATGCCGCTGCTTAAGAAACATTCTTTTTTTAATTTAAGTGGGCATCACAGGCACGGCCAGTAGCCGCTGTCCATCTCTCATCCTGTGAAAGAATCGTTTTTAATAATTAACAAGGCAAATGTGTTTCAACTGGTTTATTGACACTGGGAACCAAACTGCACCAGCACCAGTAGAGAAGGCTTGTCCAATAGAAGTTTGTACAAAAGCTTTGTAATCAAGCAATAATGACTGAAGTCTGGCCGCTGTTGGAATGTAAGAACGGCTGCAGCCAATCTGCACACAGCAAGCTCCCACCAACAGCAACTTGAAAACAATCAGGTAGTCTGTTTCTTTACGCTGCAAATTCTCAAAATCTGAAACAGAGGACAGAAAATTCTGGAAGTACTCAGCAGGCCAGGCTGCGTCTGTGGGGTGAGGAACAGAGTAAATGTCTCAGGGTCGATGGGCTTTCACCTGAGCACAAGGGCAACAACCTGGAACGTTAACTCTGTTCCTCTCTCCACAGGTGCTCCTGGCCTGCTGAGTATTCCCAGGCTTTTCTGTTTTTGCTTATTTATTCCGCTTGAGGGATAAACATTGAGCGGGACGCTGGGGGAGAATTCTGCTGCCTGCCCTTCCTCAAAGGTAATTCCAAAGGGGTCTGGGACAGTGGGTTTAACGCCTCCCCTGAAAGCCAGCACCTCAGGCAGTGCAGCACTCCCTCGGTCCTGCGCTGGGAACACGAGACCCCCATTGCTCAAGCCTCTGGAGCGCGACTTTCTGGGTTCAGAGCTGGCAGTGTTACCCAGTGCGCAGTTCAAGCGTTCCTGAGAGATGTCGGCGAGCTCCTCGACGAAGACAAGTCTCTCCTTCCAGATCTCAGTTCCTTTTCTTGCCGTTTTTCAACTGACACAAAAACGAATGGCGGGTGGGAAGCGTGAGGCTCTCCCGGGAGTCCCTGTAGCCTGAATCACCACGGAATCCATGTTATAACAACAATCTGATTAAAAATACATTAATACGACAAAAGGTCATTGATTGGATGTGACTGAGAGATGAAAGATAATTGAAATACAAAGGCTGTTTAACGTTTCCTGATGATGACAATGTTTGGAACCCCTTCGCTTGGTCTATGGTTGAATTTATTCCCAGTTTAACGTGTCTACAACGAGGCACCATTATCGGGTCCAGCCAGTGGGTTCCCCGCGAAAGGGTTCGGCCATTTTCCCTCTGAAGCCGGCCGATTGTAAATTTGATCCCTAATTACCATGTTGGGAGGGAGAGAGGAAGGATGGAGGGGAGGGATGGAGCGGTAGGGGGAGGGGAGAGAGGTAGAGGGGAGGGGAGGGAGGTGTGGGGGACGGGAAGGAGGGAGAGAGGTGGGGGAGCGGAAGGAGGGAGAGAGGTGGGGGAGCGGAAGGAGGGAGAGAGGTGGGGGAGCGGAAGGAGGGAGAAAGGTGGGGGAGCGGAAGGAGGGAGAGAGGTGGGGGAGCGGAAGGAGGGAGAGAGGTGGGGGAGCGGAAGGAGGGAGAGAGGTGGGGGAGCGGAAGGAGGGAGAGAGGTGGGGGAGCGGAAGGAGGGAGAGAGGTGGGGGAGCGGAAGGAGGGAGAGAGGTGGGGGAGCGGAAGGAGGGAGAGAGGTGGGGGAGCGGAAGGAGGGAGAGAGGTGGGGGTGCGGAAGGAGGGAGAGAGGTGGGGGAGCGGAAGGAGGGAGAGAGGTGGGGGAGCGGAAGGAGGGAGAGAGGTGGGGGAGCGGAAGGAGGGAGAGAGGTGGGGGAGCGGAAGGAGGGAGAGAGGTGGGGGACGGGAAGGAGGGAGAGAGGTGGGGGAGCGGAAGGAGGGAGAGAGGTGGGGGAGCGGAAGGAGGGAGAGAGGTGGGGGACGGGAAGGAGGGAGAGAGGTGGGGGAGCGGAAGGAGGGAGAGAGGTGGGGGAGCGGAAGGAGGGAGAGAGGTGGGGGAGCGGAAGGAGGGAGAGAGGTGGGGACGGGAAGGAGGGAGAGAGGTGGGGGAGCGGAAGGAGGGAGAGAGGTGGGGGAGCGGAAGGAGGGAGAGAGGTGGGGGAGCGGAAGGAGGGAGAGAGGTGGGCGACGGGAAGGAGGGAGAGAGGTGGGGGAGCGGAAGGAGGGAGAGAGGTGGGGGACGGGAAGGAGGGAGAGAGGTGGGGGAGCGGAAGGAGGGAGAGAGGTGGGGGAGCGGAAGGAGGGAGAGAGGTGGGGGAGCGGAAGGAGGGAGAGAGGTGGGGGAGCGGAAGGAGGGAGAGAGGTGGGGGACGGGAAGGAGGGAGAGAGGTGGGGGAGCGGAAGGAGGGAGAGAGGTGGGGGACGGGAAGGAGGGAGAGAGGTGGGGGAGCGGAAGGAGGGAGAGAGGTGGGGGAGCGGAAGGAGGGAGAGAGGTGGGGGAGCGGAAGGAGGGAGAGAGGTGGGGGTGCGGAAGGAGGGAGAGAGGTGGGGGAGCGGAAGGAGGGAGAGAGGTGGGGGAGCGGAAGGAGGGAGAGAGGTGGGGGAGCGGAAGGAGGGAGAGAGGTGGGGGAGCGGAAGGAGGGAGAGAGGTGGGGGACGGGAAGGAGGGAGAGAGGTGGGGGAGCGGAAGGAGGGAGAGAGGTGGGGGAGCGGAAGGAGGGAGAGAGGTGGGGGAGCGGAAGGAGGGAGAGAGGTGGGGGAGCGGAAGGAGGGAGAGAGGTGGGGGAGCGGAAGGAGGGAGAGAGGTGGGGGAGCGGAAGGAGGGAGAGAGGTGGGGGACGGGAAGGAGGGAGAGAGGTGGGGGAGCGGAAGGAGGGAGAGAGGTGGGGGAGCGGAAGGAGGGAGAGAGGTGGGGGAGCGGAAGGAGGGAGAGAGGTGGGCGACGGGAAGGAGGGAGAGAGGTGGGGGAGCGGAAGGAGGGAGAGAGGTGGGGGACGGGAAGGAGGGAGAGAGGTGGGGGAGCGGAAGGAGGGAGAGAGGTGGGGGAGCGGAAGGAGGGAGAGAGGTGGGGGAGCGGAAGGAGGGAGAGAGGTGGGGGAGCGGAAGGAGGGAGAGAGGTGGGGGACGGGAAGGAGGGAGAGAGGTGGGGGAGCGGAAGGAGGGAGAGAGGTGGGGGACGGGAAGGAGGGAGAGAGGTGGGGGAGCGGAAGGAGGGAGAGAGGTGGGGGAGCGGAAGGAGGGAGAGAGGTGGGGGAGCGGAAGGAGGGAGAGAGGTGGGGGAGCGGAAGGAGGGAGAGAGGTGGGGGACGGGAAGGAGGGAGAGAGGTGGGGGAGCGGAAGGAGGGAGAGAGGTGGGGGACGGGAAGGAGGGAGAGAGGTGGGGGAGCGGAAGGAGGGAGAGAGGTGGGGGAGCGGAAGGAGGGAGAGAGGTGGGGGAGCGGAAGGAGGGAGAGAGGTGGGCGACGGGAAGGAGGGAGAGAGGTGGGGGAGCGGAAGGAGGGAGAGAGGTGGGGGACGGGAAGGAGGGAGAGAGGTGGGGGAGCGGAAGGAGGGAGAGAGGTGGGGGAGCGGAAGGAGGGAGAGAGGTGGGGGAGCGGAAGGAGGGAGAGAGGTGGGGGAGCGGAAGGAGGGAGAGAGGTGGGGGAGCGGAAGGAGGGAGAGAGGTGGGGTTGGGAGAGAGGGGTGGGGGAGAGAAGGGAGGGTGAGAGGTGGGGGGAAGGGCGAGGGAGGGGTGCGGGAGGAGAGGAAGAGAAGGGGGTGGGAGAGAGGGAAGGGGTAAGGGGAGGGGTGTGCATGTGGAATGGGACAGTTTCAATGGGGAGGGGGAGGGTTGGGAAGTGGGTGGGAAAGAGAAGGGAGGGTAGGGAATGTGGTGGGGGCAGGTAATAGGTGGGGGGAGGGGGAACGGGTGGAGGCAATGGTATAGAAGCTGCCGGAGGGCCCCGGAGCACCACCCCAGCACCTCTGACCAGGGCCCGGTGGGGGAGGACGTGGGGAGACGGGGGTTTGTGCCAAGGCATTTGGGGGGCCCGGTCATTAGGGGGGCCTGGACATTGGCGGGGGGGACAGTAGGGGGACGTGGGGAATTGGGGGTATGAGCCCGGGCTCAGTGTTATAAACAGGAGTTTTCATAATTCACTCTGAGCGGCCAATCCTAGACCGGCTTTAAAAAATTGGAACTTGGGGCAGAATTTTGCCCTTGGCGGGTGGGGGTGGGCTCGGCGGGTGGGGGTGGGTGGGGGCAGTCGGGAAGCTGACCGCCGCCCGCAATCAGGGCCGGACCGCAGGCCAATTGAGGCCTGTCCAGCATGAAACAGGAGCGGCAACGCTCAGCGCTACCTGTGTGGGGGGTGGGGGGAGGGGTTTGGGGAGGTGTTGGGGATGGGGGAGGAGTTGGGGGTGGGGGGAGGTGTTGGGCGGGGTTTGGGGTGGGGGAGGGGTGTGGGAGTGGTTGGGGGTGGGGAGGGGTTGGTGGAGGAATTGGGGGACAGCAGAGGGGGTTGGGGTGGAGGGGTGGGGGAGGGGTGGGGTGAGGGTGTTGGGGTTGGGGTGGAGGGGTTGGGGAGGGGTGGGGGTGGGGGGACAGGGTTGGGGGTGGGGGTAGGTTTGGGGGTGTGGGAGGGGTTGTGGGTGGGGGTGGGGGGACAGGGTTGGGGGTGGGGGTAGGGGTTGGGGTGGGGGAGGGGTTGGTTGAGGAATTGGGGGATGGCAGAGGGGGTTGTGGTGGAGCGGTGGGGGAGGGTGGGGGAGGGGGTTAGGGTTGAGGTGGAGGGTTGGGGGAGGGGTGGGTGAGGGTATTGGGGTTGGGGTGGAGGGGTTGGGGTGGGGTGGGTGGTGGGCGGAGGGGGTTGGTGTTGGGGTGGAGGGGTGGGGGAAGTGTGGGGTGAGGGTATTGGGGTTGGGGTGGAGGGGTGGGGGAGGGGTGGGGGTGGGGGAGGGGGTTGGTGTTGGGGTGGAGTGGAGGGGAGGGGTGGGGGGTGGGGGGTGGGGGGAGGGGGTTGGGGTTGGGGTGGAGGGGTGGGGGACGGGTGGGGTTGAGTGGGATGAGGGTATTGGTGTTGGGGTGGAGGGGGAGGGGTGGGGGTGGGGGTGGGGGTGGGGATTGGGGTTGGGGTGGAGTGGAGGGGTGGAGGTGGGGGGAGGGGGTGGTGGGATTGGGGTGGAGTGGAGGGGTAGAGGTGGGGGGAGAGGGTGGTGGGGTTGGGGTGGAGTGGAGGGGGAGGGGTGGGGGTGGGGGTGGTGGGGTTGGGGTGGAGTGGAGGGGGAGGGGTGGAGGTGGGGGGAGGGGGTGGTGGGGTTGGGGTGGAGTGGAGGGGGAGGGGTGGGGGGAGGGGGTGGTGGGGTTGGGGTGGAGTGGAGGGGTGGAGGTGGGGGGAGGGGGTGGTGGGGTTGGGGTGGAGTGGAGGGGTGGAGGTGGGGGGAGGGGGGTGGTGGGGTTGGGGTGGAGTGGAGGGGGAGGGGTGGGGGGAGGGGGGTGGTGGGGTTGGGGTGGAGTGGAGGGGGAGGGGTGGGGGGAGGGGGTGGTGGGGTTGGGGTGGAGTGGAGGGGTGGAGGTGGGGGGAGGGGGTGGTGGGGTTGGGGTGGAGTGGAGGTGGAGGTGTGGGGGTGGGGGGAGGGGGTGGTGGGGTTGGGGTGGAGTGGAGGGGTGGAGGTGGGGGGAGGGGGTGGTGGGGTTGGGGTGGAGTGGAGGGGTGGAGGTGGGGGGAGGGGGTGGTGGGGTTGGGGTGGAGTGGAGGGGGAGGGGTGGGGGGAGGGGGTGGTGGGGTTGGGGTGGAGTGGAGGGGGAGGGGTGGGGGGAGGGGGTGGTGGGATTGGGGTGGAGTGGAGGGGGAGGGGTGGGGGGAGGGGGTGGTGGGATTGGGGTGGAGTGGAGGGGGAGGGGTGGGGGGAGGGGGTGGTGGGGTTGGGGTGGAGTGGAGGGGGAGGGGTGGGGGGAGGGGGGTGGTGGGGTTGGGGTGGAGTGGAGGGGGAGGGGTGGGGGGAGGGGGTGGTGGGGTTGGGGTGGAGTGGAGGGGTGGAGGTGGGGGGAGGGGGGTGGTGGGGTTGGGGTGGAGTGGAGGGGTGGAGGTGGGGGGAGGGGGTGGTGGGGATTGGGGTGGAGTGGAGGGGGAGGGGTGGGGGGAGGGGGTGGTGGGATTGGGGTAGAGTGGAGGGGGAGGGGTGGGGGGAGGGGGTGGTGGGGTTGGGGTGGAGTGGAGGGGTGGAGGTGGGGGGAGGGGGTGGTGGGGTTGGGGTGGAGTGGAGGGGTGGAGGTGGGGGGAGGGGGTGGTGGGGTTGGGGTGGAGTGGAGGGGTGGAGGTGGGGGGAGGGGGTGGTGGGGTTGGGGTGGAGTGGAGGGGTGGAGGTGGGGGGAGGGGGTGGTGGGGTTGGGGTGGAGTGGAGGGGTGGAGGTGGGGGGAGGGGGTGGTGGGGTTGGGGTGGAGTGGAGGGGGAGGGGTGGGGGGAGGGGGTTGGGAGTGAGGGGAGTCGGAACCATCGTTTGGTTCTATAAATGTCAACTTTACAATTAAGCAAATCACAGGTAAACTCAGGGTGGAACCGACCCCGATTGGTGCTAAATGTTCTTGTGGGCGGGAAAAGGGGCGTTTTACCCACCAGCCACAATGGCGGCTTTTCACACCCTATCATCCCAATCCCACCTCACTAATAATACATTCCCGGGAAACACACAGGGTCGCAGACAGTGCAGCTCTGATTCACCCGCCTCATTATCACCCTCAGGCCCTCAGTAAACCAGGCACCATCTTTAAACTAAAAACAGGAAATGCTGGAAAACTCAGCAGGTCTGACAGCCTCTGTGGAGAGAGAAACAGAGTTAACGTTTCGAGTCCGTATGGCTCTTCTTCAAAGCTAAAGAGAAGTAGAAATGTGATGGAATTTATATTGTTTAAGGGAGGGTGGAGCAGGTAAAGCAGGACAGAAGGTCAGTGATAGGTGGGGGTTAAGGAGAGATTGACAAAAACGTCATGGACACAAGACAAAGGGAGTGTTCATGGTGAAGGCTAAGGAAGGTGCTGATAGTGGCGTTAAGGTAAGAAAGCTTCCTTCTTCAGCCCTTACTAGCAGCTATGAGGGCCTCCCAAGTGCGCCTGCCTCATCTGGCCAGTGCAACACCCTCATCTCCATCATCCTCATCATTGAGGACCTCCTCACCCTCATCCCCATCAGCGTCCTCCTCATCAGAGGAGACTTCCATCTCCTCCATCTCCTCCTCAGGCAGTTCCTCTCCCCATCGCAGCACCAGATTGTGAAGGGTGTAGCAGGTGACGATGATGTGTGACACCCTCTGCGGACTGTATTGCAGGGCCCCACCAGACCGGTCCAGGCACCGGAGCCTCATTTGCTCCACCAAACTGCAAGTTGCAGCGTGAGCCTCATTATAGCGTCGCTCTGCTGCAGTCTGAGGCTGCTGCACGGGTGTCATCAGTCACGGCCTCTGTGGGGAGTCTTATTCCCTGAGGAGCCATCCCTGCAGCCTCTGTGGACCCTGGAAGATGTCAGGGATCTGAGACCTGCTAAGGATGTAGGAGTCATGGTCACTCCCTGGAAACCGTGCGCAGACCTGTAGGATGTGTTTGTAATAGTTGTACCAGCTGCACATTCAGTGAATGGAAGACCTTGTGGTTGGCATAGTTGACCATGTGTTATGACAGAGATCTGAGCGCCACATGAGTGCAGTCGATCGCACCCTACACCTGTGGGAAACCCAAGATCTGGGCAAATCCAATCGCTCTTACACCCTGGCTCTCTGGGTGAAACACACAAAGTTGTGTTGCCCTTGTGAAGATGGCATCCGTGACCTCGTGGATGCATTAGTGGGTGGTGGCTTGTGAGATCCCACAGGGGTCGCCTGTGGAGCCCTGAAAGAAGCCACTGGGGTAGAAATTGTGCACCATGGTCACTTTCACAGCCACTGGCAGTGGATGCCCTCCATGTCCCCGTGGCACCAAATCCTGCAGCCGCTGGCAGATGTGACTGACCAATTCCCTGGGTATGTGCAGTCTTTGGCGACACTGGTTCTCGGTCACCTGCAGGAATGACAAGTGCCGTCTGTAAACCCACCCAGCGACGGCTCACTGTGGATCTTCAGCAGCATGCGCTGGAGGCCCAGCCGCCCCTTCTTCCAGAGGGTGCTGCTCCTCCCTCTACCAAGCTGGGCACCTCCACTGCTGTCTTTTCCTTCGTCTCCACTCCCTGTTAGCCATGAGGCACACAGCTAGGTCACCACACACCAAGATCCTGATATAAAAGCAAAATCCTGCAGATGCTGGGAATCTGAAATAAAAACAGAAAATGCTGGAAAAGCTCAGCAGGTCTGACAGCCTCTGTGGAGAGAGAAACGGAGTTAACCTTTCGAGTCTGTATGGCCCTTCTTCACCGGTACTGTAAGTGGTGTTGTGAAGCATCAGCACGCGATCTCGCCAATGTGCCCGGATGAGGAGATGATTCCGGTGAGCTGGGATTATAACGAGATGCTGATGTATTGAAATGTCCTTCCCAATGTCGAGTGGCGGGAAACGGCATGGACAGGTGGAGTGGACAATCGCAAACTGGCTTCACAATGTCGTGAAACCGGTTTTTGGCTTTCTTGTCATATTGTCCGGTCATGATGCCTGATGCCAACGAGAACGGGAAATTTCGGCCGATATGTTTTTCTGTAATTTTCTCAAAAATATTGATGGAATTTTTTTCCAAAGGTGGAATGGTTTCTTTATGTTCTGGAAGAGTGCACAGTAAAGACTTGAAGCGGAAAGCGTTTCGATTCAGTTTGTCCTTTTAAAACATCTTCGGTCTGTCCGTAAGCATGACCCAGACCTCCCTGTCGCTTGCCATTTCAACACTCCACCCTGCTCTCGTGCCCACATGTCCGTCCTTGGCCTGCTGCATTGTTCCAGTGAAGCTCAACACAAACTGGAGGAACAGCACCTCATCTTCCGACTAGGCACTTTACAGCCTTCCAGACTGAATATTGAGTTCAACAATTTTAGATCTTAAACTCTCCCCTCCATCCCCACCCCCTTTCCGATCCCCCCCGTTTTCTCCAATAATTTATATAGATTTTTCTTTTCCCACCTATTTCCATTATTTTTAAATGTATTTCCATCCGTTGTTTTATCTCTACCTTTTAGCCTTTTGCGGTTCCTTCACTCCACCCCACCCCCACTAGGACTGTCTGTACCTTGCTTGTCCTGCTTTCTACCCTTAATTAACACATTCCTTAGATAATATCACCACCTTCAACACGTCTTTGTCCTTTTTGTCTATGACATCATTTGGCTATCTCTACCTATCCCTGGCCCTCTATCCAGCTCTATCTGTCCCACCCCCCCCCCCCTTAAACCAGCTTATATTTCACCTCTTTTCTATTTTTCCTTAGTTCTGTTGAAGAGTCATACGGACTCGAAATGTTAACTGTGTTCCTCTCTGCAGATGCTGTCAGACCTGCTGAGTTTTTCCTGGTAATTCTGTTTTTGTTTTTGAATTAGAATGTGTAACCATCCAAAACATGCAGACGTCAGAGATCGGGGACCTGAATGCGATTTACGGTTTTAAAGCAATTAGGGAAATATTAATTCCACCCCCCCCCAAAAAAAATATCCACATAGACTACGGTGCCAAGTATAAAACAATTTCTATGTGCCCTGGAGGTGACAGGAGTGGGGGAGGATGCAGCTATGTTTAAACCAGTGTCCCTATCGCTTTTGCGCGCAGCTTCCCCCGACCAATTTTACGCTCCGAAAGTTACGTGCGTTCTGACTGGTCAGAAAAAGTTTCTGCAAGCATCCCGATTGGTGAAGAAGTTTCACAGGGGGGCGGGGTCGGAGGAGCAGGGCCAAGAAGGTGAGCCTCACTCCCCGTGCACTTTTCCAGTGTTTCAAATTCAGGAAGCTCCCAGGCAGCTTTAATCGGAAGCATTTTGTTTATTTTATTTATAAAAAAATAACTTAGTTGACTGACTGTTTAATGACAGAAAGAATAGTACCAGTTCAATGGAGCAGTTTCACTTTCCCTCCTAACACCACCATAAAAGCTATGAGTGATTAACAGGAAAAGTTTGTTCGAGTAAATACACTTTGCTTCATGGGTTGTGAGTCTTGTATTAAGGCTGAGTTCACTGTGTATTGGGGGGAGTGGGGATCATCTTCCATGACTTTGCCTCCCTTTGCATTCAGAGTAACATTTGAGTTCCATAACAAAAACAGAATTACCTGGGAAAATCTCAGCAGGTCTGGCAGCATCAATGCTGCCAGACCTGCTGAGTTTTTCCAGGTAATTCTGTTTTTGTTTTGGATTTCCAGCATCCGCAGTTTTTTTGTTTTTATCTTTTGAGTTCCATATTCTGCATTTGTCTGATGGCTGAGTGAGTGTCACATGACTGACAGACTGGACAACCAAGACAGGCAGTTCTGGAGATCTGTTCAGGCACCTGAGTCCATTCTTGGAACTTTACTTTTTCTGGTCACTTTCATACTGAGATGTTTCCATGTTTGTAAAAGTTTCACTTAGCCCAGCCCTGATATGCTGTGAACTGTTGCTTCTCTTAAACATTTCCCAGCGCTGCACTTCGGAAAGGTCATGGACCTGAAGCCATTCTGTTTCTCCCGGCACTGATGCTTCCAAACCTGCTAAGTGTTTGAAGTAATTTCTCTTTTCCAAAGATATTCAGAATTGCAGCATCTGTTTTGCACTTGTGTGTTTTGTTTCTGGTGTTGGCTCTGGTGTTATTAAGGGGCGAAGTCAGCTCTAAGGAGGACAATACTTTGCACTGTGCTTTGTTCATCCAGTAAATGATGAAGCCTCGTATCTGAGGACTCTTGCTTCATGACAGTTCCTCAGCCCTAACTCCTGACTGCAGGATTTGCGCCCTGTATTTAAATACACTCTCCCAGAGGCTGCTCCACACCCCACAACCCTCTATCCTGGAGAAGCGGGTCAGAATCCACCCCCTTCCTTCCTCGCTCCCAATCATTTCTCCCCCCACTCCACCCTTCCTCACCTCTCCATTCCCTCCACCCCCCCTCCAGAATCCATCATACTTCTTCACCTCCCTCCACATCCTTCCCCATCCCATTCCTCCCCCTGTCCTCTCCCACCCCATATTCTTTCCCTCTCCTCTTCCATGCCCCGTTCTCCCCCCTCCTCTCCCCAATTCCTTCCCTCACCCTCCCCTTACATTAAATCTCATCTGCCATGTGTCCACCAGCCTGCCTAGATCCTCTTCAAGTCGATCACTATCCTCCTCACAGTTCACAAAACTTCCAAGTCTTGTGCCTTCTTCAAATGTTGAAATTGTGCCCTGTGCACACAGGTCTAGGTTATTAATATAAATCAAGGAAAGCAGTGGCCCTCTATATACCATCCCCCGGCCAGAAGTAAGTAAAACTTTCTGTAATTCATGTTTTTAATAGGCTTGAATTAAATAATTAAACTTGCATAATGAAATTCTAGTTATGCTAAAGACTAATGATTCAAAATACCACATGGATCAAAATAAAATAACTACCGGTACTAATATTTTTTACCTAAAAGCATAGATTTATTGACGTTTGGGGACTCAAATGATTAGGAAAACAATGTAATAGTAGATCGAAAAGTTATATGGCCAGCACATTTTCTTAGAGCACCTGCACCTCAAACTCTCCCACAAGGTGGAAGTGTAGGAGAGTGGGTGGGCAGGGGGATGTTGGGGTAATCTTGGCTCCTCCAAGATGAGAAGAACAGGTCTAATGTAGCAGCCTGTCGGCTGGTAAAGTGAACAAGGGCCCAGACGCTGAGATTCTCAGGATACCGGCAGGGCTGGTTTTCACTCTTGGCCGGTTTACCCTGAGACATTGTCAGGGAGGAAATGTTCAAGGAAGTTTGAAGCCATTGTAATCTGTCACAATCTCTATCTCCATCAATAACCCCAACTCCTTCTCTCTTACCTAACTCCCAGTGAAACTGCCATCAATCCCACCATCCCTTCCAGCCTCGAATTCTTCACCTCTCTCCCTTCACCCTGCACATACTCCAAATGATGCAAAACTCCATTGATCTACCCTAATCCTTGCATTTTCTCACTGACCCATCACTCCTGTTCCCTCATTGTCTCCTCACTCCTGCTGCTTTTATTTCAAAACCTTCACCTTAATTCACAAATATATCCATGACCTTCCCCAGTTGTCTCCGGAACCTTCTCTAGCCCAACATTTCAACTTGCACCCTCTTTTCCTCTAACTCTGACCAGCAATGTATCCCCCATCTCCTCTGTCCCACCAATAAAACATAAGAACATAAGAAATAGGAGCAGGCCATTCGGCCCCTCAAGATTCAACAAGATCATGGCAGATCTGCCCCAGGCCTCAACTCTTTCATGCCAGCTCCTCATAGCCCTCAACTCCCCAATATTTCAAAAATCTATCTACCTCCTCTTTAAATGCTTTCAGTGATCTAGCCTCCACAACTCTCTGGGGTAGAGAATTCCAGACATTCACTGCCCTTTTAGAGAAGAAATTCCTTCCTTAGAACCAGTACCTTCAGGGATCATATCCTGTCTCCCTAACCCCATCCCTTCCCACCTTGCCATATCTTTCGCTACCTTCAAATACGTCCTCAAATCCCATCTCTTTCACCACACCAAGATAATCTCTGCCAACTCCTGGTTGGTACATGACAAATTTGCCCCTTTTGGGAAGCATCTTGGGGCCCTCCCCAGTTGTTTTCATCATCACCATTCACAAACGTAGAAGCCATGGGAGTAAAGGAACAATGGTTACAAAACTTGAGCTAAGACATCAGGTAGAGAGCATTGATGAAGTAAAAACAAAAAAACTGCGGATGCTGGAAATCCAAAACAAAAACAGAATTACCTGGAAAAACTCAGCAGGTCTGGCAGCATCGGCGGAGAAGAAAAGAGTTGACGTTTCGAGTCCTCATGACCCTTCAACAGAAGTGTTGACCAAAGGGGTCAATGCAGTGGTGTCTCCCATGGGTGAGTATCAGGACTGGTTTGTGAATTAGTTTTTCACTTTGAATGCTATACTATACCATCTCTCTGGCCTGTCATGGATCAGGAAGGTTTCCCACTACTTATAAGTGACATTTATGTTTTAAATGTATTTCCACCATTGTTTATTTCTACCTTTTAGTATTCCCCATCCCCACTAGAGCTATCTGTACCTTATCTGTCCTGTCTTATGCTCTTAATTAGCACATGCCTTTAGATAATATCACCACCTTCAACACCTCTTTGTTCTTTTGTCTGTGACAGCTTTTGGTTATCTCCACCTATCACTGGCTGCTTGTCCCAAACCACCACCGACCCCCCCCCCCACCCCCACCCCACCCCCTTAAACCAGCTTATATTTCACCCCTTTCCTAATTTTACTTAGTTCTGTTGAAGGGTCATGAGGACTCGAAACGTCAACTGTGCTCTTCTCCACCGCTGCTGCCAGACCTGCTGAGTTTTTCCAGGCATTTCTGTTTCTGGTTTTGTTTTGGATTTCCAGCATCCGCAGTTTTTTGTTTTTTTTTTACAAAAGCAAGGAAGGTTCGCTAAAACTTTATAAAATTCCATATAGGCTTCAACTGGAGTATTAGGCCCAATTTTAAGTGGGTGGGTATTGTTAAAATCTCACCAGCATCATTATGGAATTGTTCCTCTCAAAACAGTGAAGGTTAAGGGGAGATTTAATTATGAAGGTTTCTAATAGAGTGAGTAGTGAAAGATTATATACACTGCCAGGGATCAACCACTAGAAACCAACAGGTTCGTGATAATTGGCAAACAAAAGGGTGGGGGAGGGGTGCGAAATGAGGAGCAACTTTTTTACAGCAAGTTATTGTGGTCTGGGGCATACTGCCTGAAAGGGCAGTGGAAGCAGATTCAACAGCAACTTTCAAAAGAAAATTAGTTAAATACCTGAAAAAGAGAAATTTGCAGGGTGATGGGGGTGTGCGGGGGGTGGTGGAGAGCAGGGGGAGTGGTCTTCATTGGATAGATCTTTCAAAGAGCCAGCATGGACACTGTGGGCCAAATAGTCTCCTTCAGCGCTGTTTGGCACCATCAGTCCCCTCTATAGTCAGAGATTGGAGGATTTGATCAGGGAGATTATTTCTGTTGGCCATTCTATCCCAGGTAGGCACAATAAAGAACAAAACTAGTCTGTGCCCATTGATGTGGAGGCACATCGCACACATAGATAAACCAGGGCACATTTTCTCCTATTTCCCTGTTTCTGATCCTTTTTCAGGGCACTGACATTCCCATTTCAGCAAGGGGGCTGTGCTAGAAAATAAATGGAGTAAGGTTGCCTCTTGCTTTGCTGCAAAAGTCCAGATAAAGCACTTACTGTAGATAGATGTCGGAACACCAAGAATAAGCAGTGCAACTCCACAAATAGAAGCCACACCACCTCTTCTGCCAGGAACCCTTGTGTCCTTGAAGTTTGCTTGGCAAGTCCTTGGCTGAGAAAGGGCATGAGGTGGGTATTCTTTCACACAATGTGGGCATCACTCGGCAAGGCCAGCATTTGTTGCCCATCCCTAATTACCCTTGAATCAAGTGGCTTGCTGGGCCATTTCAGAGTGTGGCTAAGAGTCAACCACATTGCTGTGGGTCTGGAGTTACACGGAGGCTGGACCAGGTAAGGACAGCAGATTTCCACAGCTTCTTTTCAATTCCAGGTTTATTAACTGAATTTAAATTCTACCAGCTGCTGTAGTGGGATTTGAACCCACGCCCCCAGAGCATTAGCCTGGACCTCTGGATTACTAGTCCAGTGATGTTACCACTACACCACCACCTCCCCATGGGATTGGTACTCCCCTTCCTCTCCACAGTGAGTTCCACCACCAACACAACAACAATATTAACAGCTTGTATTCCACTAACACTCTTAACGTAGAGAAACATTCCAATGTACTTTAATGTCGTGGGAGCAAACATGGACAATGAGCTGAGTAAAAAATGCTTAAAAAAGGACGAGTAAAAGTCTACACAAAGGAAAATGGGTTTTAAGGAAGCTCTTACAGGTGGGGTAAGGGGCAGATGTCTATAAAGTCAGACAGTTGTGGTTGAGGGGGTGGACGAGGCAGCTGGAGTTTGAAACTTTATGGGCTGAATTTTACCCTGATTGGGTGGGTGTGGTGCCCGACCCGATTGGCGAGAAATCACGTGAGATGATGTCATCCCGCGCTCGCCTGATATTTCAGTGGGCGGGTGCGCGCAGAAGTGGGAAGTGCGCCCTCTTACAATTAAGAAGGAAATTAATCCATTACTGACGCAATTTGTCTGTCATTTTACGTAGGCCAACCAACCTGGGCAAATCGGCCAGGCAGCCTTCACACTTTTCAGCAAACCTCACCCATAGGCAGGATGAGATTTCCGCCATGAAATAAAATATAAATAAATCTCTGCGGACAGGGTTTTTATTCGCTACAACTTTCAGGTGACTGACAATGATCCATGGATACTTTTCACTTCCAATTTTGAAACCTTTATTTTTCCTGTTTCGGGTCTGCCGCTCCCCAGAGGCAGCTCTCTGCCTTCAGGGGGCTTCCTGTCACCCCCCACCCCCTCAACCCTGGCAACGCTGAGCTTTCCAGCGCCCGTGAATCGGCCAGCCTGCGTGAAGTGGCGCTCGGGGGCCGATCGCATCAGCGGTCCCGTTTCCCAGCCCATCCCAGACCTGCCAATCGCACCCATCCTCTGAGCTGAAAATTCAGGCCTGCAGAAACAGGAGGTGACACTAATCCACACAAACAGGCCACTCGGCCCAGGAAGCACTGATGCTGCTAACAAGCCTCGTCTTACATTAATTCATCTAACCCCCCCACCTCCTCAGCAGAACCTTCTACAGAAACAAAATGCAAATGCTCGAAGTCTGAAATAAAATCAGACAACGCTGGAACTACTCAGTTTTCTAACTTCCTGTCTCCACAGATGCTGCCGCGTCTGCTGAATATTTCCAGCATTTTCTGCTCCTGTTTTGCCATAACCTTGCATTCCTACTTCTCCCTGTGTTTACCCAGATTGCCCTTAAATACATCTACACCATTCGTCTCAACTACTCCCTGCAGTAGCAAGTTCCACATTCCCACCGCTCACTGGGTAACGACGTTTCTCCTGAATTCCTGATTGGATTTATTAATGAATATCTTAGATCGATGGAAACATCGGCCGGAATTTCCTAGACCAACCCCTACCACCTCGTCAGGTTCCCCGAGCCATTGAAATCTCAATTCACATCAGCGGGACCGGAAGATCCCTCCGGCGTGAGGGGCTAGAAAATTCCGGCCTTTTCTAAATCCAGCCTATCAAACCTGGATCTGGCCAGTCCTCAGCTTTCTCTTCTCTGGTCTTTCCTGGTGGTTTTAACCTCAATCATTGTTGCAGCTTCTCCAACGCCTCTATATCCTATTTGTAATAGGGAGACCAGAACTCTGCACAATACAATAGCTGTGGTCTAACCGTGTAACCGATGTATGTTTAATATAACTTTCTTGCTTCTTAACTCTCTTTTTGCTATTACAGAGATAGCAAAGAGGGCATCATCGGCAGCTCCCAATTAAGAGAAAATCCTCCTCCATCCCTTTCATCTCCTCCATCTTAACCTTTTAACTGATTCTTTATAAAGGACACATGTTGGCCAGACCCTGTGACACACCCCAATTACCGGTCATTTAACTGAATGAGTTTTTTCCCACAGTCAGTCACCAGGGTAGAATGGCAGGAGATGTTGGTAATATTGGAGTGATTTATATTGCTTCTCTTGATGTTGCAATAAGCAAAATGCTCCCTTGGGCTGCCAAGGTCTGGTCTCATTGTTTCCTGCCTTTTGGTTTCAATGAAGCAATTTCCTACAGTGGCCTTACCTCATTATGACAAAATGTAGAGCACTATTGTGGACAAGTGGGAGAGAGAGGGAACAAGAGGAAGTTGTGAACAAACAATGGGTGATATTTTCATTTCAATTTCGGTGGCAAAATCATCCCACGTCTCGGAGGCTCCACTGTTCCAATGCTCTCCTTGCCAGCCTCCCATCTTGTGACCTCCGTAAACTCCAACTCTCTGCTCACACCAGCCCACCCCATGCTCACTGACCTACACTGTCCCCAGATCCAGCAATCGCCCCGATTTAAACTTCACATCCTTGCTTTCAAACCTCTGCACGTCTTCGACCCCCCACCCCCACCACCCACCTCTGTCGTCTCCTGTGAGGTATCCATGGTCCACCGATTCGAAGCTCCTGCACATCCCTAAATCTCTTCACTCCACCATCGGTGGCCCTACCTTCAGTCTCTGGGACTTCCTAACCCCTCCGCCTCTCCCTCCTCCTTTAAGACGCTCCTTAAAACCCACCTCACCTGTTCTAAGCCTCTCCTTTGCGGTTCACCGTCAAATTCTGTTCGATGACACTCCTGCCTTGGGATGTTGCGCTACATTGGAGGCGCCATATAAGTACACGTTGTTGTTGTGGTGGGTGTCAGTGTGTCCATTAAAGAGGGCGAGGTGACCTTCAGTCTCAGATCAAGTCATGTGGAGTCAGCCAGTGTCAGTCTATTTGGTGAATAATAGCTCGGTGTGTGAGTAAGTTATTCATGGCAGGAAGGACCAGATTCATTGTGTGCTCTGAGCTGATCCCAATCAGCGACTGCATCAGTGTTCCAACTAGCTCCACTGCTGCCACCTCTGATCGGTCATCGTCCTGGAGGTCTCATCACCTCTGGTCACCCCCCCGTCTCCAAATGCCCCACCTGGTCAAACAGCCCTTTTCTCCCCCAAACTCCAATAGGTTAAGAACACAATGAGCGAAAATGTTCAAAGAAAATGAAAGAAAAACACTCAATTTTAGCCAAGGTTTTTTTTTAAAATCCTGGGCTGCTCAGGGATTAATCCCCGGAGGATTGACAAGTTGAGCCGTGCATGGGAAACAGTAGCCAAGCTGTCTGACTGTTAACTAGTGACTCTGAGTGAAAATACCACCTGTGTGCATTTCAGATGAGGACATGAAGGGGCTTGGGCTGTGGAAAGTTCACTGCAGGAACCCACCAAGGCTCCTTAGACAGCACCTTCCAAACCCACGACCGCTACCATCTAGAAGGACAAGGGCAGCAGATAGATGGGAACATCACCGCCTGGAAGTTCTCCTCCAAGTCACTCACCTTCCTGACTTGGAGATCTGGAGTGCGCTGCCTGAGAGTGTGGTGGAGGCAGGGTCAATCGAGTGGTTAGGATCTGGAATGTGCTGCCTGAGAGTGTGGTGGAGACAGGGTCAATCGAGTGGTTAGGATCTGGAATGTGCTGCCTGAGAGTGTGGTGGAGACAGGGTCAATCGAGTGGTTAGGATCTGGAATGTGCTGCCTGAGAGTGTGGTGGAGACAGGGTCAATCGAGTGAGTAGGATCTGGAGTGCGCTGCCTGAGGTTGTGATGAAGGTAGGGTCAATCGAGTGGTTAGGATCTGGAGTGCGCTGCCTGAGAGTGTGGTGGAGACAAGGTCAATCGAGGCATTCAAGAGGGAATTGGAGAACTATCTGAAAAGGAAGAATGTGCAGGGTTATGGGGGGATGGCACTAGGTGTGTTACTCATTGGGAGAGCCAGTGCAGACACAATGGGCTGAATGTCCTCCTTCTGTGCTGTAAACATTGTGTGATTCACAATCTCAGGATGCCCCAAGGCACTTTACAGCCAATCTCAATTGAAGCTTCACTTCTTTTGAAGTCCAGTCATTGCTGTAATGCTGCATAAATTGTAACGTGATAATGTTCAGTTTATCAGTTATAGTGAGTAATGTTGGCCAGGGCATTTGCACTTCTTCAAAGAAGTGTCATGGGATCTCTTTCACTGACCTGAGAAAGCAATTTAATGTCTCATCTGCAAGACAGCAGTGCAGCACTCCCTCAGTACTGGACTTTGTGTCCAAGTCTCTGCAGTGGGATTGAACTCACAACAATTCTAACTCAGGGGACGAGCTGAGTGTCAGATCCCCTCAGGGCACCTGCATGGGTTCAAGACTCTACACCATAGGCATGGGTTATGTGACACCCCTAAGCACCTCCAACAATGTTGTGCTCCCTCATTCCTGCACTGAGGCATCAGCCTTCAATACCGGAATCTGAAAGCAGGACACAACTTCACCATTCAGAGCCTCAGCTGATATCTCCACCAGCATTATCTATACTCCCACAAACTCAGGAAGACAGGGGCATGGACAGGGTGGATAGGGAGCAGCTGTTCCCCTTAGTTGAAGGGTCAGTCACAAGGGGACACAAGTTCAAGGTGAGGGGCAGGAGGTTTAGGGGGGATGTGAGGAAAAACTTTTTTACCCAGAGGGTGGTGACGGTCTGGAATGCGCTGCCTGGGAGGGTGGTGGAGGCGGGTTGCCTCACATCCTTTAAAAAGTACCTGGATGAGCACTTGGCACATCATAACATTCAAGGCTATGGCCAAGTGCTGGTAAATGGGATTAGGTAGGTAGGTCAGGTGTTTCTCACGTGTCGGTGCAGACTCGATGGGCCAAAGGGCCTCTCCTGCACTGTGTGATTCTGTAATTCTGTGACTGAAAAAATGTCGGCGTGGTGGATGAACGCTAACCCTGACTGTTTGGGCTGAATGGCCTCCCTGCTGTCCTTTCTATGTAAATGCACAAAGAAGGCTCAGCTTGACTGTAGGATCTTTCCATGATTTTAAGCAGCGTTCCTGATGGTGAAATCCTCTCTTTTACACTTCTGACATTGTCCAAAAACATCTCTTTAGAATTTTACAGAACTGTGCAGAGTAAGGGGGGCACCAGTTTCAATCTTTCGGATAACTGATCACACCAGGGGGGATCGTGTTGACCCACCACCCCCACCCCCACCCCCACCCACCACCTCCACCCTCCACCCCCACTCCAGGGTAAGCTACGGAACAATATGTCATTCAGAATTCCATTCCTGATAAGTTAGTGCCTTTGATGTGGTAAAAATTCGCCAAAGGGCTTTACATAATTAGAGATTGAGCCACGGGACCAAACTCTTGGTCAAAGGGGTAGGTTTTAAGGAGCCATTAGAGGTGGGGGGGCTGCAGGAGGCTTCTGGAACTCAGGGCCCAGGGGCTGAAGGCACGGCCATTAATGGCGGAAAGATTAAAATCAGGGGGCGCGCAAGATGCCAGAGTTTGAGGAGAGCAGAGATCTCGGAGGGTTGTGGGGCTGGAAGGGGTCAAAGAGTAAGAGAGGTGGGCAAGGCCATGGAGGGGTTTGGACCCAAAAGTTGAGCATTTAAAAATGGAGGTGTTGCCGGGAGGGGAGCCAATGTAGGTCAGGGAGGACAGACAGGGGGAGGGGGGATGGTGATAGGTGAACCGGATTTGACTTGTCCACAGGCAGTAAGTAGAGTTGTGGGTGACCTCAGGTTTAGAGAGGGTAGCAAGTGGGAGGCCAACAAGTCTAGAGGGGATGAGGGTAAGACTGAGGGTTTCCACAGTTGCTGAGCTGAGGCAGGGGGTGGAGTCGGGTGATGTTACAGAGGTGGAAACAGGCAGTGTTAGTGATCCAGTGACTGCAGTAGGAAGAGGAGCAGTCTCTTGCTCGTCTATACAGTTCAGGCTCCAACATGGAGATCGGTGCTGGAACGGAGAGAGCTGGGCTGGGGACCAAAAACTGACAAAAGAAATTATCTAGAGATTTCTTTTAAAATATAAAAATCTCAGTACAATCTTGAAATAAAGCCAAGAAAGTTACTGGTCCTTGTGGCCTGACCTTTCCACATATAAAGGAGGCTATTTCAGAGCTGCTGGCTGCTCCTTTATCTCGAGTGATACAGAAACCTCACTAGGGCCCGTGTTATTGTCAGAGTTCGTACATCACTTCCTGGAGATCTCTTTTCTCACAGTTCTTCAAAAGCTAACGTGGCGGCAATAGACCTGGATCCTGCGGAGGACTGGGGAAATGGGAAGTCCGACAGCATGCACACTCTCCCACACTCACATTCACACACACTCACACTCTCCCACACTCACATTCACACACACTCACACTCTCCCACACTCACATTCACACACACTCACACTCACACTCTCCCACACTCACATTCACACACACTCACACTCACACTCTCCCACACTCACATTCACACACACTCACACTCACACTCTCCCACACTCACATTCACACACACTCACACTCACACTCTCCCACACTCACATTCACACACACTCACACTCACACTCTCCCACACTCACATTCACACACACTCACACTCACACTCTCCCACACTCACATTCACACACACTCACACTCTCCCACACTCACATTCACACACACTCACACTCACACTCTCCCACACTCACATTCACACACACTCACACTCTCCCACACTCACATTCACACACACTCACACTCTCCCACACTCACATTCACACACACTCACACTCACACTCTCCCACACTCACATTCACACACACTCACACTCACACTCTCCCACACTCACATTCACACACACTCACACTCACACTCTCCCACACTCACATTCACACACACTCACACTCACACTCTCCCACACTCACATTCACACACACTCACACTCACACTCTCCCACACTCACATTCACACACACTCACACTCTCCCACACTCACATTCACACACACTCACACTCACACTCTCCCACACTCACATTCACACACACTCACACTCTCCCACACTCACATTCACACACACTCACACTCTCCCACACTCACATTCACACACACTCACACTCACACTCTCCCACACTCACATTCACACACACTCACACTCACACTCTCCCACACTCACATTCACACACACTCACACTCACACTCTCCCACACTCACATTCATACACACTCACACTCACACTCTCCCACACTCACATTCACACACACTCACTCTCCCACACTCACATTCACACACACTCACACTCTCCCACACTCACATTCACACACACTCACACTCACACTCTCCCACACTCACATTCACACACACTCACACTCACACTCTCCCACACTCACATTCACACACACTCACACTCTCCCACACTCACATTCACACACACTCACACTCACACTCTCCCACACTCACATTCACACACACTCACACTCACACTCTCCCACACACACATTCACACACACTCACACTCTCCCACACTCACATTCACACACACTCACACTCACACTCTCCCACACTCACATTCACACACACTCACACTCTCCCACACTCACATTCACACACACTCACACTCTCCCACACTCACATTCACACACACTCACACTCACACTCTCCCACACTCACATTCACACACACTCACACTCACACTCTCCCACACTCACATTCACACACACTCACACTCACACTCTCCCACACTCACATTCACACACACTCACACTCACACTCTCCCACACTCACATTCACACACACTCACACTCTCCCACACTCACATTCACACACACTCACACTCACACTCTCCCACACTCACATTCACACACACTCACACTCACACTCTCCCACACTCACATTCACACACACTCACACTCTCCCACACTCACATTCACACACACTCACACTCACACTCTCCCACACTCACATTCACACACACTCACACTCTCCCACACTCACATTCACACACACTCACACTCTCCCACACTCACATTCACACACACTCACACTCACACTCTCCCACACTCACATTCACACACATTCACACTCACACTCTCCCACACTCACATTCACACACACTCACACTCACACTCTCCCACACTCACATTCACACACACTCACATTCACACTCTCCCACACTCACATTCACACACACTCACACTCACACTCTCCCACACTCACATTCACACACACTCACACTCTCCCACACTCACATTCACACACACTCACACTCACACTCTCCCACACTCACATTCACACACACTCACACTCACACTCTCCCACACTCACATTCACACACACTCACACTCACACTCTCCCACACTCACATTCACACACACTCACACTCTCCCACACTCACATTCACACACACTCACACTCACACACTCACATTCACACACACTCACACTCTCCCACACTCACATTCACACACACTCACACTCACACTCTCCCACACTCACATTCACACACACTCACACTCACACTCTCCCACACTCACATTCACACACACTCACACTCACACTCTCCCACACTCACATTCACACACACTCACACTCACACTCTCCCACACTCACATTCACACACACTCACACTCTCCCACACTCACATTCACACACACTCACACTCTCCCACACTCACATTCACACACACTCACACTCTCCCACACTCACATTCACACACACTCACACTCACACTCTCCCACACTCACATTCACACACACTCACACTCTCCCACACTCACATTCACACACACTCACACTCACACTCTCCCACACTCACATTCACACACACTCACACTCACACTCTCCCATACTCACATTCACACACACTCACACTCTCCCACACTCACATTCACACACACTCACACTCTCCCACACTCACATTCACACACACTCACACTCATTCTTACACAAACACACACCCTCACACAAACACATACTCACACACCCTCACACACATACTGTCACGCTTATACTCCCATGCTCACACTCACACCACACACACACACCCTCACACACATACTCTCATGCTTACACTCCCACACTCACACACACACACACCTTCACACACCCTCATACACCCTCATGCTTGCACTCTCACACCCATACTCTCACACTCACCACACACCCTCATACACACTCATACTCACCTACACACCCTCACAATCACACAACCTCACACACATACATACCCTCACACTCACACATTTGCACACTTACACCCCCTCAAACTCACACCCTCACACATACACACACTCACCCTCATACTCACTCACCCTCACACACCCTCTCCCTCACACCCTCAAACCCTCACATCCTCTGTCAGGAAATAGAGATAGTTTAAGTAAGTTATATTGGTGTTTGTAGATGTTAGGAATGAGTTTTAACTTTAAAGCTTAAGTTTGATTTGTATTTCTGTATCTGCGTGTTAAGAAAGGTCAAATTGAGTTTTAGTTTCATTGTAAAAGGGTGCTTGCATTTCTAATATTTTTTTATGACTGTTACAGCTAAGTTAAATAAACATAGATAGAAGAATTGAACTGTTGCCTAGCAACAGGGGGCAGTTCCCTCCCACAGACACACACACAGAAGAAGAGAAACAGCAGTTTTTGATTTGGAAACTGTTTGAGTGCAGTTGGTTCTGAAAGTTGCTGCCAGGATAGATTGGAACAAAGGGGACAGCGAGCCAGTCCCAAGCTAAGGAAAACCCCAAAAATCCAGGGGAGAGGAAGAGGGGAAAATCCAAAAAAGATCTTCTAGTCAAAAGAAGGACAGGAACATGGAAGAGATCCTATTAAGTGAAGTTAAGAGTGAGGGGCAGAGAGAAAGGCTCCAAGCTTCAGATTTAAAGAGACGAAAGCTGCAGAAAACACATTTAAAGCAAGAACAGTTTTCAAGAGGCAAGAAAGTCCAAACAGATGGCTCAATGTCTCTTTGCTATGGGCATATGAAACAGTGGTGTACTGTTGATGGCTGAGTTAGTGAGAGGGAGTGCGTGGAAGAAATCTTGAATGCGTGTGGTGACCCAGGGAAGAGGAACATCAGAAGGAGGGTTTGAAACCCTGGAGGTGAACTCTTGCAGAAGGCCTCTGAGTGAAAGCATCAGTTTGGGAGAAGATTCCAAGGTGAGGTCTTGGAGAGTGGAGATTGGAAACACCCATGTGAAAGATGAAGTTCAGTGAGACTTGGTGTGACAAGCATCTGGGGGGAGTTGAGGAGAGATCCATAACATCTGTTTGAGGTGGCATCTGGTTTCAGAGTGTGGGGTGTCTGACCACAGGATGCCTATTAGTACATGGACTGTATATTTACTGTGAACAATAGAGTATAAGATAATTTTCGTAACTTGTGATATCCTTACAAATCTATAATTATATATATATATATATATATCTGGAAAGGTATAGCTGTGGGTGAAAGAGTATTCTAATATTGTTCATCTTTTCTTGTTGAATAATTGTTTTATTTTTTATTACAGTTCATCAGCTGACTTGGGCGTCTCTGTTCAGTAGCCACTCTCCATGTATCTAAACAAACAAATAAAAGTTAGGATCTATCAAGCTGGGTTCCACCCTGTCATCAGGGTTGTCCAGTGGATAACCTCACTGAGGATCGTAAAAAAGTGGGGGCTCGTCCAGGATTTGAAACACGGATAGCAGGTGGTTGGGTATGGGATTGTAATGGTGGTATCTGTGTATTCTCTTAACAAATACATGTACGTAAAGGGGTACTGGACATAGGAATTGGAGTTGCTATGAGGTATTACACAGGTTGGAATTTGAAATGGCGTTGGAGGTTACTCGGGCTTTTTCACAGATGGAAAATGTAACTCTGACTGATTTACAGGAATTAACCAAAAGTAAACTGATGGAATTGTTATGGTGGGGATTATTCCTAAATCGCCTATTGAATGGGTTGGATTTTATTCTGGGTAATGATTTGGCTAGTGGAGACAGTAATGTGACAACGACTGTATTGGAGCAGGCGGTTGATCGTGTTGATCTTAACAAATTTCAGGAAACTACAGTGGCCAAAAATGAAACACTTATTACAGATAACAAGCAATTGAAGGAAAACCTGATTCATGTAGAAAATCAACTTTCATGTATGAAGGGAGAATTTGCTAATGAAAGAAGAGAATTGGTGAGAACAATTGAGAATCAGTCACAGAAAGTGGAACACTTGACTGAGGACTTGAAATGTCTGAATGTTAAATCTGTAGAAGCAAATTTAACAAATCAGTTAAAACTTGACGAACTTCAAGCATCAGAAGTTGCTATGAAATATTGTGGAAAATGCCTTAAACAAGAAAAGGAATTGTTGGTAAATCAGAATAATTGGTTGGATGCAGAATTAAAAACCAAGACGAACGAACTGTTAGAACTTTGTCGGGAAAAGAGCAATGAGATTCTCGAACTTCAAAGCAAACTGGAGAAGATGAAGGAGAAGATGTGTGACATGGAATATTACAGTTCGAAAGTTGTTCCTGTGAATAAAATCTCTTTGCTTATTTGTGGTCCTGTTGAGGAAGGAGCTGATCAAAGTAAAATTATTGACGTATCAACCACAGTAATGGACAATATGAAAACAGCTAATGTGCATGTAGAATTGGAAATCAAAAATTGCCAACAAAAAGGACTGAAATCGCCAAATGGTCTGGAAAAGTCAGTGACCAGAGACTCTGATTTACAACTGATTGCCGGTGCCAATAGACAAATTACAGCAGTTGGAATCCAGGCAAGTGGAGAGTTTGCAAAAGACCATCCAAAACCTGTAAAGGAGTGGAATGATATAGTTCATGGAATATCCAAAAGAATTGAAGGGTTTGAATGAACTCTGAACCTCCACAGGGAGAATATAATTGACACTGCTCAAAGAGGAGTAGAAAAGACCTGTTCAAAATGGGATCTGGAGAAAAACAAGATAATAAAAAGTTTAAAGATCAAACCAAGCAGGAGTATGAAACACTTTTGTGTGGACATAAGAAGCATCTCAGCAACATCGCTGAACGAACTCTGAAACTCCACAGGGAGAATATAATTGACACTGCTCACAATGCCTCACACTGACCACTCAGCTCAGCCAGAGTGGAGCACGGGCTAATTTCTGCCTCACTGATTTGCATATTCATTATTATTTAGTTACAGGTTTGTGGATGGGAGGCTAATGATGACCCCATCTCCATGTGCGTTGCAGTGGAATGATGTCTATCACCCCAGACCACAGCGCTGCTACATAAACAGAAAATGCTGGAAAAACTCAGCAGGCCTAACAGCATCTGTGGAGAGAGAAACAGAGTTAACCTTTCAAATCCGAATGATTCTTCTTCAGAGCTTAAGGGAAGTCAAAATGTGATGAAATTTATACTGTTTAAGGTGGGTGGAGCAAGTGAGGCTGGATAGACGGCCAGCGATAGGTGGAGGCAAAGGAGGGACTGCCAGAGATGTCATGGATAAAAGGACCAAGGGGTGTTAATGATAGTGGCACTGGCTAAAGGGAGGCGCCGATGGTGGCATTAAGATCAGAAAGCAGGATGTGATAATAGCTGGACCAGGGTAAACTCTCTGGAAAGAACAACATGAACAAGTAACAAGTGGGGGTGGGGTGGGGGTAAGGGACAGTGGTGGGAACAAAGATTGAAAATAGAATAAAAGGTGGGGATAAAACAATGAATAAAAATGAAAATAAATAAAAATAAGTGGATAAAAAATAAAACTTAAAAAACGAGAAACTAAAAATTAAGAAATGAGAAAAAATATTGAAAAAATGAGATTGGAAAGGGGGTGGGGATGGAGGAGGGAGTTCAAGAACTAAAGTTGTTGAATTCAATATTCAGTCTGGAAGGTTGTAAAGTGCCTCGTCGGAGGATGAGGTGATGTTCCTCCAGTTTGTGTTGGGCTTCACTGGAACAATGCAGCAGGCCAAGGACACTCATGTGGGCATGAGAGCAGGGTGGAGTGTTAAAATGGCAAGCGACAGGGAGGTCAGGGTCATGTTTGCGGAAGACCGAAGGTGTTCTGCAAAGCGGTCACCCAGTCTGCGTTTGTCTCTCCAATGTAGAGGAAACCGCATTGAGAGCAGCGAATGCAGGAGACTAAATTGAGGGAAGTGCAAGTGAAATGCTGCTTCACTTGAAAGGAGTGTTTGGGCCCTTGGACGGTGAGGAGAGGGGAAGTAAAGGGGCAGGTGTTGCACCTTCTGCGGTTGCATGGGAAGGTGCCATGGGAGGGGGTTGAGGTGTTGGGGGTGATGGAGGAGTGGACCAGGGTGTCCCGGAGGGAACGATCCCTATGGAATGCTGATAGGGGGGGTGAAGAGAAGATGTGTTTGGTGGTGGCATCATGCTGGAATTGGCGGAAATGGCGGAGGATGATCCTTTGAATGCGGAGGCTGGTGGGGTGACAAGTGAGGACAATGGGGACCCTATCATGGTTCTGGGAGGGAGGAGAAGGCATGAGGGCAGATACGCGGGAGATGGGCCGGACACGGTTGAGGGCCCTGTCAACCACCGAGGGTGGAAAACCTCAGTTAAGGAAGAAGGAGGACAGGTCAGAAGCACTGTTTTGGAAAGTGGCATCACTGGAACAGATGTGATGGAGGCGAAGGAACTGAGAGAATGTTAGTTGCTGCTAATCTGGCGTCTGGTATCCTCAGCTCTGTTAATGGTCACGCTAGAAACTAATAAGCGGCACGGGATCTTGCTGGTCCTGTGGTCATGGGGAGGTAATGGTCTCTACCCACAGTCCACAAAGCCCCATTGGCACCTCTCCCCATCAGAGAGAATCAATTGGTCATTTCTAGATTGGGGGCAGCAACTCCACAAGTATGGGGCAAGTTGAGGAGGCAGGGCTGATGCAAGGATTGAACCCGCACTGTTAGTGTAATTCTGCATCTCACTCGAGCCATCTATCTAACTGAGCTAACCGATTCCCACTGGGATAACCGACTCCCACTGGGATAATTGGCTCCTACTGGGATAACCGACTCCCACTGGGATAACCGACCCCCACTGGGATAACCGACTCCCACTGGGATAACCGACCCCCACTGGGATAATCGACCCCCACTGGGATAACCCACCCCCACTGGGATAACCGATTCCCACTGGGATAACCGACTCCCACTGGGATAACCGACCCCCACTGGGATAACCGACCCCCACTGGGATAACCGACTCCCACTAACTCCCACTGGGATAACTGACTCCCACTGGGATAACCGACCCCCACTGGGATAACCAACTCCCATTGGGATAACTGACTCCCACTGGGATAACCAACTCCCACTGGGATAACTGGCTCCCACTGGGATAACCAACTCCCACTGGGATAACTAGCTCCTGCTGGGATAACCGACTCCCACTGGGATAACTAGCTCCCACTGGGATAACCGACTCCTAGTGGGATAACTAGCTCCTGCTGGGATAACTGATTCCTACTGGGATAACCGGACTCCACAGGAAAATAGCAGGCCGCTGCATCGGGAGAGCTCCCCAATGCATTCCCACCTTTCCCCGAATGGGACTGGGAACCGGATGGATTGCCCTCTCCTTGGAGTCTGCCAGCTCAATCGAGGCAGCCTCCTGCTGCCCAGATGGGTTGGAGGGGAGGAGGGAGGATCCATCAGAGCCAGAGGCTCCATGCCCCAATGGTGGGGCTGTGGGGATGAAAGGTTATGGCTCTGTCTGTTAATAATCCAACAGAGGGGTTTCCCCCACCTCCCCGAAGCCCTTGCAGGGCCTCAGGACTCTTTCATTTATCATTTCCATGTCGGCAGCTGGGAGTCTCCACGCTGAGGTAACCCTCACACTTGCCCACCCGCCTCAGGAGCACCTACCCCTCCTGGCGGGGCCGTGTCAGCCTGACATCACCGACATCGGACCCTCTGATTGGGCCTCAGAAGCCAGCTCGGCATCCTCAATAGGTTGGCCAGCATGGAGGTGGCCAATTAGGAGGCTGTCTCCCATGACAACATTGGCAGGCTTAGGATCCGCATAAGGACCTAACGCCAGGGTCCCAGTGTCCACTGGAAAATCCAGCCCATGGACATGGATTGAAGGGAAAGTGTGACTATGTGGGAATTGATTTACTCCGTAGTTTATGTGTAGTTTATAGCCAGGGCTCAGTGGCAGCATTCTTGCCTCTGAAGCTGGGTTCAAATCACAAGCTCCTTGGGATCTTTTGCTATATGTAAGAAGGTGCTATATAAATGCAAAGTGCTGTCATTGTTGCAGGCTTCGGTGCAGTACCGAGGGAGTGCTGCTCTGTCGCAAGTGCCGTCACACGTGTGGAATGTTAAATGTAGGCTCCTGTCTCTCCTCTCAGGTAGGCATTAAATATCCCATGACACTATTTCAAAGAAAATCAAGGGAGATGTCTCTGGTGCCCTGGTCAATATTTACCCAATATCATAAAAAAGCAGATTATCTGAGTCATTACCCCATTGCTCTTTCTGGGATCTTGCTATGTGCGAATTGGCTGATTCCTACATTACAACAGTGAGTGTTATCCAGATCCAAGCCAGTTGGTGAAGTCAAAACTAAGGCAGTCTTTCCTTGCAGGGAGACAGTTCAACGACTTAGTACAGAGTCAACACTCGCTCACCCCACCTATCCCCATTTACAGGTGTACAAATACCCATCCCCTGTTTAACAATGTAATTGTCGTTAAACATTAACAATGTAATTGTCAATAATATTAACAGTGTCTACACTTCAAAAAGTACCTTATTGTCCGTAAACCTCACAAGCCCCCAGTGAGGCCAAACATTGTATGTTTTCAAGAAGGAGTTTGATATAGCTCTTGGGGTGAAAGTGATCAAAGGATATGGGGAGAAAACGGGAGCAGGAGATTGAGTTGGGTGATCAGCCATGATCATAATGAATGGTGGAGCAGGCTTGAAGGGCTGAATGACCTACTCCTGCTCCTAGTTTCTATGTTTCTGTTTCTCAGAGAGGAGGTACAATTCTAGATTTGGGGCAGGATCCTCCAGTTGGCGAGCGGGGGTGGGGCCTGCTCGCCAACACATAAAATGACATCAGGTGGAACTCCCCGACATCACCCCGTGTCATTTCAATTTTCAGGTCAGCGGGGGGCACAGCCGAATCAGCTGTGCGCCAGCCGATCTGTCAACGGCCAATTGAGGGCCTTGAAAAACTGATTAATGTCATTAATGGACCTGCCCTTCCAACCTTAAGGTTGGCGGGCAGGGGGGGATGTGGTTTCATGAGGGTGTCTAAATTTTTAAGAAAGGTTTCAATAAAAGTTATGGACATGACATTATTTAAAAAGGGTGTGAGGGACAGGCCAGAAAATTATAGACTGGTCGGCCTGACTTCAGTAGTGGGCAAAGTATTGGAATCAATTCTTAGAGACAGGATAAACTGTCACTTAGAAAGGCCCAGGTTGATCAGGGACAGTCAGCATGGTTTTGTTAGGGGAAGATTGTATCTTACTAACTTAATAGAATAGTTTGAGGAAGTAACAAGGAGGATTGATGAGGGTAGTGCAGTGGATGTTGTCTACATGGATTTTAATAAGGTATTTGACAAGGTCCCACATGGCAGACTGCTCAGAAAAGTGAGATCCCAGGTATTAAGGTATGGGGACCTGAAGAGGAGCCATACAGACATGAAATGTTAACTCTGTTTCTCTCTCCACAGATGCTGCCAGACTGGCTGAGTTTTTCCAACATTTTCCGTTTTTATCTCAGGTTTCCAGCATCCGCAGTATTTTGGTTTTATCTTAGAGAAGATCGCTGATTGGATGGAAGGCAGGAGAGATTAGATGGCCAAAGGGGATGATGAGGTAAAACAGAATGAAATTGTAATGGAACAAGTGAAGAAACAAGAGATCAGTCCAGAGGAGGTGGAAATGGGAAACAGCAGAATTATCACCAATCGGTGACGCCTGAAAAGAAAATGGCAGCCAAGTTTATAAATCCTGAAGGCTGTGAAGTGTCTAATTGAAGTATGAAGTACTCTTCCTCCAGCTTTCATTAAGCTTTATTGGAACAGGGTAGGAGACTGAGGACAGCGAGCTCAGAGTGGGACAGTGAAGTAGAACGACAGGTTATTGGAAGATCAGGCAGAGGCTTGCAAAGTGATATTTTCTACCAAGCGACTGCCCAACCTGTGTCCTCAATCTGGAGGAGGGGACATCACAAGCAGTGAATACAGGATACTAAATTGATTATGTAGTACACTAAATTAGGATTGATCGGCAAGGCACCAAACACATGAAGAGACTTCATTGGGAACTTGCAGAGGCAAAGTCGAGGCGTCAGAGAGAATGCAGAAACTTCCAAATGACTCATCTACCCAACTCTCCAAGTGTGAAATAGGACAGACACAGTTGGGGAAGTGGCATCGTCAACGGAGGCAGAGGAACTGGGAATAAAGTCCTTACAGGAAACAGGGTGTGAGGAATTGTAAAGGGACCTGTCGGGGTCAGTGGGCATATAGTGGATATGGTCGATAGCCTATCCATAGAAATGGAGACCAAGAGGTTGAAGAAGGGAAGGGAAGAGTCAGATGTAAGGAAAGGGTTAATGAACAGGCTACGAGTCCAGGGCAGTTTGTTATATGGAAACCAAATGGGTGCGATTCTTGCTAATTACATCGATACTTGTTAATTGCGCTGACGTTGCTGAATTGAATAGGACAATTTACATTGAACTATAACAGTTGATCTCAGCAAACTGACTGAGGCCAGAGAGGTAATCACAGCGGGACAAGAAGAAGTCCTAATATGGCTAAGCCAATGAAAGACAACTTGGGATATACGAACATATGAACAAGGAGCAGGTCCCTTGACGCTGCTCTACCATTTAGTAAGATCATGGCTGATCTGATAGTAACCTCAAACCTCAAATCTGCATCCCGCCTACTCCCAATAACCTATCACCCCCTTGCTTACCAAGAATCTATCCACCTCTGCTTTAAAAATATACAAAGACTCTGCTTCCACCACCTTTTTAAAGACTCACGAGCCACTGAGAGAAAATATTTTGCTCAACTCGGTTTTAAATGGACGACCCCTTATTTTTAAACAGTGACCTCTAGTTCTAGATTCTCCCACAAGAGGAAACATTCTCTCCACATCCGCCCTGTCAAGACCCCTCAGGATTTTATATGTTTCAATCAAGTCACCTCTTACTCTTCTAAACTCCAGTGGATACAAGCCTAGTCTGTCCAACCTTTCCTCATAAGACAACCCACCCATTCCAGGTAATAGTCTGATAAGCCTTCCCTGAACTGCTTCCAACGAATTTACAGCCTTCATTAAATAAAGTGACTAATACTGTACACAGTACTCCAGATGTGGTCTGACTAGTATAACTGAAGTATAACCTCCCTACTTTTCTATTCAATTCCCCTCACAATAAATGATAACATTCTATGAGCTTTCATAATTACTTGATGTACCTGCATACCAGCCTTTTGTAATTCATGTACTAAGACACCCAGATCCCTCTGAATCTCGGCGCTCTGCAATCTCTCACCATTTAGATAATATGCTTCTCTTTTATTCTTCCTGCCAAAATGTACAATCTCACATTTTCCCACATTATGTAGGTTAACCAACCAACAGCCAATCACGCTCCCAATTAGCCAATCAACATCCAGATTAGGATTGTGAATGAGCTCTTTCAAAAACTGCAGGTAGACCCCTGAGAAGCCCCACACAAGGAGTGTGCAAGAAGGAAGACATATCATCAGGCAATGTTCAAGAAGGGTGACAGGATACCTGTCAACGGGAAGAGTCTTCGTGAACCAAGATCTTGGTCAAAGGTCACTCCAATACGGCCTACAGTCATCTCAGATTGACGTCCTGAGGGGTAACCTTAATTGAAATTATTTTGTTTAAAATTCTCAGTAAAGGTGTTGGATTTACTGTGGGATTGTGTCAGTCGTAATTCTCCATCTCTGAACGTAAGGAAGAGGTGAAGTCACCTACACAGAAATGGACCATCTGAAGGAGAGGGAAGCCTGGGAGCTGGAAGCAAAGTGGGTGAAATTTTCCACTCTATCCCGAGATCAGGAATCAGCACCGATGCAGGCAGCAACATATAGTGAAAAAGAGGCGGGGGAGGGGGCCTGGAACAAGGGATATTGCAGAAACCCCTCAAAAAGACAGGCGTAGCTGGATCCATTCAGGTTTCATCAGCAAACACTTTTTAGCTGGAGGGAGTGAATGGAGTGGAAGGAGAGGTTGTTCAGTGTGAGAGCAAGTTCAGCAGGGTGGAGGGAAGGTGGTGGTGGATGGGGACAGGTAGGATCTTCGTTCAGGGAAGAAACGAAGAGTCTGTTGGCCGTCCTGGTGGGAGGAGTTGAAAGGCCAGTTGTCCGTGGTGAAGGGAAGATGGTGAGGGCCAGGAAACTGGGAAGTGGCAGCGGGTGTAGGAAGAGCTGTGGATTGAGGTGGGAAGAGCCTGGAAAATGGAACAAAAAGTAGGGCCACACGTTCAGTGGGGCAGGAACAGTCTGAAGCGATGGGTCTGTCAAGGCAGTCCTGCTGTAGGGCCTTGTAGGGAAGTAGAAGCAGGTTGCTCGGGTTTGTGGGACTGTGAGGTTGGAGGCTGTGGAAGGAAGCCTTCCAGAGGAAAAGACAGTCCTGGATACAGTGGCTTGAAGTCCGGTAGTTGGATCATGGTCCTGGGAGTGATAGCCAACAGTTCGGCCAACATAAACAAGGCTGCTGACCGTGTCAGCCTACAGTTAGGCCTGCAAGTTCGGAGAGAGACAGGTTAGAGTGAGTAACAGGAGCAGAGAAATTGAGGTGGCTGATGTCACGCGGGTAGTTCTCAATGGAAAGATCTAGTGAGGAGGAGATGAAGCGAGAATTCTGAAGATGGGGTGGAAAGCAGGAAACATTAAAAGACAAAAGGGATGATGGTGCGAGGGTAACAGGGATGTTAATGGGGCAAGTGAAGAGATGAAAGGTGGGTCTTAAGAAGGCAGAAATGAGACCGTATGAACCCCGTGCTCTTTAAAACTTGACGTGGGATTGACCTAAGCAGGAATCTCAGTATAACATCCCAACTGAAGGATGGTACCTCTGGCAGTGTAGCACTCCCTCACTACGATACTGAAGTATCAATGTGGGTTTACATGTTCAGATTCTGGGCTTAAACTCACAGCCTTGTGAAAGTGCAGGTGCTCCTAACTCTGAGGTATTGGCATTCCCAGGTGGTAATGAGGGCATGGGTCAGTGCAATCTCCATGCCAAGGCTCCACCCCCACTTCTGTTTCAGTTTCATACTTAGAAGTGTTCACAGGTCATCCCAAGAAGAGGGCAAGGTGTCATCTGTCAGGTGCACACAAGTGGTTTTTTTATTCATTCATCCCCAATTGCCCTTCTTCAGAGGGCAGTTAACAGTCAACCACATTGCTGTGGGTCTGGAGTCAGATGGTGAGACATTACCAGACCAGGTAAGGATGGCAGATTTCCTTCCCTAAAGGGCACTAGTTGAACCAGATGGGGTTTTAATAACAACCGGCAATAGTTTCATGGTCAATCTTTTAATTCCAGGTTTTTATTGGGTTCAAATTTCACCATCTGCTGTGGTGGGATTCGAACCCAGGTCCCCAGAGGATTACCCTGGGCCTCTGGACTTCCACTGGCAAAACCACTACGCCACAACCTCCCTTTACAGCACTAGCCCCTGGAAAACAATCAAGAGTGGGATCTCCGATTGATGCCTCCTTCCCTAATCCAGTGGTGCTCAGCTCAAGGGTTATGTCTCTAAGGCTGTGCTGGCTGGGATTAAAAACTCAGATCGGGGATTATGGGGTCAAACTCTTTGACCCTTTGTGGAGACCCGGTTTAGCTTGAATGGTTGGACTGGATGTGCTCTTATTGCAACAGGTCAAATATATTTTAGGGCAGGTCTGCCTCGGAGACCAAGGCCATGGTCTTTTCAACCGTGAAATCTTACAGCACAGAAGGAAGCCATTCAGCCCATCGTGTTTGTGCAGATCATTCAGTCCCGCCCTCCTGCTTTCTCCCCAATGCCCTATTAGTTTTTTTTTAAAGCCTTATTAAGTATATATCTAATTCAATTTTGAAACTTACTGTTTCTTACCCTTTCAAGCAGAGCTTTCCAGTTCATAACAATATGTTGCATGAAAATAATTCTCCACATGCCCGTGTCCCCCACACCACACACCCCCAGGCCTTTTACCAATTATCTTGAATCTGTGTCCTCAGGTTACTGCTCTCCTGTTAGTGGGAACAGTTCCTCCGTGTTTACTCTATTCATTACCATTTATGATTTTGAATACCGCAATTAAATATCCACTTAAAGTTCTCCCCTCTGAGCAGCATAACCCCGAAGAACAAGGGCAGTAGGTGCAAGGGAGCACCACCACCTGCAAGTTCCCCTCCAAGCCACTCACCATCCTGACTTGGAACTATACCTCCATTCCTTCACTGACGCTGGGTCAAAACCGTGGAGCTCCAGCACTGTGGGTGTACCTACACCACATGGGCCAAAGCGGTTCAGGAAGGTGGCTCACCACCACCTTCTCAAGGGGCAATTAGGAACAACGTCCCCAGTCTTTCTAGGCAACTGAAGTCCCTCATCCTTGGTAACATTCTAGTAAATCTCCTGTGCACCCTCTCCAAGGCCTTGACATCTTTCCTGAAGTGCTGTGCTGTAAATTGGAGACAATGCTCCAGCTGAGGGCGAACCAGTGATTTATAACAGTTTAGCACAACTTCCTTCCCTTTGTACTCCATGCCCCTATTTATAAAGTCAAGGATCCCGAATGCTTTTTTTTAAAAAAAAAACAGCCGATTCAACTTATCGTGCCACCTTCAAAGATTTGTGAATGTAAACCCTCATGTCTCTCTGTTCCTGCACCCAACCTTTTAAGATTGTAATGCTTAGTTTACAATAACATGAAAGCAAAGTGCTGCGGGTGCTGGAAATCTGAAACAGAAACAGAAAATGCTGGAGAAACTCAGCAGGTCTGGCAGCATCTGTGGAGAGAGAAACAGAGGTAATGTTTCGAGTCCGTATGACTCTACTTCAAAGCTAAAGAGAAGTAGAAATGTGGTGAAATTTATACTCTTTAAGGGGGGGTGGTGGAGCAAGTGAAGCTGGATAGAAGGCCAGTGATAGGTGGGGGCTAAGGAGAGATTGACAAAGGTGTCATGAGCTAAAGGACAAAGGGACTGTTAATGGTAGTTGTAAGGGCTAAAGAAGGTGCTGATAGTGGCGTAAAGGTAAGAAAGCAGAATGTGATAATAGCAGAACAACGGTAGCATCGTGTGAAAGAACAACATGGAACAAGTAACAGATAGCCCTATTGGGGGTGGGGTGAGGGGAGGGAGCAGTGGTGCGGAATAAAAGGGAGGGGGGATGATAAAAGGGGATAAAACGACGAATAAATGAATAAAAATAAAAATAAATTTTTAAAAGTGGGCAAAAAATAATGAAAGCAGAAAAAAGGAGGATTGAAAAAGGGGGTGAGGATGGAGGAGAGAGTTCATGATCTGAAGCTGTTGAACTCAATATTAACTGAATGTTCAGTCCGGAAGGCTGTAAGGTGCCTAGTCGGAAGATGAGGTGCTGTTTCTCCAGTTTGTGTTGAGCTTCACTGGAACATTGCAGCAAGCCAAGGATAGACATGTGGGCATGAGAGCAGGGTGGAGTGTTGAAATGGCAAGTGACAGGGAGGTCTGGGTCATGCTTAGTCACTACTTAGTTTATATTGTCTTTCCTCACCCTTCCAACCAAAATGCATCACTTCACACTTCTCTGCAGTGATTTATTTGCCAGACATCTGCCTGTTACACCTGTCTATGCCCTCACCTGAAGTCTGTTGCTACCCTCCTCACTGTGGCTATGAATGTGGATGCTGCACATTGATCATAACAGTACCGAGCAACTCTTAACCTCCAATCATAGCACACTCCAAAAAAATGTAAACGGTCACACTGGCAATGACTCTGGAAGTCCCAAGGATTTTTCTTGTGTTTCAACTTAACGTTGTATGAATCAAGCAGCGTGTGCGGTACTGAGCTGGGGGTTGGGGGGGCGGTGGGGGGTGTTATTTTTAGAAAAGAAGAGAGGTTTGGAATTTACTTTCAGAATGATTTCTCCCTCCTGACCTCGGGGTTGCCTCTGTTCAACACAACATAAAAACAAAAAAAAAACCCATTAACATCCCCGCTGTGACCTCCAGGAAGAGAAGAGTTCAATCAGAAGCACCTCTGCTGTTCAATGTGAGGTCACCCTGGCCACGTGGTCTCTGGGAACATGCCCACTGAGGTGAATGGTTGAACACTGATGTCACGTGCAGCTGAGGCTCGATTCTTTTCTCTGGTATGACCCCATGTCCACATAAAGCACAGAACAAACATGCTTCCTTCCTTTTCTGACTGCAGTTCCCAGAGCAGCTCAGGATTTGTAAGCCTCTACTGCCCTCTTAACGCTGCTGTTCACATTATTTCTTCTTCCCTGGTTTTCTGATGAACATGTTGACTCGTTGTTTTGGTGTCACCTCACACAGCCTCCAGCACATTGCTTTAAATGGCCACTGGTCTTGTGGGAACCTTGATAGTGAAGGTTGGCAGGCAATCCAATGCTTTTTTTGTTCATTCATTAGACAGTTTGAGGATACGGGGTAGACCATTTAGGACTGAGATGAGGAGAAATTTCTTCACACAGAGAGGGGTGAACCTGTGGAATTTGCTACCACAGAAAGTAGTTGAGGTCAAAATATTGTATGCTTTCAAGAAGGAGTTAGATAAAGCTCTTGAGGCGAAAGGGATCAAAGGGTAAGGGGAGAAAGCGGGAGCAGGCTATTGAGTTGGATGATCAGCCATGATCATAATGAACAGCAGAGCAGGCTCAAAGGGCCGAATGGCCTACTCCTGCCCCTAGTTTCTATGTTTCTATGTGGGCGTCGCTGGCTGGGCCAGCATTTATTGCCCATCGCTAACTGCCCTTGAGAAGGTCAGGGGGCGGTGAGCTACCTTCTTGAACCGCAGTAGCCCCCATGGTGTAGGTACACCCACGGTGCTGTTAGTGGGGGGGAGTGATTAAATGTATTCCTGGAGGTTTCATCACCTGACTTGCCCCCACACTCCAGCCATTAATCGGCCAACATGTCCATCCTTGTGACGTACGGCCTTCTTACGCCAATCGGAAAGCAAAAAGACTCATTACCCAATTGGATGATGCTTGATTGTCAGCCAAACAGCCTTTTACCACCACCCTGCCCCCATTTTCAATAT
Source organism: Carcharodon carcharias (assembly GCF_017639515.1). Classification (NCBI taxonomy): domain Eukaryota; kingdom Metazoa; phylum Chordata; class Chondrichthyes; order Lamniformes; family Lamnidae; genus Carcharodon; species Carcharodon carcharias. The sequence goes on from NC_054500.1 coordinate 5,836,232, forward strand.
TTTTATATCGGATGAAGAAAAACGTTCAAAGAAAATTATGTCCAAATGATTTTTCTCCAGGGTTGCGCACAGCAGTGTCCTGGAGATTGATTTTCAATTCCAGGAGACCCCAGGCCAATCCTGGAAGGTTGGCAACTCTAGTGGAAAGGCTTTGGGGAGTCAGGAGGTGAGTTACTTGCTGCAGAATCCCCATGCTCTGTCCTGCTCTTGTATCCTCAGTATTTATATGGTTGGTCCAGTCAAGATTCTGGTCAATGGTGACTCCCAGGATGTTGATGGTGGGGATTCAGTGATGGTAATGCCGTTGGCTCTCAAGAAGAGATGGTTAGATTCTCTTGTTATCCAATTTCCACCCTGTGCCAACCATGATTGAATTGAATGGAGGAACAGACTGGAATAGAGTTGTCAAGTCTCCAGGATTGATCCAGAGTGTCCTGGGGTCAAAGCTGAGTCTCTGCAGCAGGTGCACAGGGAGGAAAAGCACAGGGACATTCAAAAGAATTGTGGGGTTTCTTTTATCCATTTTCATTGATACCTCTGCTATTGGTTAGAACAAGTACTGGAGAGGTCATTTGACTGACAGGCAAGGATCAGCCAATTGGGTAATGAGGAATCCCTTCACTTTTCAACCTCCAGGATGGGAGACCAATGGCAGGAATGTGGGAGTGGGGCATACACACATACACACACACACACACACTCTCTCTCTCTCTCTCTCACTCACCCATGCACACACACATACACACATACACAGTCACGCAGACACACAAACAGGCAGACAGACAGACAGACAGACACACACACACACACACACACACTCATGCAGACACAGGCACATAGACATACACACACACACAAACACACAGGCAGACACAGACACACACACACACACACACACACAGACACACACACACACACACACACACACAGGCAGACACAGACACCAGGCACACACACACACACACACACACACGCACACTCGCACACACACACAGACACACACACACACGCACACTCGCACACACACACACACACACACACACACAGACACACGCACACTCGCACACACACACACACACACACACACACACAGACACACGCACACTCGCACACACACACAGACACACACACACACACACACACAGACACCAGACACACACACACACACACACACAAAACACACAGACACAGACACACGCACACACACAGACACACAGACGTGGTCACTGTATAGCTACCACAAACAGTATTCCTGACCCTACTCAGCCATGTGGTACTGAGGCGAATTATACCACACCTACTGCTGCCCCAGTTAAAATCAACCAAATCAGCAACTTGAGGCATTTAATAAGAATAAAGGATTTTACAGGGTAGATAAAGAGAAACTATTTCCTCTAGTGAGAGAATCCAAAACAAGGGGCAGAACATCAAACTTGAAGCCAGGCCATTCAGGGACGATGTTTCTTCACACAAAAGGTCATGGGAATTTGGAACCCTCTCCCCTAAAAAAGCTGCTGAGCCTGGGGTGTCAACTGAAATTTTAAAAGCTGACGTCAATAGATTCTTATTGGGTTAATGTAACTAACGTAGATAAATGGAGTTAAGATCCAAAGCAGCCATGATCTAACTGAGTGACAGGACAGGTGTGAGGGATTGAAAGGCTTACTCCAGTTCCTATGTTCCTCTGAGAAGATTAAGCAGCTGAATGGCCCCCTGTGGCTCGCACAGATTGATGATCAAGCCCTCCAGGTGTTCACTAAAGAAACTCTGGACAGAGCCTCTGGGATGACCCAGCCAGAATTAATGACACCTCCTATACTGGCGCATGGGTACCACCGTCTGCAGAAATACAACAGAGCAGCACCCCAAAACCACCTCCTTGGACATAACCGAGGATCAGCTCAGAACAGTGTTGCACCTAATACTGCATCCACCATGTGTGTGTGAGGGGGCAGATGGGAGCCTAAATTTAACACCTCATTCGAAAGGCAACAGTGCAGCACTCCCTCAGTACCGCACTGGAGTGTTAGCCTAGATTCTGTGCTCAAGTCTCTGAAGTGGGGTTTGAATCCATGACATTCAAATTTAAGAGGCTTCAGTAAACTAGGAGGTTCAGTTGACTGACACCTGGACCAGCCAGTGGAGGGGCTTTTTCTTATGAGGAAAGGTTGGACAGGTTGGGCCTGTATCCTTTGGAGATAAGAAGATTGAGAGGTGACTTTATTGAAATATATAAGATCCTGAGGAGACTTGACAGGGTGGATGCTGCAAGGATGTTCCCCCTTGCAGGGGAGACTAGAACCAGGGATACAGTTTGAAAATAAGGGGTCTCCCATTTAAGATGGAGATGAGAAGAATTTTTTTCTCTCAGAGGATCATGAATCTTTTTGGAGCCCTCTTCCCCAGAGATTGGTAGAGGAAGGCTCAATGAATATTTTTAAGGCAGGGGTAGATAGATTCTTGGCTAACAAGGGAGTCAAAGGATATCGGGGGTAGGTAGGAAAGTATAGTTGAGGCCCCAATCAGGCCAGCCATGATCTTATTGAATGGTGGAGCAGGCTCGAGGGGCTGAATGGCCCACTCCTGCCCCTAATTCTTATGAACATAAGTAAGACAATGATAGGAGAGTTCTTGGTGTCCTAGCTTCAGGGAGTTGAATATCTAAGGCCTGGGGAATATCTCCTTCTCTCCCAGCCTTTAAAACTCAAATTTAGCTTCTCATAATCATTTCTCCAGTTGTCTCCTCTTTCCTGCTGCAACTTGTGGCAACACACTCCACACAGGCCGTGGTACCCTACACGATGAAGCATGCAATAGAAGGAGTCTGCACCTCCAGGAAATGAGGGTGCAAAAAAGCTAAGTGAGAGCCACACAATGGGGGGGGAGGCGTTATAGTTAATCAACAACGACGGTAACAAAATACAATATTGGCTCCCTGCAATGGTGATGGAAGCAGATTCAATAGTCACGTCCAAAAGAGCATTGGACAAATATGTGAAGAGAAAAATTTGCAGGGCTATGGGGAAAAGCAGAGCTGTGGTTTTTGAGGTGAGTAATGAAGGTATCTTGGACAAATCACACTGGTAAAATCTGAGACCAATAGAACCCTGCTGACCAAGATCCAGGAAGAGACAAGTGGAATTCCTTGGGCGCGTAATAAGAAATCATGATTTAGAAAGTCTGATGCTGATGGGGAAGATCAATGGCAAAAGATATCGAGGTAGACAAAGAACAATCTTTCCAAAGAGCCTCACAAATTGGATGAATGTATCACCAATGAAGATGATCCACACGTCCAGGGCAAGATTAACATGGAGGTCATGGTCACCACCGCCCTCTCAGTACCTGAAGAGAGAGAGAGAGTGGGGAGAGAGATGGGGGAGTGGGATTAATGGATAGCTTTACCAAAGCGTTGGACCAGGCATGATGGGTTGAATGGACACCTTCTGTTCTGTAACATTGCACAAAATTAATAAGCTCACAGAATAGGCCTATGATTGGCAATTTAATTTAATTACCCTATAATTAAGGGTTAGGTGATGTATTTTGGGTGAAAGAATAAGGAGGTTCTGGACTGCTTGTGGGGCAAGAGCCTAGTCAAGGAAGTAGAGCAAAGGGATCCATCTATCTCTTTTTACTAACCACTAAAACTAGCTGGTCTATAGGTTAATAAGGCCATTAACAAAAACAAACCACTGGGGTTCAATTGTAGATGGATAGATTTAAAAGGCAGAAAAATTATGTTCAACTTCTAGAGAAATTTGATTAGATCACACTCAGTGGTGAACAGTTCTGGTCTCCATATGTACCCAGAGTGTGGTGAGAATGTGAAACTTGCTACAATTAAGGGAAATCTTGATAAATACATGAGGGGAAAAAGAATGGAAGGCAGTAGTGATAGGGTTTAGGTGGAACAGAGTGGGAGGAGCCTCACGTGGACATCAGCATGTATCAGCTGGGCCAAGTGACTCATTCTGTAAATTGGATGCAAAGTGCAATTTTACAGGTAGATGCTGACAAAGGAAGCAGTCAGCTTTACGGGCAAGGATGAAAGACTGTCGGGAGTTTTGGTTGATTCACCTGACCCTGCAGATATCATCGGAAGAAGTGGGATACTTCCTTCTTCTTGGCCTCAGTCCCGTCAACCGATATTCCTCTGGGGATAATCTCTTGTAACAGATAGGAAGCAGCCTGAGCAGTGATAAATAATCAGAACCATTTATTTTGTTAGAAAGAAACTTTTGAGTTTTAGCCGGCACTTTGCATGTGGTATTCTGATGAAATTGCAGATTAGGTGCCCAGTCTAATTTTATCAGGTCCTCTTTGCATTTTGTTCTAATTTTTTCCTATTTTGTTAGCCGCACTATGAATTTGAGAACACAACTTCTCCAGGCATCAGATGAGACGTTAACTAAGCTCACATCTGCCTGTTCAGATAGACCATAGGCCATCCCCACTAAAGTATTTTAAAAAGCAATGAATTCATCCAATAACTTCCTTCTCTGTCAACATAATTATTTCTCCACTTCTCCCCTCTCCCCTCCAGACTCGGCTATTCTGATGCATTCCTGACCGGACTTCCATTGTCTACCCTCCGTAAACTTGATCGCATCCAAACCCTGCTGCCCATGTCCCAACTCTCACTAAGTCCCATTCACACGAATCCCCTGCGCTCGATGACCCTGAACCAGCTCCTGGCCCAGTAATGACTCAATTGTAAAATTCTCATCATTGTTTTCGAGTCCCTCTGCGAATTCCCTTCCTCTGTTACCTCCTCCACTCCTATAAACCTCCAAGGCCTCTGGGGTCCTCCAATTCTAGCCTCTTGCACATCCCCAATTTCTTTTACCCAACCACTGGCATACTTTCAGCTAGTGGGGTGGTGAAAAAGGCATTTGGGACACTTGCCTTTATCAATTGAGGCATAGATTACAAAAGTAGGGAGGTCATGTTGAGGTGCATAGAACCTTGGTGAGGCCACAGCTGGAGTACTGTGTGCAGTTCTGGTCAACACATTATAGGAAGGATGTGATTGCATTGGAGGGGGTGCAGAGGAGATTCACCAGGATGTTGCCTGGGATGAAACATTTAAGTTATGAAGAGAGGTTGGATAGACTTGGGTTGTTTTAGTTGGAGCAGAGAAGACTTAGGGGTGACCTGATCGAGGTGTACAAGATTATGAGGGGCATGGATAGGGTGGATAGGGAGCAGCTGTTCCCCTTAGTTGAAGGGTCAGTCACAAGAGGTCATAAGTTCAAGGTGAGGGGCAGGAGGTTTAGGGGGGATGTGAGGAAAAACTTTTTTTTACCCAGAGGGTGGCGACAGTCTGGAATGCGCTGCCTGGGAGGGTGGTGGAGGCGGGTTGCCTCACATCCTTTAAAAAGTACCTGGATGAGCACTCGGCACGTCATAACATTCAAGGCTGTGGGCCAAGTGCTGGTAAATGAGATTAGGTAGGTAGGTCAGGTGTTTCTCATGTGTCGGTGCAGACTCGATGGGCCGAAGGGCCTCTTCTGCACTCTGTGATTCTGCCTGGGCCCTAAGCTCTGGAATTCCTTCCCTAACCCTCCCCCGCTCTCTTTCCTCCTTTAAGTCGCTCCTTAAAGCCAAGCTCATTTGTCGACATAGCGTCCATTCTGTAACCAGCACCACCAAAACCAGGCTGATCTGCCGCTCCTTCGTGTGCTACTTGTGGAAGCTCGCTGTGAGAAACAGGCTGCCACATTGCTGAATCTCTGCAGAGAAGAGCTCAGCAGAGTCACACACATCAGGAAGGTAGCAGAGAGTACCGGCCGGTGGGAAACAGAGCATAACAACAAATTCTCTGGTATTAACTGTAAACATCGAAAAGAGGAGGAAGCAGGACCCTTCAACTTTAACAGGCAAATCTCTCCAAACAAAGCCTTACTAAAAAAAAAAACCCTCTTAATTCATATTTTGGATGATGCTGCCTGCAATACATAGCTTACCTGCTGTGAACACCATGCTGATTGCATGCAGGATCTCTCGACAATTAAAGGAAACGTCTGCCCTTCAACCAAGAGCGGACGAAGCTTTGATGTCCCAGTAACAAACCGATTGTCGGGCTGAATGAGCGTCTGACACTCCTGCCTGTCACATTCATTAACCCCAGTGAGCAAAGACAGCCAGTCACTTCCTGCTGTTGTTTTCCAGAGACTGCTGCTCACCGCTGTTCTTTCATTCATATCAAAGCGACTTGGATCGAGTTCAATCTCCCTGTGGTTACACCGCACATTCTCCACCAAAATATGAAACAAAATCGGAAGTGCTGGTGGTTATTTAGATTCGAGTGGTGGGACGTTAGCTGGTTCATGTCCTCCGACTCCTTCTGACACTGAATCCAGATCTCAGCTGCATTAGGAAGGCCTGAACCCCCTCTGATCACTGCCCCCCTTCCGAGACCATCTCGCAATGGCTTCTTTCTCTCTCCAGGCATTTTATACCTTCTCTCCTCTCCCCTCAGACTCGACTGTTCCAGCCCTTTCCTGGCTGGCCTCTCACTCTCCATCTTGAGCTCATCCAGAACTCTGCTGCCCGTTCCCTAACTTGCGCCAAGTCCCCTTCACCCAGCTGCCCTGTGTGTTCGCTGACCCTACATTAGCTCCCAGTCTGGCAAAGCCTCAATTTTAAATTTTAAATTTAATAATCCTCCAATTTGAGACTTTGGTGCATCCCCAATTTCCTTTGGCGCACTATTGACAACCAGGCCTCAATACTGCCTAGGCCCAAGCTTCTGAATTCCCTCCCTCCGCCCCACCACCTTTCTTTCCTCTTTTAAGGCGTTCCTTAAAACCCAACTCTTTTGCCAAGCTTTTGACCATATGTCCTAATGTCTTCTTAGGTGGCTTGGTGACGAATTTTGTTTGATTCTCTCTCCTGTGAAGGAATTTGGGACATTTTACTTCACTTAAGGCACTATATAAGCCCAAGCTTTAGTTCCTGATGTATCGATATTCAAGTAGAAAATCAAGTAGCATGATTGCAGTCGATTTGCCCAATGCAAGTAACACGCCTATGGCCAGGAATGAAACGTTATCACCTCATACAGAAAAAAAAATCAAAAGCTGGGCCTAGGCTAGGGTAACACCACTGAAAACTCGGAGCTGAATTTAGCGTGGTAAGGAATCGATACATGAGCGGAGGTTGCTCATGCAGCCAATAATAGAGCAAGGCCTGGCCGATTTTGACTTCTGGACCCAATTTTAGTATTTGACACCCGCCTCTCGTCTGAAACCAACAGGAGTCACCATCAGGGCTGGATGAGGAAGGACACATCCTCCCAATTCAAAATTATACCTTGGCCGTGGCTCTTCTGGCTGCGTTGTTGGGTCTCTTGTTGGGGGAGGGGGGGCGTAGTGTCCCCAACTGTAGTTAAAATGGTGCTGCTGTGCTGACGACAGTCCCTACCCAGACCCCCCCTCGCCCCCCACTGACCAAGAGTCTTACGTGTCAGCCATGGCTCAGTTGACAGAGCGCTCACCCTTCAGTCACAAACTTTCGGGTTTAAGTCCCAGTCCAGGGTTTGAACCTATGGTGACACTCCAGTGCAGTCCTGAGGGAGTGCTGCACTGTCAGAGGTGCCATCTTTCAGATGAGGTGTTAAACCGAGGCTCCATCTTCCTGCTCGGGTGGATGTTAAAGATCCCATGGTGCAAAGGACAGCAGGGGTGTTATCCCGGGTGTCCTGGTCAATATCAATCCTCACTCAGCATCACAAAAACAGGTTATCTGGCCACTAACACATCGCTGTTTCTGGGAGCTTGCTGTGTGCAAATTGGCTGCTGCGTTCCCTTCATTATTACAGTGACTAGGCTTCCAAAAAAGTACTTCACTGGCTGTAAAGCACTTTGAGATGTGTGGCGGTTGTGAAAGGCGCTATATAAATGCAAGTGTTTCATTTCTCCTTCTTTCCAGTGGCTGATTTGAAAATCAGTGCAGAGGAGCTGGTACGTGACTGGAATGGAGGGACTCTGCACCCGTAAGTCTGACTGCACTCTTCCCGCCTGGCAAGGAGGAGGTTAAATTCCCCACCACCATGTGGTTCTGACAGTGCCCCACTGGGGTAATTCCTCCGGTTCGCAAATGCTTTATCCACATCGCTCCTTCTCACACTAAAGCCCTCGGTGACAGATGACACCCGAAATAACTGGGTCTTCCAAAGTTACCAGCTCGAGTGCGCTCAGGGAGAAGGTCTGACGAGCCTGACAGCCACCAACCCTCCCATGTGCAATGCGACGCATCTAAAAAGCTGGAGGTGATGTGGTCAGAGGCACAGTTAGAGACCCAGGCGATTGTTTGCCAGCTCGCAGCTAGAGGTGATGTGCTGGGGGCCCCGTCCATCATTCACTGCTTCTTGGCTCCAGTTCCGATTTCCTGTCCTGTTTTTCTTGTAGCTCGGGAGAGGGTTCGACATTCTCACCGAGTCTAGATTTAGCCTTGAATTTCCTGCGTGAAGCCTGAACATAGCTGTGCTGCTGGAATCCTAACTAACCCTTTCAGTCATCACAATGGTGAATCAGGGAGAAAACCCTGTGCAACTTCCGATGGTAGTAATTAATTTAGTCACAAGCTTTGTTGTCAGTAACGTATGCTTATGAATATTTAACCCTTCAACCTTCTTCCTACAAGCTCTTAAAATGTTAGCTTTGCACCATCTAATCATCGCTTCTCGATTTATCTCAGTGTCACCGTTAACAACAGTTACATGGGAACAGGAGTCGGTCCTTCCACCGGTCAGTTAGGTTATGGTTGATCTCTTAATTCCATTTACCCACCTTGATTCTGTACCCCTTAATACCTTTGCCTAACAATAGTCTGTCAATCTTAGTTTTGACATTATCATTTGTCCCTCAGCCTCGGAGAGAGAGTTCGGAGAGAGTTCCATATTTCTACTCAACTCTTTGTGAAAAAGCTCTTCCTGAAAACACCCCGAATGGCCTGGCTCTTGTTTAATGTTAAGTCTCCCTGTTGTGGGCCTGCCCCTCTCAAACCCCTCTATCTACCCTCATGACTCCTTTAATCACCCGAACCTCCTCAATTAGATCACCCTGTAGTCTTACAAACTTGAGGGAATTCAAGCCTTGCTTATGCAATGGGCCTGATGGTTTAACCCTTTCAAGCCCAAACTAATGTTCTTGACCCTCCATTTAAGTTTCTCAGCTAAGAAATGTTCATAAAGAAAGAAAAGACTGTAAAAGATCCCATGTGACTAGTTTGAATGAGGACAGGGGAATTATTCCCAGTTTCCTGGCCAATATTTATCCGTCAACCAATGACTTAAAAAAAACCAGATTATTTGGTTGTTATAACTCATTGCTCTTTATGGGATCTTGCTGTGTACATGTGGCTTCCATGTTTCCTACATTACTGCAGCGGCTACACTTGGCTGTAAAGTGCTTTGGGATGTCCTGAGGTTATGAATGGCGCTATATAAATGCAAGTGTTTTACTTATCCTCCTTCTTTAGACACTGTCTGTCATATTAGCCGACAATTGAGGGCACTTTAAAGGTAGTTAAGTTGATGCAGAGCATTTTGTGGCATTCTGAGACGACGGGAAACAGGTTTGCCAACCCTCCAGGATTGGTCTGGACTCTCCAGGAATTGGAGATCAATCTCCAGGACACTGCTGTGTGCAACCCTGGAGAGAAATCATCAGAAAGGTTTTTTATTGTCACTTCCTTTGACCATTTCTTTTTACCAGATATAAGAATATGGGGTTTGGCTGACAGTCAAGCATCATCCAATTGGGTAATGAGTCTTTTTACTTTCCGATTGGCGTAGGAAGGCCGTACATCACAAGGATGGACGTGCTGGCCGACTAATGGCTGGAGCGTGGGGGCAAGTCATGTGATGGAACCTCTAGGAATACATTTAATCACTCCCCCCCTAACAGCTCTGTGGGGGCTACTGCGGTTCAAGAAGGTGGGGGTCAAGTCAAGTGATGGAACCTCCAGGAATACATTTAATGACAGTTGGCAACCCTACAGGGCATGAATGCAAGTTCTTCCATGCACTATGTAGTTGGGTTTACTAGCAAAGGTTTTCGATAATGATGAAATGCAGCATCACAGCCCACAGGGATTGTGCTCCAGAATTCTGGAACTAATGTCCTTAAGCCTTTTCCCACAATAACGTCCCCTATCAGTGTTAGGCTGCCTTAGCACATCTCTTCCCAATTTCAAATGCCAACCTTCAAAGCTCGCCTCTTCAACAGCGACTAGGCATCCCCAAACACCAGCTCTCCTTACGGCCAGTTGTCCCTGTTTAGGCTGAATCATCTAAGGAAAGGGGAAGAAAGAGTCGACAAATATAAACTACCGTAGATGCTGGGAATCTGAAATCAAAACAGGAAAGTGCTAGAAATACTCAGCAGGTCTGGCAGCATCTGTGCAGAGAGAGAGACAGAGTTAAAGGTCTGTGACCTTTCAATGAGTCTACAAAGTTGTTTATCAGGCGTTTCACCCAGTCTTTCAAACAGATTAGAGCAGAATAAATTCAAGGGATTAAAAATACTCACATTTCTAGAGACGCTTTCAGGGCACAAGGCTTTGTAAAGTGCTTTATGCCTAATGAAGTATTTTTGAAGTGTAGTCTCTGCTGTAATGTAGGAAAAGTGGCAACCAACTTGCACACAGAAAAATCCCACCAACAGCAATGCAACAATGACTAGCTAATCTTTTTTAGTGAATGTTGGCTGAGGGAGGAAGGTTGGCCTGGTGACCTGGAGAAACTCCCCCATTCTTCAAAATGGTGGCAAAGAATCTTTCATGACCACTGGAGGGAGCAGATTGGGCCTTGGTTTAACATTCCTTTGAAAGACAGCACCTCCAACAGTGCAGCTCCCCCTCAGTAGTCCACTTGGAGTATCAGCCTCTATAAATCTCATAAGGGGGAGGGGGAGGGGCAGGTGGGGGGGCCTGTACCAACAATTTTCTGGTTCAGAGACAAGATGTTACCCACTGAAACACAGCTTAACGCTGACAGGGGAAGCTACTGTGGGAAAAGGAAGAAATCACCAGATAGGATTAGCTAGTTGCAACACATTCTCGACTTTAAAACAAATTGAAATGGGCGCTTCATCCATGGCTCTATTGCTGGTGCAGATACGCAGTGAAGAGAAAAACAGAGTTAACGTTTCGAGTCTGTATGACTTCTTCAGGGATGTACGAGTCATACGGACTCAAAACATGAACTCTGTTTCTCTCTCTTCACAGGTGCTGCCAGACCTGCTGAGTTTTTTTAAAGTCCATTCACAGGATGTGGGCTTCACTGGCTGGGCCAGCATTTATTGCCCATCCCTAGTTGCCCTTGGGAATGTGGTGATGAGCTGCCTTCTTGAACCGCTGCAGTCCTTGTGGTGTAGGTACACCCACAGTGCTGTTAGGAAGGGAGTTCCAGGATTTTGACCCAGCGACAGTGAATGAACGTCTCCAAGTCAGGAATTTCCAAGCCAGCAATTTCTGTTTTTATTTCAGAACTCCAACATCTACAGTATTTTGCTTCTACACAGTGGAGATGTCAGGGCCAATCTGTGATCTGTACTCAGTGAGCTGACAGTGCTGCTAGTGCTACTGAAGACCTCGGCTATGGGAGAGAAAAATAATGTAGGTTTCCTGTTCTTGATCTCGAGCAGTCCAGCAGCGACTGCCACCTGAAACTCATGTGTGGGCTGTATAATAGGATTGGGTTTGGCAGTGATGCTGTACTTAGTCGAATAGACATCTGGTGCTCACTAGAACACACACTTGGGAAGATGCAGCTGGCACTCAAGGACCTGTCCCCCAGCATACAGTGGCATAAATAGATCATGCTGGACAAAGTGTTAAAGAAGTCAGTACATGTGGGACTGAGGAGGGAGGTATCTGAACTGGACTGATTTATATTGCACTGATAGAAGTCTATCCTGATCTCCATTTAAAAGAAAACACAACAGATTCACTATGGTAAGATTATAGTGCAGTCTCCAGTATTGAGTCTCCCATTGGTGAGGCAGCCCAACAACTTGTTGATCACACAACTTCTGTTCCTAAAAGAACATATCACACACAAACCCATTTTGTTTCATTCAAGGGATCAAACAGGTGGCTTTCACTTCATACCAGGTCAAAACGCTGGGTTAACAAAGACCAGGCAGATTAACTGGAGCTTCTGCAAAGGGGCATTATGTGAATTTCCCCCATTTTCTAAACTTTTAGTCGGTGCTCTCAACCGTGTGAACCAATCAATATGCTCAAAGGGGCTGAAGCCCTTTGAAGCAGAGACTGGTTCTGGGATTGTGTAAATCTCAGCATTTCAATTTAACAAAGTTTGTGCAGGGGTAGAGGAGCGAAAGAGAGAAAGGTTTTGACTTGTCTAAGGGGCATTCTGCATTCATAATTTTTTTTATTTGAACTGCTAGTTAAAATGTCTGTGCAGAGTAAATCTATAAAAGTGGTTTTATCTCTCTATCTCAACATGCTGCAGTAATTGCCTTTTGTGTGTTAGCTCTGTGCACCTGCCGGCCAGCTGTCAAACAGGGAGAACTCACTCTCCCCTTCTCCTGATGGACAATAGGAAAATTATTGGAAAATGGAAGTTAATCACGTTTTCACTGACACGGGGAGGGTGGTGGAAAGAAGGGAGCAGGAATCAGCCAGAAATTATTTTGCTAATGAATCGTGAAGTTGTGGTTAATTCCACTGAAAGGTCACATTCGTGGATTTGGACAATGCGTGCACGTTTGTGTAGGGGGGAGCGTGGAAAAAGAATAAACCAGAAACAAACCTGCCGGTTTTGATCAGGAGCATTCGGTGGATACGCCAAGGGCTCGCTTCTTGCACCTTTCCGACCGTCAAAAAAGAACGCAGCCCGTGAAAAGCGAAAGACAAAATCCAAAGTGTACAATATCACACTCTGCATATTGACTGTCACTTGCTTAAATTCAAAGGGCTCCCACAGGTCAGTGCAGTACCGAGCTTATGGACCAGTGAGATTCCAGGCTCTGTACCTTGTGTGTCGAGTTACACAATTGCAGCCAGGACAGCAGCATGTGAACGAGTGCCTCAGGATGAGTCGGCTTAGCTCACTTGCCAGCACTCCTCTCTCTTGCTCTCTGGGTTACAAAGTTCTGGGTTTAAGTCTCACTTTAGTGCTTCAGCACCGAAATCAAGGCTGGAACTCTAGCGCATTAATGAGGGAGTGCTGCACCGTAGGAGGTGCTATCTTTCAGATGAGACATTAAACTAAGGTCCCTTCTGCCTGCTTGGGTGAATGTAAAAGATCCCAAGGTATTATTTTGAAGAGCAGGGGAGTTCTCCCCAGTGTCTTTCGTTTTGGATATGACAACAGTGGCTACACTTCAAAAGTACTTCATTGGCTGTAAAGCACTTTGAGACATCCAAAGTGTTATATAAATTACAGTTTTTTTATGAAGAAAGAGGAAGGAATTTCTGAATGGCTCCTGCTCCTGATTGCTATCCAGTGACCTCCAATGCGTAGGGAGGGTAACAATGGACTTACCTGTGGTGCATAATCTATATTGACCAACACTTTTCTTTTCTCACCTATTTCCATTATTTTTAAATGTATTTCCATCCATTGTTTTATCTCTACCTTTTAACCTATTTCGATCCCTTCGCCCCACCCCACCCCCACTAGGGCTATCTGTACCTTGCTCATCCTGCTTTCTACCCTTAATGTCACCATTAGCACATTTCTTAGCTAATATCACCACTGTCAACACCTCTTTATCCTTTTGACTATGACATCTTTTGGCAATCTCCACCTATCACTGAAATAAAGTTCTGTTGAAGAGTCATACGGACTCGAAACGTTAACTGTGTTCCTCACTGCAGATGCTGCCAGACCTGCTGAGTTTTTCCAGGTATTTTTATTTTTGTTTTTGTCCACCTATCACTGGCCCTCTATCCAGCTCTACCTGTACCACCACACCCGCCCCCCCGCCCCCCCAAACCAGCTTATATTTCACCTCTTTTCTATTTTTCCTTAGTTCTGATGAAGAGTCATTCGGCCCCAAAATGTTAACTGTGTTCCTCTCTGCAGATGCTGTCAGACCTGCTGAGTTTTTCCAGGTATTTTTGTTTTTGTTCTAGATTTCCAGCATCTGCAGTATTTTGCTTTTAACTTGCAAATCAAACAATGGCCAGTTCTCAGAGTGGCAGGTGGTTAGTATCCAATCCTTAGGAAAGTAGAGAAAAAACAGCTCCTAAATGTTTCCACAATGATAAGAACATAACAAAGCAGGAGGAGTCCATTCAGACCTCCTATGTTATTCAATATGACCTAAGCTGATCTCCCATCCCAATCCCACCTACCTGCACTATTTCCACGTCTCAAAATTCCCTTAGTATCCAAAAATCTATCGCTGTCTTAAATATGTTCAACAGCTGAGCAATTACAACCCTCTGGGATCGGGGATTCCAATGGGTCACAACACTTTTGAATGAAGAGATTTCTTCTGATCTCAATTCTAAATGGGTGACCCTTATTCTGAGACTGTGATCCCTAGTTTGTGATACACAAGCCAGGGTAAATATCCTTCCAGAATCTATTGTACCAGTAAATATAATTCCTGCCTTTTCTATGGAAATTACACTGATGGTCTTCGGCATGTTCTTGTCGAGCACCAAGTCATTTGGCCTGACTGATCTACACTGGGGTAAACGCTCTACATGAGCCTCCTTCCACCTCACCACATCCAACCCTCAGCATATCTTTGTTTTGTTCTAAATGTGATTTATAATAAAAGGCTCTTTGTATCTACTATTTTACAGATCAGATAGAATGACCTTGTGCTGTCAGACTGATAAACAAGATGTCATCTTGAACCCTCCAACCCAGTAATTCACTGATATGTGGCACCGAAACACAGGACTTGCAGGGGGCTGCACTAAGGCATAAGGGCTAGGAAATCCAACACTCCATTCTGAGCTGAGCAAACAGATCTCAATTGGACATTTGGAGGTCTACATTTGGCCTCAGTGTTCCCAGGCTGAGGGGCAGGAAGCAAAATCCAATGCAAAATTAAAACTTCCGCAGGCTCCATTTTTGAGCTAAGCCATTAGGAAGGTACCAGGCTTGACATCTGTGTTGAGTTAGTTGATCAGTGCTGCAGCTGTGAAAGGAGCGTTAGTTGCTGGTTTGTTCCCCTGGATGGAGGAGGAAAAATGGTCAGGATTCCCGATCACCATACAGCGATTCCTGATGGAAATGTATGAGTGGGGATATTGGGCAATGGGCTCGACTATGGTGACCTCCATTCAAATAAGTTTCCTGACACTCACTCAAAGGGCAGTGAAAAATGTTGTTTTATTTGAAATTTTATTCATGGGTGTTGGGCATACCTAACTGCCCTTGAGGTGGTGGTGAGCCACCTTCTTGAACAAGTGCAGTCCATGTGGTGCAGGTACAGCCACAGTGCTGTTAGGAAGTTCCAGGATTTTGACCCAGTGACAGTGAAAGAGTGGTGATATGTTTGCAAATCAGGATGTTGTGCGACTTGGAAGGGAACTTGCACCTGTAGCCATGGTCTTCTAGATTGTAGAGGATACAGTTTGGAATGTGCCGTCAAAGGAGCCTCAGCAAGTTGCTGCTGTATACCTTGTAGATGGTACACCCTGCTGCCACTGTGTGTCGGCGATGGGAGGAAGTGAATGTTTAAGTTGGTGGATGAGTTGCCAACCAAGTGGCCTGTTTTGTCCTGGATGTTGTCAAACTTTTGAATGCTGATAGAGCAACACTGATCCAGGCAATTGGAGTTTTCCATCACACTCTTGAATTGTGCCTTGTAGGCAAAGGCTTTGGGGAATCAGGAGGTGAGTTACTCATCACAGAATTCCCAGCTTCTGACCTGCTCTTGTAGCCACAGTATTTATATGGCTGGTCTAGTTAAGTTTCTGGTCTGAGGAAACGCTGCAGTGATGCCTATGGGCTGTGTTTGCCCTCCAGTAACAGTCTTTCTTTGTGCTACGTGTGACTCTAACCAGTGGAGTTTTCCCCATTTCCCATTGACTTCACTTTTACTAGGGCTCCTTGATGCCACACTCACTCAAATACTGCCTTGATGTTAAGAGGAATCACTCTCACCTCACGTCTGGAAATTCAGCTCCTTTGTCCATCAGGAACCAAACTGTCAGCAAAACCAAACTGAACATCGGTGAGGTTGTTGATATGTTTTGCTTGAAAGCTTTTCTTTACTTTGCTGATGATTGGCCAGATTGGACTTATCCAGCTTTTTCCAGACAAGATGTACCTGGGCAATTTTTCAGTTTGCCAGTGTTGCAGCTGTACTGGAACAGCTTAGCTACCAGTGAGACTAGTTCTGGAGTGCAAAGCTTAAAACACTATAGCTGAATGTTGGAACCAATAGCCTTTGCTGTATCCACTGTGTTCCGCTCCTGCTTGATATCACGTCGAGTGAATCAAATTGACCTAAGGCTGATACTGGTGATTACAGAGATCTTAGGAGGAGGCCATGATGGATCTTCCAGCTGAAGGTGGTTGCAAATGCTTCAGCCTCATCTTTTGCACTCATGGGCTGGGTTCTGCTATCATTGATGACGGGAAGCTCATGAAGTCTTATTTTTCATGACTGCATGTGGCAGGGTTACAGAGCTTTGATCTAATCCATTGGTAGTGAAATTGCTTAGCTGTGAGTATTGCGTGCTGCTTCCACTGTTTAGCACACGAGCATTTCAGTGCAGTAGCCTCAATGGACCAGGGCCTCATTTTAAGCTACACCTGGTGGTCTTTCTGGTATGCTCACCTACACTCCTCATTGAACCAGGGTCAGCCCTTGCTTGATGGCAATGCTAGAATGAGGGATATGCCAGTCCATGAGGTAACAGATGGTGATGAATACAATTCTACCAGCCAACAGTGCCTTATGGATGTCCGGTTTCTAGTCATTGGAAATTGGGGGTCAATTGTAAATTTCAATACTATGATAGACAGATTTTTTTGTTAGCTATAGGCATTAAGGGTAAAGGGGTCTAATTAATAAATCAACCATGATCAAATCAAATAGTGGAACAAGTGCAAAAAGGGCTAAATGACCTACTCCTGCTACAATGTGGGACGGCCATCAACAAGGCATCAGAAAGAGACTGCTGGATGTGGAAATATACTGCACATGAGACGAAGGTGCGGTAATCTTCCTCTTTCTGATGGGGAGAATCACAACTAATTTCTTAATCCCTCTGTTAAAATACTGCACCTGGCTGTTTTATTGCACAACATTGCAGCAAGTTTAACACAATGGTTAAAAAAAAAAGTTTGCAATGCAGTCTATAACATAAGGACGGCAAAATATGTTCTTTCATAAGGTTGACACATATTGCAATCCTGTTCCAGGACTCAGCCAGATTTTCAATTGCTAGATCGGCCAACTGGGAAACTGTTGGATACAGGAGCGAACTTTAAAATTTAGTGCAAACAACATTTTGTAAGAAGGGTCCTTAGATTTTATATAATGATGGCTGTCTGGAAATGATTACAAGACACACTCATTATTAGTTAAAAACTTGCATTGATATAGCACCATCCTGTCTTAGGACAGTACAACATGGAACTAGTGAATAACCAGGAATGTTGACCAGAACACCAGGAGAACTCCCTCATCACCTTTGAACACTGACGTTGGATTTTTTTTATTTGCACATGCAATTACTTTATCTAGAAGATGGCATCTTCAACAGCGCAGGGCTCCATCATACTGCACTAAAGTTGCTAGGCTCTGTTCAAGTTTTAATGGGACATGAGTCCACAATACTGAGTGGGGGAAAGAGTGTCACCAGCTAAGCCAAACTGAAAAAGTCCAAAATTATGAGTAGAGCCTAATGAAGTTAATTCTTTGTAGTTTTCCCCCATCCTCAAAAGTGTTGACCCATAATGGGATATAGCTACATAAGTGGCTGAAAGCCCCAAGACACCTGAGTGTGGTGGGTGGCAACAGTAAAAGGTTGTCCCCACCCAATGTCCTTCTCAGCATCGACATCAACGGAGGTCAGATAATTCTGCTCAAAGTGCAACGGAACTTGGCATCTGGTTCCATGTCAAACAGCGTTTACCAGTTTATCATAAACAGAAGAAATCAAGTAACCGCATCGAAACATCCACTCATAATCCTGGTACCCATTGCTCGGTAACAAATACCTTCAAATTTACAAAGTAGCTTAATTTCATGTTGGGTTTGTCTTCGTAAAAACAGTTAACAGAGGTCTGTATCATTTGGGGAGATGGTGGCGTTGTAGTGTCACAGAACTAGAAATCCAGAGGCCCAAGCTAATGCTCTAGGGCATGGGCTCAAATCCCACCATGGCAGCTGGTGGAATTTAAATTCAATTAATAAAATCTGAAATTAAAAGCTAGTCTTAGTACTAGTGATCATAAAGCCATTGTTGATTGTCGTAAAAACCCATCTGGTTCACTAATGTCCTTCAGGGAAGGGAATCTGCCGACCTTACCCGTTCTGGCCTACATGCAACTCCAGACCCATAGCAATGTTGTGGCCCTCATAACTGCCCTCTGAAATGGCCTAGAAAGCCACTCAGTTCAAGGGCAATTAGGGATGGGCAACAAATGCTGGTTTTGCCAGCAACACCCACATCCCATGAAAGAATAAAAAAAACAAATATCCTGAGGGTAGCAAGAGTCATCAATATGATCGACTATTGGCAAGTGGTATGTATCACTGCAAAAACAAAACATACATAAAAAGCAACACCCACTGACTTACTCTTTTAGCTCCACTTTCCACCAGGGCACTGTGCCATATGGACTGGAAGGATCTCATACCAGCCTGCACCCCACACTATGCATTGTGTGATATTGGGAGAAGAGGAAAGAAAATTTGTAGAACACATAATTGATGCTGTAGCTACCAAATGTGGAATGGTACTGAGGTACATAGGTTCGGAAGAGTTTAATCCCCAGTCTTCACTGGGTTGTTGACCTCAGGCACAGCAGTACTACAAATCAGTTCAACTGCATGGGTAGTTAGGATAAAAGAAAAAACAATTCAGCAAAGTAACTTGGCCTTGAATGTGCTTTAGTGAACATCACTGGTAAATACAGGAGTGTGGAAAGCATCAGGATTAGACTGTGAGAAGGCATTTTATCTAAGAGGCTAATAACACTTAGTGTTTAGGCTGCCAGATTGTACAAAGTAGTGGATCGTTGCCAGAGCTGGGAGATTCACACACCAATGACCAGAAAGGAGACGTCCAAAAGAAATCAAATGGGACCTTTGAAATGATGCAAATACACTACTCCTGACTGCTTACCCATTAAAATATTGAGGACAGAAAACTCACTACCACATGGAACGACTGATGTGAATTGCCCAGAAGCATTTAAATGGGAAGATGAATAAGTACAAGCAGAAAGGAACAGAAGTATATGTAGTGATAGGGTGAGATTTAGAAGAATAAAAGGGGATCTCATTCAAACACAAACTTCTTACAGGGCTTGACAGGGTAGATATAGGAAGGATGTTTCCTCTAGGTGGAGGTGGGGGTTCTAGAACCAATGGACACATTCTCAGAATAAGCAGATCATCATTTAGGACTGCGATGAGAAGGTATTTCTTCACTCAGAGGGTGGTGAATCTTTGGAATTCTCTGCCCCAGGGAGCCGTGGGGGCTCAGTCATTGAATATGTTCACGGCTAAGATCGATAGGTCTCTAGATATTAAAAACATCGAGGGATAGAGAGATAGTGCAGGAAAATGATGTTGAGATAGAAGATCAGCCATGACCTCACTGAATGGCAGAGTGGACTTGAGGGGCTGAATGGCCTACTCCTGCTCCTACTTCTAATGTTCTTATAAAGAGCAGGGAGAGGCTCATGTGGAGATTAAACACTGGCACAGGCCAGCTGGGACTGTTTCTGTGCTGTAAATTCTATATAAGGGGAGGACTAGGGGCATAGCACGCTGATGGCATTCTACTAATTTACATTATTACATCCTAATTATGCACTTGCAATCTCAACCATCAGAGGAATGAGTGAACGAAGAGCGAGTTACCCCAGACCTCTTCCTATACTAATTAATGAATAGCTTTAAAGATCCACTGGAGCAAGTTACATTAGCATCTAAAGACCAACTCTCAAGTGCTGCAGGAGCCATGTACAATTCCTAAGATTGTAATGGGCTTTAAGTTGCACTTCTCCACCAATCATAAGCCTTTCCTCCACTCAGTAGTATAATTTTGACTTCATTTTACTCAAAAAAATAAATTTGATCCTCAATTGCATCTTCAATTAGATTAAAGCAGAGATTTAATACAACATCATACACACATTATGAAGACCAGGAGTTCAGCCTTTCGGGCCTGCTCCACCATTCAATTAGACCATCGCTAATCTGCACACCAACTTCATTTGCCTGTTGATTTTCCGTATCCTCCAAACGAACAAACAATCATCTCTGTCCTGACCGCCAGAATCCACAGCATTTTGGGTGGAGTGTTCCAGATTTCCACGACCACGTGTGTGAAAAGTGTTTTCTGATCTCACTTCTGAATGGAGTGGCCCTGATTTTAAAAATATGCCCAGCCCCACAACCCACTGTTCTGGATCCCCCCACCAGAGGAAATAGTTTTGCTGCGGTTAACGTTTGAAAATATGAAAAACAACACAAATAGTTCTTCACCAAAGCCCACTTCTTTCTTCCTTATCCACCCCAAAACACTTGTTTAAATCTTCAAACAAGCTTCTTTTTATCAGTGTACATGTGGACGGTGCCTTCAGAAACTTAGAGGCCACCTGTCTGATCTCCTCACTGGGGACTAAGGGTATGCAATATTGGCAATCCTGAATAGGGAGTAAGAAAGGAATTAAATGTTAAGTAGGGCAAGTTGATACCCCTTAAAATTTATGCTTTTGAAAATTCATTGATAAGGTTCAGTAGCCCATACAACACATGCAAAACATATGGACCCATTGTTCAGTGTAAATAAGCATAGGCATTGCATGCTATAACAACTTTAAACACAGCAAGATTGGGACTGTCCAAAACAACACGGTACAGTTACAAACATGGAATAGGTTCCACAGACACTTCTGCGCTGGTTTCAACTGCCATGAAATTTATGTGGAATTTGAAATTTCTTGCTGTTCGTCTTCATAATTTTATTTAACACCTCACTGAACTACATTCTGTTTCATATGCACATCATTTACAGAATGTTACAGATGTGAAATTGTATTGATTGTACAAGGAAAAGGAAAGCTAAATTTTGGTAGACTCCATTTTGCAGGCACTGTATAAAAACCTGTGTGCAGATTTAATAGTTGGTACATTTAGTACTGTTTACAGTCACAATGATAAGACAATTGGATTCCCCCCCACCCCAGTGTAACCACCATTGAACTGCTGGCTCGTAAAAAAAAAAATGGCAGTTTTAAAAAGCCTATTCCTTCAATGAACTAAAACACATGACAAGCTAATGAAGTGGATCAACAGTGACTTTTCCTTGGCATTCAAATCGTGTCGGTACATCTAAAATGGCAGCCAATATCAGGACTTGTAATGGGCTATAATCACCAGTATTCCATCCCTGTGTTGTCTTCCATATCTAACCCTGCCAGACAAAGGGAAAGGAGAGTACGGAATTTAACTGGACTCCATCCGGGGACAGCTTTCCCTGTATGCACAGCCTCAGGGTGAAAACACCATTGCTCACTCCAGCTCGGAGCAGTGGGCCAGACTACTTTCGGTAGCTCTGTAATAGAGCAGGAGGGTGGGACTGGAAGTCAGGCTTGAGTTACTGCGGTTTGGACCTTTGCCATAGTTTGCTAGTCAAGGATCCAAGGGAGAGGCCAGAAGACTTCTGCTGTGATCGATCAGTTATTCGCTGTTGTTCTTCCTGGGGTTGGGGAACAGAAAGCAAAAGAGCTTAGTGCCGTCCCTTGGCTAATTCTACTCAAAATGTTTCAGACAGACTTTCGTTAGAAAAGGCAGGTCTAGAGATACCAACAACTTGTACTTATACAGCACTTTTAACAAAAAATGCCCCGGGGCACTTCACAAGAGCGTTTAACGAATGTTAGCACTTGAGCAATCTAAGGAGATATCAGGTCAGGTGACCAAAAGCTTGTTCAACAAGGTAAGTCTTACGGGGCATCTTAAATGAGGGGGCGGGGCAAGACAAGGCAGACTGGGCCGGGTGGGGTGCAGAGGGAGACAAAAAGCGTAAGTGAGTGTGTAAGAGAGAGAGAAACAAAGAGAGAAAGAGGTGGAGAGATTTAAGGAGGGAATTCCAGCAATTAGGGATTCAGCAGCTAAAGGCACAGCCACCATGATGGAGCAATTAAATTGGCCAGAATTGAAGAACCACAGATATCCAGGAGGTCATACGGCATGAGTACATTACAGGGATGAAGAGGGGCCATGGAAGGGTTTAAAATTAATTATTGGAGTTTT
The DNA here is from genome assembly GCF_017639515.1 of Carcharodon carcharias. Lineage (NCBI taxonomy): Eukaryota > Metazoa > Chordata > Chondrichthyes > Lamniformes > Lamnidae > Carcharodon > Carcharodon carcharias. The sequence goes on from NC_054500.1 coordinate 5,858,677, forward strand.
TAAAGAGTTGTTTAGCCGGGAGCCAATGCAGGTCAGCGAGCAAAGGGATGATGGGTAAAGAGGATTTGGTGCGAGTGAGGACACATGCAACAGAGTTTTGAATGTCAAGAAGGTAGAATGTGGAAGGCTATCAAGAATGCATTGCAATAGTCAAACCTAGAGATGGAAAAGGCATGGATGGGGGTTTCAGCAGGAGCTGAGCTGAGGCTGTTGTGGAGTTGGACAGTGCGTTATGGATATCTCTGAAACAATCTCCAAAAGAACTTGCACTTGTATAGTGCCTTTTATGATGAAGTCAATGAAGTGTAATCCCTATTGTAAGACAGGAAATTTGGCAGCCAATTTGCATACAAGGCCCTACAAACTGAATTAAGATAATTACCAGTGTCGTAAACATCTAGTTCATGGCTCACGTGTTCTAGAATATAATTTTTAGTTTTAGGGATTAAATATTTAATTGTGGAAATGGGCAAATGCAATTAAAGCAAACTTGGAGCCTATTACACTTAAAAGATTGTGGCCATGTTGCGTTAAGAGGTTCTCAGCTAGAAAGATAGGGTAATTACAATTCTGGGCTTTGGGGATTGACAGCTCAAAAGGAGACCCATATTTGTTTAATAAAGTCAGAATAGGAGAGAGAAGAAATCTATAACACAGCAGGTGGGCTTACTTAGCTAGAGATCCGGAGACATGATATCTGCAAAGCTCGTACTAACGGCAAATCAGTTTAAAAACATTCAGTAAACCCTGAAAGGTTGCAAAACCCATTTATGTCATCATTTCAAAGAGCAAATTGTAAATGAGGGATACTTAATCTAAAGTCAGTTTGAGGACAGCCAAGAGCAGCTATGTTGTTATGCAGATGGGTGGAGCTTAGGGAGGTTCTCTGGTTTCAAGTTATCTGGATGCTGGCTGAGATAGAATGTGGAAGGCTGTCAAGAATGCATTGCAATAGTCAAAACTAGAGTTGGAAAAGGCATTGATGGGGGTTTCAGAGTTGCAGTTTGAACCTGTTACAATTTGCAGCTCACAGAGAAGTTAGTGACAGTTAGACAGACCAGCCCTGTAAGCAGAGTAAAGAGCTGATGTTATAGTTGAGTGTGAGGAATGCAGGTGAAGTTTAATCTCAGTTTGAATCTTGTGAGGGAACAGGACCTGGAAAATTGCCTAGTTTGAAGCTTGTGGGAGAATCTTCAGTCATCCTCATAGTGACTTACTGCAAAATAAAGTAATCAGCTCAATTAGCGTGCAAGTATTGAAAGGTGACCAGAACTAGGGACAGAGGCTTCCACAGTCGAAAGGGGGTAAATTAACGTTTTTCTTCTGATAATAGCTGGAGCTGAGCAGAATTCACCAAAGCACTGTGGCATACTTATGGGTGGGCCCTACATAAGTAAATAATTAAGGCTGATGTTTCTTGTAAGAGAATTCTTGAGGGAAGTAAGAAGTAAACCTGAGTGCATAATGTAGTTAAGAAGCCATAGTATTAACTGAATCATGTTTGCTTTGTTTAATTCTTTTATATACAATAAACTTTGTTTTGTTAGAAAGTGAAATCTTGTGACATAACAAAAATAAAAATACCTGGAAAAACTCAGCAGGTCTGGCAGCATCTGCGGAAAGGAATACAGTTAACGAGTCCGAATGACTCTTCAACAGAACTAAGGAAAAATAGATAAGAGGTGAAATATAAGCTGGTTTAAGGGGGGCTGGGTGGGACAGGTAGAGCTGGATAGAGGGCCAGTGATAGGTGGAGATAACCAAATGATGTCATAGACAAAAGGACAAAGAGGTGTTGAAGGTGGTGATATTATCTAAGGAATATGCTAATTGCTGACGTTAAGGGTAGAAAGCAGGATGAGCAAGGTACAGATAGCCCTAGTGGGGGTGGGGTAGGGGGAAGGGATGGAAATAGGCTAAAAGGTAGAGATAAAACAATGGATGGAAATACATTTAAAAATAATGGAAATAGGTGGGAAAAGAAAAATCTATATAAATTATTGGGGAAAAGGGGGGATTGGAAAGGGGGTGGGGATAGGGCAATTATTTCTACTAAAAAGGGATTAGAATCTGCTGCAGACTGAGAAACAACGCACCAGAGCAAATCTCTGTGTTGAGTGAAGAAGATTTTCAGCTTATACCATGTGTGATCTTGAAATGGAAGACATTTTTTGTAAAAAAAAAATCATTTAAATTTTTTTCTTTTTCTTGCTCAAGATTGACCCAGATGTGATTACACAAATATTAACTTCAGTCAAGTTGCCTCTCATTCTGTATCATCCTAAGGAGTGAGCACTGATAGACAATATGGGGCTGATAATGGCTCCCTCCACAACGAGCAACAAAGAAGGGAGACTCTGGCTGACGTTTCCTATCCCTATCCATAGGTCATTGTGGCGAAAGTAATATTTCAGCCATCAGTTGAGGTCAGTTACTACAGCACCAACAAGTTAACTAGGGAAAATAAAAATACCTGGAAAAACTCAGCAGGTCTGGCAGCATTGCGGAGAGGAACACAGTTAACGTTTCGAGTCCGTATGACTCTTCAACAGAACCGAGGAAAAATAGAAGAGGTGAAATATAAGCTGGTTTTGGGGGGGGTGGAATCGGAAAGGGGGTGGGGATGGAGGAGAGAGCTCATGATCCAAAATTGTTGAACTCGATATTCAGTCCAGAACGCTGTAAAGTGCCTAGTTGGAAGATGAGGTGCTGTTCCTCCAGTTTGCGTTGAGCTTCACTGGAACAATGCAGCAGGCCAAGGACGGACATGTGGGCATGAGAGCAGGGTGGAGTGTTGAAATGGCAAGCGACAGGGTAATGCTTGTGGACAGACCGAAGGTGTTCTGCAAAGCGGTCACCCAAACCAAACGCAGATTGGGTGACCGCTTTGCAGAACACCTTTGGTCTGTCCGTAAGCATGACCCAGACCTTCCTGTCGCTTGCCATTTCAACACTCCATCCTGCTCTCATGTCCACATGTCCGTCCTTGGCCTGCTGCGTTGTTCCAGGGAAGCTCAACGCAAACTGGAGGAACAGAACCTCATCTTCCAACTAGGCACTTTACAGCCTTCCAGACTTAATATTGAGTTCAACAATTTTAGATCATGAACTCTCTCCTCCATCCCCACCCCCTTTCCGATCCCCCCTCCCTTTTTTCCCAATAATTTATATAGATTTTTCTCTTCCCACCTATTTCCATTATTTTTAAATGTGTTTCCATCCATTATTTTATCTCTCCTTTTAGCCTATTTGAATCCCTTCCCTTCACCCCACCCCCACTAGGGCTATCTATACCTTGCTTGTCCTGCTTTCTACCCTTAATTAGCACATTCCTTAGATAATATCACCACCTTCAACACGTTTTTGTCCTTTTTGTCTATGACATCTTTTGGCAATCTCCACCTATCACTGGCCCTCTATCCAACTCTACTTGTCCCACCCCCCCTTAAACCAGCTTATATTTCACCTCTTTTCTATTTTTACTCAGTTCTGTTGAAGAGTCATACGGACTTGAAACGTTAACTGTGTTCCTCTCCGCAATGCTGCCAGACCTGCTGCGTTTTTCCAGGTATTTTTATTTTCCCTAGTTAACTTGTTGGTGCTATAGTAACTGACCTCAACTGATGGCTGAAATATTACTTTCGCCACAATGACCTATGGATAGGGATAGGAAATGTCAGCCAGAGTCTCCCTTCTTTGTTGCTCGTTGTGGAGGGAGCCATTATCAGCCCCATATTGTCTATCAGTGCTCACTCCTTAGGATGATACAGAATGAGAGGCAACTTGGCTGAAGTTAATATTTGTGTAATCACATCTGGGTCAATCTTGAGCAAGAGAAAGAAAAAAATTTAAATGATTTTATTTTTTAAAAATGTCTTCCATTTCAAGATCACACATGGTATAAGCTGAAAATCTTCTTCACTCAATACAGAGATTTGCTCTGGTGCGTTGTTTCTCAGTCTGCAGCAGATTCTAATCCCTTTTTAGTAGACATAATTGCCCTATCCCCACCCCCTTTCCGATCCCCCCTTTTCCCCAATAATTTATATAGATTTTTCTTTTCCCACCTATTTCCATTATTTTTAAATGTATTTCCATCCATTGTTTTATCTCTACATTTTAGCCTATTTCCATCTCTTCCCCCTACTCCACCCCCACTAGGGCTATCTGTACCTTGCTCATCCTGCTTTCTACCCTTAACGTCACCAATTATCACATTCCTTAGATAATATCACCACCTTCAACACCTCTTTGTCCTTTTGTCTATGACATCTTTTGGTTATCTCCACCTATCACTGGCCCTCTATCCAGCTTTGCTTGTCCCACCCCCTCCTTAAACCAGCTTATTTTTCACCTCTTATCTATTTTTACTTAGTTCTGTTGAAGAGTCATACGGACTCGAAACGTTAACTGTGTTCCTCTCCGCAGATGCTGCCAGACCTGAGTTTTTCCAGGTATTTTTATTTTTGTTTTGGATTTCCAGAATCCGCAGTATTTTGCGTTTATCTTGTGACATAGTTCTATTGGTTAAGACAAGTTATTTGGATTTCTATTTAAATGTTAACAGTCCCTAACCAGGTTGCAATACCAGATAATTTTTTTCAGTAATGTTGGTTGAGGAATAAATATTGGCCAGAATAGAGGGGAAAAGTTAAAAACAAAAAACTGCGGATGCTGGAAATCCAAAACAAAAACGGAAATACCTGGAAAAACCCAGATCTGGCAGCATCGGCGGCGAAGAGCACAGTTGACATTTCGAGTCCTTATGACCCTTCATGAGGACTCAAAACGTCAACTTTGTTCTTCTCCGCCGATGCTGCCAGACCTGCTGAGTTTTTCCAGGTATTTCTGTTTTTGTTGAGGGGAAAAGTTGACTGCTCTTCTTCCAATTATGCAACAGCATCTTTTATATCTACTAGAGAGAACAGACAGGGTCTTGGTTTAACATCTCATCCAAAGATGACTTCCTTTGACAGCACAGCACACCTTATTCGAGTGTTGGCCTGGATTATGTGCTCAACTTTCTGACTCAAAAGTGAGAGTTCGTTGCATTGAGCCATGACTGACGCCCACACAAGCTCGAGGACAATTTATATGTCTGTGTGTTAAGTTGAAACAGAGAGCTGCCAACCGAACAAATATTGGACTCAGTCACATGTAACTTTCGCAAAATATTTAATGGTTTTGGCAAGGAGTCCAGGCAACACACTTTTGCAACAAATAATGGCATATGTTTATGATGGTGGAAATTGGTTCAAGACATTCAGTTACTTATTATTTGCATTACGCAAGTGCACCAGGTCACACATGAGCACATTATTTACAAGATACTATAAAATAGCCAAATTACTACATCAAAGTAAAATACTGCAGATGCTGGAAATCCAAAACAAAAATAAAAATACCTGGAAAAACTCAGCAGGTCTGGCAGCATCTGCGGAGAGGAATACAGTTAACATTTTGAGTTCGTATAAATCTTCAACAGAACTAAGTAAAAATAGAAGGGGTGAAATATAAGCTGGTTTAAGGGGGGTGGGACAGGTAGAGCTGGATAGAGGGCCAGAAATAGGTGGAGATAACCAAAAGATGTCATAGACAAAAGGACAAAGAGGTATTGACGGTGGTGATGTTATCTAAGGAATGTTCTAATGGGTGACATTAAGGGTAGAAAGCAGGACGAGCAAGGTACAGATAGCCCTAGTGGGGGTGGGGTGGGGTGAAGGGAAGGGATCGAAATAGGCTAAAAGTTAGAGATAAAACAATGGATGGAAATGCGTTTAAAAATAATGGAAATAGGTGGGAAAAGAAAAATCTATATAAATTAATGAAAAAAAAGTGGGGGGGGGTGGTCAGAAAGGGGGTGGGGATGGAGGAGAGAGTTCATGATCTAAAATTGTTGAACTCAATATTCAGTCCAGAAGGCTGTAAAGTGCCTAGTCAGAAGATGAGGTGTTGTTCCTCCAGTTTGCGTTGAGCTTCACTGGAACATTGCAGCAAGCCAAGGGCGGACATGTGGGCATGAGAGCAGGGTGGAGTGTTGAAATGGCAAGCGACAGGGAGGTCTGGGTAATGCTTGAAGACAGACCGAAGGTGTTCTGCAAAGCAGTCACCCAGTCTGCATTTGGTCTTTCCAATGTAGAGGAAACTGCAATGGGAACGACGAATGCAGTAGACTAAATTGAGGGAAGTGCAAGTGAAATGCTGCTTCACTTGAAAGGAGTGTTTGGGCCCTTGGAAGGTGAGGACAGGGGAAGTAAAGGGGCAGGTTTTGCACCTTCTGCGATTGCATGGCAAGATGCCGTGGGAGAGGGTTGAGGTGTAGTGGGTGATGGAGGAGTGGATAAGGGTGTCCCGGAGGGAACAATCCCTGCGGAATGCCGCCGGGGGGGGTGAAGGGAAGATGTGTTTGGTAGTGGCATCATGCTAGAGTTGGTGGAAATGGCAGAGGATGATCCTTTGAATGCGGAGGCTGGTGGGGTGATAAGTGAGGACAAGGGGGACCCTATCGTGGCTATGGGAGGGAGAGGAAGGGCGGATGTGCGGGAGATGGGCTGGACACGGTTGAGGGCCCTGTCAACCACCGTGGGTGGAAAACGTCGGTTAAGGAAGAAGGAAGACATGTCAGAGAAACTGTTTTTGAAAGTGGCATCATCAGAACAGATGCGATGGAGGCGAAGGAATTGAGAGAATGGGATGGAGTCCTTACAGGAAGCGGGGTGTGAGGAGCTGTAGTCGAGGTAGCTGTGGGAGTCGGTAGGCTTGAAATAAATATTGGTGGACAGTTTATCACCAGAAATTGAGACAGAGAGGTCAAGGAAGGGAAGAGAAGTTCAGAGATGGACCATGTGAAAATCATGGAGGGGTGGAAATTGGAAGCAAAATTAATACATTTTTCTAGGTCCAGACGAGAGCATGAAGCAGCACTGAAGCAATCATCGATGTACCGGAGAAAGTGTTGTGGGACGGGGCCGGAGTAGGACTGGAACAAGGAATGTTCCACATATCCCATAAAGAGACAGGCATAGCTGGGGCCCATGCGGGTACCCATAGCCACACCTTTTATTTGGAGGAAGTGAGAGGAGTTAAAGGAGAAATTGTTCAGTGTGAGAACAAGTTCAGCCAGACGGAGGAGAGTAGTGGTGGATGGGGATTGTTCAGACCTCTGTTCGAGGAAGAATTGGAGAGCCATCAGACGATCCCAGTGGGGGATGGAGGTGTAGAGGGATTGGACATCCATGGTGAAGAGGAAGCGGTTGGGGCCAGGGAACTGGAAATTGTTGATGTGACGTAAGGTGTCAGAGGAATTACAGATGTAGGTGGGAAGGGACTGGACAAGGGGAGAGAGAATGGAGTCAAGATAGCAAGAAATGAGTTCCATGGGGCAGGAACAGGCTGACACGATCAGTCTACCGGGACAGTTCTGTTTGTGGATTTTGGGTAGGAGGTAGAAGCAGGCCGTCCGAGGTTGGGAGATTATGAGGTTGGAAGCTGTGGAAGGAAGATCTTCAGAGGTCAGTAATAGTCCAGGAAACAATGGCTTGATGTTCAGTGATGGAGTCATGGTCCAGGGAGAGGTAGGAGGAAGTGTCTGCGAGTTGACGCTCAGCCTCTGCGAGGTAGAGGTCAGTGCGCCAGACAACAACAGCACCATCCTTGTCAGCAGGTTTGATGACAATGTTAGGGTTGGACCTGAGAGAACGGAGTGCAGTAAGGTCAGAGAGAGACAGGTTAGAGTGGGTGAGAGGAGCAGAGAAATTGAAACGACTAACGTCACGCTGACAGTTCTCAATGAAAAGATGAAGAGAAGGTAAGAATCCAGAGGGAGGGGTCAAGGTGGAGGGAGAATATTGGAGGCGGGTAAAAGGATCCGTTGAACGGGGAGAAGACTCCTGCCCAAAGAAGTGAGCACAGAGACGAAAGCGGCGGAAGAAGAGTTCAGCATGTGCCGAGCCTGAAATTCATTGAGATGAGGGCGTAAGGGTGTGAAACTAAGTCCTTTGCTGAGCACTGAACGTTCAGCATCGGAGAGGGGAAGGTCAGGGGGTATAGTGAATACATGGCCGGGGCTGGGATTGGAAGACGAGATGGGAACAGAGGGACAGGCAGGGGTGGAGGGTTCTGGATGGATGTGGACGTCCAATCCCTCTACACCTCCATCCCCCACTGGGATGGTCTGAGGGCTCTCCGCTTCTTCCTCGAACAGAGGCCCGAACAATCCCCATCCACCACTACTCTCCTCCGTCTGGCTGAACTTGTTCTCACAGTGAACAATTTCTCCTTAAACTCCTCTCAGTTCTTCCAAATAAAAGGTGTGGCTATGGGTACCCGCATGGGCCCCAGTCATGCCTGTCTCTTTATGGGGTATGTGGAACATTCCTTGTTCCAGTCCTACTCCAGCCCCCTCCCACAACACTTTCTCCGGTACATTGATGATTGCTTTGGTGCTGCTTCATGCTCTCGTCTGGACCTAGAAAAATGTATTAGTTTTGCTTCCAATTTCCACCCCTCCATCATTTTCACATGGTCCATCTCTGACACTTCCCTTCCCTTCCTTGACCTCTCTGTCTCAATCTCTGGTGATAGACTGTCCACCAATATTCATTACAAGCCTACCGACTCCCACAGTTACCTCGACTACAGCTCCTCACACCCCACTTCCTGTAAGGACTCCATCCCATTCTCTCAATTCCTTCGCCTCCATCGCATCTGTTCTGATGATGCCACTTTCAAAAACAGTTCCTCTGACATGTCCTCCTTCTTCCTTAACCGACGTTTTCCATCCACGGTGGTTGACAGGGCCCTCAAACGTGTCCGGCCCATCTCCCATGCATCTGCCCTCACACCTTCCTCTCCCTCCCAGAACCATGATAGGGTCCCCCTTGTCCTCACTTATCACCCCACCAGCCTCCGCATTCAAAGGATCATCCTCCACCATTTCCGCCAACTCCAGCATGATGCCAACACCAAACACATCTTCCCTTCACCCCCCCCGACGGCATTCCGCAGGGATTGTTCCCTCCGGGACACCCTGGTCCACTCCTCCATTACCCCCTACACCTCAACCCCCACCCAAGGCACCACCCCATGCCCACGCAAAAGATGCAACACCTGCCCCTTCACTTCCTCTCTCCTCACCGTTCAAGGGCCCAAACACTCCATTCAAGTGAAGCAGCATTTCACTTGCACTTCCCTCAATTTAGTCTACTACATTCGTTGCTCCCAATACGGTTTCCTCTACACTGGAGAAGTAAGATTGGGTGACCGCTTTGTAGAACACCTTCGGTGTGTCCGCAAGCATGACCCAGACCTCCCTGTCACTTGCCATTTCAACACTCCACCCTGCTCTCATGCCCACAAGTCCGTCCTTGGCCTGCTGCATTGTTCCAGTGAAGCTAAACGCAAACTGGAGGAATAGCACCTCATCTTCCAACTAGGCACTTTACAGCCTTCTGGACTGAATATTGAGTTCAACAATTTTAGATCATGAACTCTCTCCTCCATCCCCACCCCCTTTCCGATCCGCCCTCGCCTTTTTTTCCAATAATTTATATAGATTTTTCTTTTCCCACCTATTTCCATTATTTTTAAATGTATTGTTTTAAATCCATTGTTTTATCTCTACCTTTTAGTCTATTTCGATCCCTTCCCTTCACCCCATCCCACCCCCACTAGGGCTATCTGTACCTTGTTTGTCCTACTTTCTACCCTTAATTACCACATTCCTTAGATAATATCACCACCTTCAACACCTCTTTGTCCTTTTGTCTATGACATCTTTTGGCAATCTCCACCTATCACTGGCCCTCTCACCAGCTCTATCTGTCCCCCACCATCACCCCCCCAAACCTGCTTATATTTCACCTCTTTTCGATTTTTACTTAGTTCTGTTGAAGAATCATACAGACTCGAAACGTTAACTGTGTTCCTCTCTGCAGATGCTGCCAGACCTGCTGAGTTTTTCCAAGTATTTTTATTTCAAATACAGGGACTTACAGAAAAATTGTACATTTTGCAAATGTGTGAAATTAGGCTGCAAAATGATACGAGTGAAGCCATTTTATATTCTTTGGTAATCATCAAAATAAGTTAAATCTTTGATAAAAATGTACAATTTTTCTAAGTCCTTTTATTTAGAATTAGATAGTAATTTGGTTACTTCATAGCATTTTGGAAACAATTTCCCTCCCTTGTGCATTGGTAACCTTCTACACTTAAATGCTGCAAATTAAATTTTTTGATTTCTTGTAAATTAATTTCTACTGTCCTAAACATATGCCACCATTCAAGGATTTTGAAAAAACATTCACATGTAAGAGCTGACACTTGTGAAAAGCAAATCTTAAAGCTCCTCATCATCTCAAAAAAACTGACTTTTGCTACTATTAAAATACGCATTACAGGACAGACCCCTTCAAAACTATTCTGATGGAGAGCCATATGGACTCGAAACATTAACTGTATTCCTCTCCGCAGATGCTGTCAGACCTGCTGAGTTTTTCCAGCTGTTTTTGTTCCCTTCAAAATTATTGCCTGGTTATGCTGGTACGGGTGCTTGCCCCTAAGATTAGAATAAACACTTTTAAGAGGAGAAAGTCCAGCTTAGGATCCAGGCATTAAAAAAAGCCAAAGCATAATTGAATGATTTTTTCCAGTGATAGCTGAGGTCCCATGTTCAATCCCTGGTCTGTGTGAAATCAGCTGATCTCAATTGGGTGGCAATAGGGATGATACAAATGACTTCACCACCCCAAGGTAAGAAAGGGATACTTGGTTACAGCTCCCGATCGCTATCCAACAACCTTTGCTTGTGGTCGGCATGTATGGTTGTGGGTTTGACCTGCAATACTTCCATGGTCAATCAGCTGACATGCAACATGAGAGCTCAAACATGAATACAGATCACCTTGACGAGGACGACTAACCTCTATGAACTTCTAAAAAGGATGTAAAAAGTCCGTTCAAAGCAGCCCTCTGGTACGTCACAACAGTACCAACAGGCACGGCGTGGGACACCAGGGTATTGACCACAGTAAGGCTAACAACAGAGGCACTGGAGAGAAACTGGACACTCTCCCAGTGGGAGGAGGGGAAAGTCAACAGCCAAGACCACAAGGGGCACTCCTCTATACCTCTTGGCAATCTAATTGAGAGCAACATGTTGCATGACCTCTCAACAGGCAAGAGTTATAAGGAGACCAGAAAGAGACGACTAAACAAGTGAACCAAAAACAAAAATTGCTGGAAAAACTCAGCAGGTCTGACAGCATCTGTGGAGAGAAAGTCAGTGTTAACGTTTCGAGACCTGCTGAGTTTTTCCAGCGATTTTTGTTTTTGGTTCAGATTTCCAGCATCCGCAATGTTTTGCTTTTATACTAAACAAGTGACTTGTGTTTGGAGTGACACGAGTGATTAATAACAGCAAGGTGAGCATCAGTGATCATCCAGGTAGAAAACTGACAAAATTTATCAATATTATAGAAAAGAACTTGCTCATTATTGCATTATACCAGCACTGTGTGATCATTTTACATATAGGCATAAACTTTGGAACTCTCACCTGTGCTAACAGCTCTTGTCTTTTTTTAAATGCTTCAATTGGATCATCTTCTAAAGCATAGTTCTCCAGTACAGTTCTGATATCTTCAACTCCACTCATTGCAATTGCTGCAATGGAATATAGGTAGGAAAGTGAGGCAGGGCTGGTATATTTCTGGCACGACCACTCAAATACATTAAAATGTCACATTAGCTATTGAAAGCAAGTTTGAAATCCAACATGGAACTAGAATGTTTGACCATAGAATTCATAAAACTGGCTCCAAGAGGTCATCTGATAGTTCAATGGGTAAACGCACACAGTTTGGGTGATAGACTGTGAGATCTAACAAAGTCACAGTTAGACCGGTGTTCATACAATTAGTCTGAACTGCGACAGCAGGGGAACTACAACTGGCCTCAGGGAGTTGGAAAAATTAGCCAGGTTAGCTCTTTCAATCCGATGATCCCTGCTATATGAACTTCAGATTGGGCTGTGATAATCTCCCGGGTCACCTTGATTTAGGTCATGCATGATTCTAAGCTCATGCATGAAGAATGCCTACTTGGTCAAGGCGTAAAAGACTGGTTATGGGTCCATACGTTTCAGTGTCTTCAGAAGAAAGGAGAATTATGATTGTAGGGGGATGAGGAGAAGACTGGCTCAGTTTAGGTTTGCACTCCTGCCTTTGCTGAATCAGCTGATTGCAAGCAATAAACACAAGCCATCGAAAAAGTGGAGTGAACCCTTGGAACAACACCTGGAATCTTTCTCCTTCTTCTCCTCTTCTGGTGAATGCTGGGGCTACTGCTCGAGGACATCGTCCAAGTAACAGCTAGTTTCAAATCTGCATTCGTCAAGGTAAGGGATCAGGCTTATCAGGGATGATAGCTGAGGGACAATGTGGGAGAAGGGAAGAGAAATGAAAGAACAAACTTGATTTGTATAATGCCTTTGTTCCCAGTACATCCTAAAGTACTATTACAATCAATGATTACATTTGAGCTGTAGTCACTGCTGTTGTGCAGGCAAACAAAGCAGCCAACTTGCACACAGCAAGGCCCCACAAACAGCAAAGGAAATCAATGACCAGATAATCTGGGGGTGTTGAAGGTGGAATGTTGGCCAGGGATCTGGGAGAATTGCCTAGAGTTCTTTCTAGAGATCAGTTACATTTCTCCACAAACAGGCAGATGCCACCTATGTTTAACATTAAAAGAAAGGTTAAACATTTTTTTAAAAAAATACAGTGAAACTTCGAAGTTACAACATCTTCAGGAATGGCACCAGGTGTCCTTTTTTTTTTCCAGCTGTTCCTACTTTCAAAATGATCATTGCAGGCACTGCTACACCAAACAACCAAGAACGACGAACCAGAATTATAATCAGCACTTAATCACCTGCGACAAGGCTTAGAATCCTCATCCCACACACCAACTCTCTTCACATAACAGTCTCAATTCTTGTTTAATTTAAAACTGCTCTCACTTTGGATAGCAATGGCCTGTTCTCAGTTCTACTTACAAGCATTAGGGCAGTCACAGGAAGAAAAAAAGGGAGTAAATGTTTTGGTGTAATGAAGCTGCCAAAGACAAATTTTTGAAAGAACTGGGAATATCTGGGCGGGAATACACACACATTACGTTGAGTGTAGGGTTCAAAGTACAGATTTTTGGTTGAGCAGTAAAGCAGCAGAGCACCTGACTCATAGGCACCAATCTGTAAAGCAGCAGAAAGGCAGAGACTTGGAATAGTTATACACCCGCTGGCCCAAAGCCAAAACTCCTCAAAGGTGGCGAATTCATTATCAGAGGGAAAGACGATGGTAGCAGGGTCAGGATGATAGAGAAGCAGCCAGCAGCTGCTGGACACGGTGCTAGGGCGGGAAAGGACAGCCCCACTCTCACTGCTCACACCTGCTTTTCTTGATTCAGCAGGCAGGTAAGCTCAGTGCATGCAACACCAAGGAACAGTGGGGTCATGGAAGCAGCAGCTTTTGTGGATTGTGGGGAGGCGGGGGAGGGGGGTGGCATTTAAATAAGCGGGATACATTTCCACAGGTCAGAGTAAGTTTGTTACCTCACATCCAGAGCAGCAGAGAAACCCCTCTATCCCTAGCATAGTGCATGCAAGCACTCAGTCCCAGAGATAGGGCAATTTCTCTGTTGCTATGGATTCTGGGTAAAGAGGTCTCCATTCCACATAAGCCATTTCTTTCACAAAACCTGTTGCTGCCTTGCGCTCACCCAGGTGTCTTGCATTTTAAGTTGCAAAAGGACTTGGTACATTGAAGGCTGACTGTAGTTCATCATGATTTGCCGGTGTCCGTGATTTCAGAATGACTCGATGCATATTTCATCATGCAGGTTATTCGGCTCTCTCACTAAGTGCCTCTATTTTTTTGGGGGAGTGTCTGTTTATACAGGTTTCACTGCTCCCACTCAGTTCTGTGGAACTCTGTCCTGCTGATTATTTTGAACAAGTCTTTTTTTTAAATCCACTTCTTTAAATTGGATACCAGATACCAATTTAATCCAACTGAAAGCGGAATCCAACATCAATAATGTACCTTTCCTGCATAAAACTTTAAAGAAAAGCATCACCTATCCAATGCCAATTAAAGCTGCAACTATCAAAGATTTTTTTTTTAAATTTCACCACATACAGGATCTTGGTGTGTAAAGGCTCCACAGGGGCTGACCAGCTTTCCAATATTTCAGTTAAGCAGCCATCTTTCTAACATAAACCCATACATTAAATGTCAACAAGCTATATGAGGAGGGTCAGCCCAAACCTGTACTCCCCCAATGTCTGCACAAGCACAGTGAGTGGCTAACAGAGATAGTTAACCTGCTTTGTTCTTCCGCCCCCTATTCTCAAGGGATTCAGGCCAATTGTAACATCTCGATAGCAGCACAGATGGGGAAAGTGATCCCAGGACCTTCTGACCTATATGGCTCAGCATTACATTATGTGGAACTTTGGTTCAACTTATGGCACACAACCCCTCTGAATCAGAAGTTAAGTTCAACCCACACTCCAGTGCTTGAGAACAAAATCTGGGCTGGAACTTCAGTGCAGCATTGAGGGAGTGTGGCAATGACTTCCTGGCGAGCTCTTAAACCAAGGCCTGCTCAGGGGATTGTAAAAGATTCCAAGACTTGACGAGGAGAGTTCCCCTGTTATCTTGGCCAGCATTTATCCCTCAACCAAGACCAAATGAACTGGTTATTTACCTCGATGTTGTTTCTGGAATGTTATTGCTGCTGTGCTTGCCTGTACAATAACAGCAAGACACTTTACTGTCTGCCGTCTGAAAGTTGCACCAAGATCACAAACTATTGACAGACGAGCCTGCCCTCAAAATAACATCACTGAGGCCCTGACAGCGTCAGAGTGAAACATTAGATTACTCTCCTACTAATTAAATAACATTGAGGTGATATTTACATCTCCACTAGAGGGATTACTTTAAGTATTTCAGTGGGAAATCACTCCATCTGATGTGTTAAGCCACACAGAGCAGGGAGGTTTGAGGCTCGAGTCCTTCTTCCAGATCTCAGTCAATTATGCTTTCGGTTGGACCACCAAGAGGCAATGCAACAGCAGGTTGCTAATTTTCTCCTGCCGACTCGACACTTAGTTATAGCAACATCCTTGAGGTTTGGGCAACTGCAGAGCGGGCAACTAAATCCACACCCGTTCCACTCTTAAAACTCTGATTCTGGGGTGTAATCGTGCTGTATCACCACGACAAATAGCAATTCATTTCAGTCCTTGCTGCCACATTCTTTTCAAATGATATCTGAACATAGGCGCCCTCAGTCACTAAGTTAATCATGGTGGGGATGGGGTGATGGGGAACGTGCAGATGCTCTCAGTTAGGAAAGCAAAATCAGACCTCTTCCAATTCAATGACATGTGGGAGGATGTGTGCGCCTGTTTGCTGGGAGTCTCGCAAGTGAGGTGGGCTTTACATCCTCAAAACCTATTATCTTCCTGTGAGGAAATGTTTGGTTTCTGTCCAGTTTCTCAATTCAATCAAAGGCACATAACTTTCAAGCCGGCCCTCATGTGAAAAAACACATCTTGCCACTTCTCAAAAACGCATACTGCTTTGCCTCCAAAGCCTCTCTTGCCCCTTTACCCTTTTTCCCCTAGACAGAGTGTCTCATTCATATTACAGTAATCATGATCTCTTTTCATCACAAAGTAGAATGGGCAACAAGAGGGAACAATGCACAGACATTGTGAACACATTCTTAAAGCTATTATGAATTTGGTTTACCTGTCAGGCTAGGGCCTTCTGATGTCAGGAAAGATCCAACCGTGTCAGCAATGGGGAAAGCACAGTACTGCCCAAATCACTAATTGAACAGGTTAGTCTGCCCACAGGCATCCTCCATACGCCCCACAGGTATCCTCTACACAGCAGATAAGCACTAGTGCCTATTTAGTTCTGACACTTCCAGTGAGAAGCATCTTAAGAAAGGCTGCCTGTACTGGTTTTTTTTTTTAAACACACAAAGGCCACCGGGTAATTCGCATTACAGGGTTTTCTCTGATGGTACTCTTCCCACTGGAGGCGATGGTCTGATAGAAAGAGCCATAAAGGTCTCTCGCTAAGGCTCCTTGATGTTAAATTTAATGCTAATGAGAGAACCACATAATTTAGCTCAGCAGAATGCAATTTTAAACACACACCGGATCCTCTTCAAACCGTCAATGTCACAGCTTCTCTTTAGCCTCTGTGACCTTCTTACTCTAGTTCATTCAAAGGAACAACAAATATTTAACTCGTTCATAACTAAAGGGGCCATTTGGCATTGTTCCCACCGTGGACCTTGGTCCTAGAGAGATGCCAGATGGCATCACTGCAGCTGCTTGCAACGACATGATCTATAGCAAGTGGCATCACAATGGCAGTGCGTGGTGAATGAGTTAATCTACATCAATAGTGAAAAGGGGAGGAAAAAAATACATTAATAAAACACAAAGGCCAAATAACCAGATTGTCATAATTGACCCAAAGGTCCTGGGCACATATGCCTCCTTGCAGCTTTCCTATGATTAACTGTTAAGGTACCAGTTGCAGTATTTGTTATGCAAACTTGAAGAGGTTGCGTTTGTTCAACTAGAGAAGCTGTTGGGGTGGGGGGGGCGGTGTTTGTGGCGGGCGGGGGGAGAGAAAGGGGACAGAGGGTGGTTTAAGTTCGGGCTCAAGAAAAATGACCTAACTATCCAGCCAATTTGACTAAGCGTCACAACACCTTCGAGGGAACCTCGTTCATCAGAATCCGTGGAATAAACCACATTGCCTACCAGCTGGCAGACGGGAGCTTACTTTTCAGGAATGCTGCAAGTTCATACAAGGTTCGGTCATCAGAATTTCCATCCCATTTCTTTAGTGCAATACCATTGAAGGGCTGGAGGCTGAAGGCTTCCTTTTTACAGTCCACGATAATAACTTTGGAAGGGTCCCTGTTCAGACACGACACGTCCTACAAGTGGAGAAGGAAAGAAATTATGAAAATTCAACACAATTCGTATTCAAAGTGTGGCTCAGCAAAGACAGTGGTGTACCAAGCAAGGAAGTCCCGCATTTGATTCTCAGTCTAAGCTTTCAGGCAATGTCAATGTGCGTACGTGAAGACAAGGTCAGACTTGGCTGTGCTGCACCATTGATGGAGGATGGTAATTTGGGGTGAGGGAGGAGCTGAAGCACGAATAGTAACTGTGGAAAAGTATTGCAGCACCAGTCAACCCTTGAGGAGGAGAAACTGGAACAATTCCTTTTCTAAGCTGAGTTAAGTGATCTCAGCAGTTGGGCACTAGCACATGACAAAGTGCACCCCACCTCCCCAGGCTGGAGGAAAAGGTTGTTTGGGGGGTGGGCGGTGAAGGGAGAGAAAATCAGCCAGCGTATGTGCTCCTTGCAGTTACTCAGTGACTCCTCTTTAAATGCATGCATGGGTGTTGAGTGAGGCCAGAATTGGACTTGGTTGTAAATAATGTGTAACATTTTCTAGGTCTATTGAGGAAGAATGGTCACTTTGGGTAAGGGAGTCATGCACAGGGGAGCCAAGGGCATCCGAAGTCTAAAACAGTCAGGAAAAGAGGGAATGGAAGGTGAGAGAAGTTAGTAATGAGGGAAAGTTGGTAAGAATTGGAAAGAAAATCTAAAACAAAGTCAGGGTGAATATCATATTAATAAAAAACATTAATATTTAATAGACTGCCGTTACCATCTGCAGATATAGGATTGCCAGATTCTTTAATCTAATTATCGTAAACCCATCTGCTCTCAAACAAAGTACATCAGTCATTGCTTGACCAGAAACAAATACTAATAAAGCTGTTATATGTCACCCTGTCATTGGTGGGACCTCCTAATTAATTACAATTAAATCTACAGTCACTCTATAAAAACCTGTAGTTTATTAAAGGAGCAGTTTGACATCTTGCAGAGAAATCTGTCGAAGGTTAGCATTTTTCCACTTTGCAGACATCTGATATTAAACTAGAACATTACTAAGGCAAAACTTCAAAGGGTGTGAAAATAATACCAGATTTCTATAGTAACATTTCAATGGCATAATAAGAAACAAATAGGCTTACAGCTGCTGTCATTTTGTGAATATGTTAATAGCTCTCCAGGTTGTGTGTTGATATATAAACTTGAAAATAAGAAATGTGTACATCTGAGCTTTATATACCTCGAAGACGTGAGGTTTGATCCCAGGTCAATGTTGAGTAAGCTAATCTGAACAAGGATGACTGTAGGGGTGAATGCATCATTGCATCCCAACTGCATAATCAATGTCCCCTCTTGATCCCCAAATCTGGTTTCTGTCTCACTCACAACACAGCCTGCCCTGGCCATGTCTATCAACGATACTTTGGCTGCAACTATGGCGTGGCATTTCTCATCACCTTTCTTAACCTCTTAGTGCCCTTTAAGAAACTATGGAGCAGACCAAATGGTTCCTTGATCCTGCTCCGACATTCAATAAGCTCATGGCGACTCTTCAACCACAACTTCATTTTTCTGCCCAATTCTCATATCCCTCAAGAGTCCAAAAATCTATTGGTCTCGGCCTTAAATGTGGAATAGTGAATTCCAAAGATGCACAAACCTCTGAGTGAAGAAATTTCTCATCTCAGTCCTAAATGGTTACCCTTACCCTGAGAAAATGCTTCCTAGTTTCAGATTCTCCAGCCCAGGGGGAAAAGCCTCTCAGCATCTACCCTGTCAAGCCATCTCAGAATCTTACATGTTTCAATGACATCACCACTCATTCTTCTACATTCGAGGGTTTAGGCACATTCTACAAAATCTCTTCTCATAGGACAACCTTCACATTTCAAAAATCAATCCAGTGAACCTTTGTTGTGTTCCCTACAAAGGGAGTTTAACCCACTTTAGAGAAGACCACCAAAATATACACGGGAATCCAGGTGTGGTCTCACCAAAGCTCTGTAACAATTGCAGGAAGGCTTCCTTACTCTTGTACTCCAACTTTGTTGTAATAAAGGTCAACATGCCATTTGCCTCAAGATAAAAGCAAAATGCTATAGATGCTGGAAATACGAAATAAAAACAAAAAATGCTGGAAAAACTCAGCAGGTTTGACAGCATCTATGTAGAGAGAAACAGAGTTAACATTTCGAGTCTTTATGACTCTTCCTCAGAGCTAAAGAAGTCATATTGTCAGACCTGCTGAGTTTTTCCAGCATTTTCTGTTTTTATGCTATTTGCCATCCAAATTTCTTGCTGCACCTGCATGTTAACTTTCTGATTTTTGTATATGGGCACCCAAATCCCTCTGAATACCAACATTTAATTGTTGCTCACCATTTAAAAGATACTGTTTTTCTATTCTTCTCACCAAAGTGAATAGCCTCACATTTCTCCACATTATGCTTCATCTGCCACCTTCTTGCCGACTCACTTAACCTGTCTTTATCCCTTGCAGACATTTTTTATGTTCTCTGCACAGCTTACTTTTCCATCCAGCTTTGTATCGTCAGCAAGCTTGGGTAAATTTCACTCAGTTCCTTCATCAAAGTCACTGATATTATAAATAACTGACCATTGCAGCATCAAGACCTGCCTACCTGAAAATTATCCAATTACTTCTATTCGATTTTCTATCCTTCAACCAATCCTATGGCCATGTTAGTATATCATCCCCAATCCCATGAGTCTTTATCTTGTGCAACAACTATTCCATGCCTTCTCCATGGTTCACCAATGTGACACTGCTGTCTCATGGTACAATTTCTAGCTCTCCCAAAGTACGCAGCACATTTCCTGCTAACAGCTCCTTAACCGTGCCCAATATGGTCACCTCCACTATGCCCCAAGAATCTGTCCTTGGCTCTCCTTCTATTCTTCATGCCTCTTCAGAAATCCTCCATGGGATACCACATGCCGTCTTGGACTTTGAGTCATAGCTGCTTAAGGGAATCTGACACTGTAACTTGCATATAACTGTTGACGCCCATAACTATTATGGGGATCTCACTTCCTTATCCTCGTCCACTCATTGTCTGAAGCTGAGGATTGAAAATTCAGTCCTGACTGCACTTGCCCCTAACTTGAAACATCGTTGCTTGGGCTTTGTCCATATCGAGAAGCATCACCAGTCTGTTTGTAGCCACCATCATGCAATATGCCATTGAGTAATTGGGAACAAACGTGTCAAGAACTTAAGAGAGGGTGCAGATGAGATTTACTGGAATGGTACCAGGGATGAGGGACTTTGTTTATGTTGAAAAGCTGAGGTTGTTCCCTTTAGAACAGAGAAAATTAAGCAGAGATTTGATAGAAGTATCCAAAGTCGCAGGGGAAAAAGGATCAGTAATCAGTGGATGCAGATTTAAGATAATTGGCAAAAGAACCAGTGGTGACATGGGGAAACATTTTTTTTGCAGAGAGTTGTGACGATCTGGAATATGCTTTGTGAAATGGCAGTGTAAGCAGATTCAATACTAAATTTCAAAAGCAAATTGGATAAATTCCTGAAGGGAAAAGCATTTACAGGATTCTGGGTAAAGAATAAGAGCGGGAATTAACTGAATAGCTCTATCAGGCACGATGGGCCAAATGGTCTCCCTGCTGTGATATTTTAAGGCTCTATGATCTCCAACCACAATCTCACAATGGTGCTGTTTGCCACGTTATTTATTCAGCCTAATTTTTCCCATCTCTTCTGAAGGCGATGGTTTTTTTCTGTGGGACAGTTCCATTGGCAACTTGCCCAACTGGCCTAGACAACAAGCTTCAGCAGGCTCTATGAGGCTAATCACAGTGAAGCCCAACCCTATTCTCATCCAAAATTCACCCGTTTCTGCAGAGGTCAGTGGCTAGTGATTGGAGTGGAAATCCAGCTGGTGTTTCCCTTCTCTAGCCCAGGAGCTGACCCAGCCAAGATCAACTAAGCCAGCACATGCCAGGAAATTGAATCATGCTATCCTGGGCTACAGAACGGAGAGCAGCTAAGTTTTTCATTCCCGATGCTCACGGAATAATAAAGCTGGGAAAGTGTGCTCACCTGTGGACAGACATAGAACAAGGACAGGTCAGCCTGTTGATACTCAATGACTAAGCTCACACATGAAGAATGGCCACTCAGGCGAGGCAGCAGTTACCAAAGGTACAGTATCCAAGCATTGGTCATTACCTCTAGGACAGAAGTGAAGGAGGCGGAGGAGGGAGGAAGGAAGAGGAGAGGTGGGAGGGGAAATGAGAGAACGAAAGAAAATCAAACTTAACCAACATTCTATGCTTTGGATCCTGGCCACCTCAAGTTGCTCCATAAAACCAACTTAATCAAAAAGGATCACCACAGTTTTGTTTTTTTTAAAAAATCTGCCAGCCTTTTTTACCGGACTGTTAAATTTGCTTTGCAGAATTCAATTAGAATTAATTTTATGGAAATATCCTTCCGTCAAATACTTTCAACTTCACTTCAAATTTATTTGCGTAAGCATCCTATAAACATACAGTAAATCTCTCCAGACAGCAAGGGAGCCACATTGACTAGGTAGCTCCTGGGTTCAATCTCTGGTCCAAATTGAATTAACTGATCTCACGAATGTGGCATTGGAAGCACTAAAATTGACTGCATAACTGGGTTACAGGAAAGAACATCAGCCAACATGCCTGCACCTAAATGCAACTGCATGCCTCCTGCTAAAAGTGCACTGCATGCCTAAATGCATCTGACTAGGCCGTGATGATCCATATTGTTGAGTAATCTGCCAAGATTTGCCATAAAGCCTTATACAAGAACAATCACCATTTGGGTGAGGTTCTGGAAGACAATTAACATCTATTGAATCACCCACCCCCAGTAAAGAGTCAATAAAGCTAGGAGAGGAAGGAAGGGAAAAGCATTGACGCTAGTGTTGCCAATTGTGATTAAATGTCTTCTTGGAGGTTTCATTACATGAGCTTCCCCATGCTCCAGCCATTCGTCAGCTAACACATCCATCCTTGTGACGTACTGCCTTTCTAGGCCAATTGGAAAGTAAAATGACTCATTAACCAACCGAATGATATTTGACTGTCAGCCAAACAGATTCTTCCCCCACCCCCATTTTCAATATTTTTATATCTGGTAAAGAGAAATATCCAAAGAAAATGACAGAAAAAAAAATTTTTTTAATGCCCCGATGATTTTTCTCCAGGCTTGTGCACAGTATCCTGGAGATTGATCTTCAATTTCTGGAGGTTCCATGCCAATCCTGGAGGGCTGGCAATCCTAATTGATGCAGAACACTGCATGGAAAAGAACTGTTCAACAGCATCCCGATTTTTTGTTTCAACTCTCTTCTGTAGCTCTTGCTCCATGGTGGACATGGTGAATGTGCTGCGACAACTTTGACAATACATCGCTCTTTTGCTACACTGCTTCCAGAAAAAGCCTGGGGAAGCAGGCAGCTAGCGCCCCAGCCTTCAGTTACCATTTGGGAGATCCAGCGTAGTGCTCTCAAGGACCCTCCATCTCTCCTGTGACTCTATCACACTCCTGTTCTCTGCAGTTCTTTCCCATGCTCCCTCCTCACCTTCAAAAATACGTCCACAGAACATACTACTTGACCATGACTTTGGTCACCTCTTCTAACTCTTCCTCACGGCTGTCTGTATTGTTATCATCCCAGATGCTGTTAACACCGGACAAGTCAGATTCCAGGCTGAAACCTGGCTTGATAGATCCTAACCATGGGGGAAAATTACTGAACAAATTCACAGCAGTCTGCTAATGAACTTTTAATACAAAGCATAAAATATTTATGGAAACAAAGAAAGTGAACTATACTACACCAGACAAAAAGGTTGGAAAGATCGCAATACAAATACAAGATGACAGTGCTCCCACTATTCCTTTAGCCCAACAATATCTTCACAGACACAGAAACCAATGAAGAGTTACCACTAGTTTGACACAAAAGCTTCTTGTTGGGACTGGCACAGTTAGAAACGGTTTTATTCCAGTACATTTTTGAGCATTCACTTGATGCTTCTCACCCAACTCATATCTCTTCCTGAGGCACCCAAAAACCACACTCTAAACTCACTGTTTCTTCAGCTGCAGAGTAAACAAATGTATTCCCTAAACTCTTCTCTAAAGTCTTCCAGTAGCACTTCCGCTAAACCAGTCACATTACTGAGTCCTATAACTGATTATTCAGTTAACTACTGTCCCACTAGCCTTGTAGTTTTTCTTCTCTGAGAGCTCAAAATTCCTGTCTTCTCTCTCTGACACACACGCCGAACACTCCCTCTCAGTTCCAGTCTTTTCTGTGTCTATGTCACTGAATCAATGTAGCTAGGTAACAGGACTTTTTTACTTTGTGTTTTGTTTTTAGAATCACTGAACTTTCAACCCTTACTTCAGGATTTGTAAGACCTCATTAGAAATATATTTATAGAAACAAACCCAAACGACCCGAAACCTTTTAGTGTTAAATCTACCCAGACGCCAAGGTCCATAAGCAATGCCGAAGCTGAAAACATTTTTTACTTTTCTTAACACACAAACATATGTATAAATTCAACTTAAAATTACACATTTTCATAACAGTATCCCATCTAGCACTTCATCCTAGTGAGCATCTTCATACATGATCCTAAATGCAGAGTGTTGGCAGGCTATTTAACCAGGGAGACAGTCAAGTCCTATTCAGTCCTCTTCAGAAGATCGCACACAGGTTCTTGCTACAAGGTGTTCCCTCAGCAATCAGGAGTGGAAACCATGGCTGACTGCCTCTCTCATTTTCATGTGGAGGTGATTTATGGCATCCGGATCGATAATGAACCTGCGGCTTACTGGTTGGTACGTGTAAAGCTTAGTACCATCTAGAACATTCTCAAGACTGCACTGACTCGCAAATTATGCCCCTTTCATAAATATGGAACCTTCGACTTTACAGGAAACCATTGGTTAATTTGATGAAAAAATCTACTGTCCTAAAAACAAAGTGAAATTAGCCAGTACAGTGGAATAGATGCACCTGACCAGTGGGTCAGGAAGCGATAGGGAACGAATCTCAACATGTGGTAGGTTTATGTTCTGTCCACAGTTGTCAGGGCAAGGAGCCAAAAAAAGCACGAAGGGAGAGGGAAAGCCCTCGCAATCCAATTCCAGCTGGTAACTGAAGGTCAGGTACCTAGCTGTCTGCAGCTTTTTTTATTTATTCATTCATGGGATGTGGGCATCGCTGGCTGGGCCAGCATTTATTGCCCATTCTTAGTTGCCCTTGAGAAGGTGGTGGTGACCTGCCTTCTTGAACCACTGCAGTCCATGTGTTGTAGGAACAGCCACAGTGCTGTTTGGAAGGGAGTTCCAGGATTTTGACCCAGTTTGCTCAGATTCTAGTTCTGTAAATGGCACAGAAGAGGGAGATTTTTTTTCCAAAGCTATGCGATTACCCTTGCGCAGTGCCTATCAGAGTTTATAGAGCCATTTGTAAAAGTTATTCCCCCATCAAATCATTCTCATTTGCCTCATGATACTGAACATGCTGTAAAAGAGGTTAATAAGGATAGATGTTAAAGAAAGAGCCTGTCACTTTACATTACACAGTTTATGAAGAAACATTTTGATTAAATTATCCTAATTCCAGATTACATTAGACATAATTTAAGAATGCACTAGAGATGATTGAATTATTCTAGTTAGGGGTGCCCAAAAATGACACGGTATAGCTCTTTGCCAGATAACATTAATAATAATACATTACCGCTTGAATATACTTGTGGTTATAACAAAAATGAAAAATCAACCTTCAAACCTTTTGAAAAAGGAAGGTATCACCCAGTTTAAACAAAAAACAAAGGCAAATTGGAGGCAAAACAAAATCTTCATCAAAATGTAAATTGCCGTGCACATCTCTGGAACCTGTCATTTCCTGACCCATGTTGTATCGTTGCACAATAGTTGCGTACATAGTCTGTTAGATTGGGTTTCAATGCAGAAGCTTCTTGTTTGAAGTTCCCATTGGTGCAGGTTGACTTCTGACAGTGCCAAAAAAAAAGGTGACAGATTGCCCATGGCCAGATGCTGCACAGTGAAGGCAGCAGAGCAGCATTTTGTCAGGCGGCAGATGGGCGATGGGCTGTTTTGGAAGACACCGGCGCCTTACCCTGGGTCTAATGAGCGGCTTCTGCAGATAGTAAAGTTAACTGCTGTGATTTATGAATATCACCAACTTTGCTGAAATTATGCAGTGCAAGGGGATTGCACAAGGCACATTCTGTAAGTGGTTGAAGACTACAATATATAAATATCCATTTTTGTATCTGAACAGCAAGGTGATGACTTATTTCAACTAACTGGACTATGTTAACACTTAGATTCACAAATGCTCTCCAATGACAACCAAATGTGTTGCAGACTCATACTGAGAAAGAGTTCCAGGTGTTACTACCCTGCAGTCAGTCACCCAGGTGTGCATTTTACAACTGCAGACCTAAACAGTAAACCTTGACAAGCTAGTCACACATTGGAGCCATTACAGCTAAACCGGATCTTCACTTCACCTGACATAAACACATACGTACTTCCCAATATAGCTCACTGGATATTGGACACAAGCAGGAACCATAGAGTCTGAGGGCACAAGCCTAACTGTAGCCCCTATTAATAAAGCCTAGGATGTTGTGTGCTTTATTAATGGTTCTCTCAACTCGCTCTGCCACCTTCAATGACTTATACACATAAATCCCTGGTCCCTCTGCTCTTGCACCTCCCTTTAGAATTATACCCTCTATTTTATATTGCTTCTCCTCGTTCTTCCTACCAAATTGAATTATTTTACAAGTCTCTGCATTAAACTTCATCTGCCTTTTGGCCACGCTTTCCACTAGCCTATCCATGTCCTCTTGAAGTCTATCACTATCCTCCTCCCTGTACACAATACTTCCAAGTTTTGAGTCATGCACAAATTTTGAAATTGTATACCCAAATCTAGGTCATTAATAAATATCAGGAAAAGCAAGGGTCCTAACACCAACCCCTGGAGAAACAAATATGTACCTTCCTCCAGTCTGAAAAACACTATTCATCACTACTGTTTTCTGTTACTCAGCCAATTTCATATCCATGCTGCTACTATCCCTTTTATTCCACGGACTCTTTTAACTTTGCTGACAAGTCTGTCATGTGGCACTTCATCAAATGCCTTTTGGAAGTCCATGTAAACCGCATCACATCCTTGCTAATCTTCTCTGTTACCTCATCAAAAAGCTCATGCAGGACAGTTAAACACAGCTTGTTCTTAACAAATCCTTGCTGGCTTTCCTTAATGAATTTACATTTGTTCAAGTGACTGTTAATGTTGCTCCAAATTATTGTTTCTGAAACCTTTCTCACCACTGAAGTTAAACTGACTGACCAGTAATTGCTGGGTTTATATTTACACCATTTTTTGAACAAGGGTGTAACATTTGCTGTTCTCCAGTCCTCCAACACCACCCCTGCATCTAAGGAGAATTATAGACTTAGACGTTTACAGCAAAGAAGGAGGTTATTTAGCCCATTGTGTCCGCGTCTGAAGGTTATGGCCAGTACCTCCACAATTTCCACGCTTACTTTCCCTTAATATCCTAAACTCATCTGGACCTGGTGACTTAGCAACTTTAAGTACAGCCAGCCTATCAAATACCTCCTCCTCTCTCAATTTATAGTCCATCCAGCCTCTCAACTGCTTCCTCTTTCACCATGACTTGGACAACATCTTCTTCCTTGGTAAGGACAGAAGCAAAGTACTCATTCAGTACCTCAGACATTCCCTTGCCTCCGTGCACAAATTTGCTTTTTGGTTGCTAATCCACCCACTACTCCTTTTATCACTCTATTTACTATTTATATGCCTATAGAAGACTTTTTGGATTTCCTTTTATGTTAGTTGCCAGTCTCTTCTCATACTTTATCTTTGCTTTTCTTATTTGTTTTTTCATTTTTCTTCTGAACTGACTATATTCTGCCTGGTTCTTAGTTCTGTTATCAACCTGACATCTGTCATATGCACCCTATCTCTGCTTCACCTTACCCTCTATCATTTTCATCATCCAGAGAGCTCTGGATTTGTTTTCCCTACCTTTTTCCATCGTGGGAATGTACCTTGAATGTACCCAAACACTCTCTCTTTATAGGCAGCTCATTGTTCTGTTACAGTTTTGCCTGCCAATCTTTGACTCCAATTTACCTAGGCCAGGTCCATTGTCATCCCAATGAAATTGGCCCTCCCCAATTAATTATTTTTACTCTGGATTGCTCTTTGCCCTTTTCCATTGCTAACTAAAACCTTATGATGCTATGGTCAATGTCCCCTAAATATTCCCCTACTGACACCTAATTCACTTGACCCACCTCACTCCCCAGGCCAGATACAGCAATGCCACCTTCCTCATTGGACAGGCAACATACTGATGTAGAAAATTCTCCTGGACACATCTTAGAAACTCTTGCTCTTCTCTGCCCTTTACACTATTAATTATCCTAATATAGACTGGGACAGTAAAGTCCCCCATTTCAATTACTCTATAATTCTTGTATATCTTTGTAACTTCCTTGCAACTTCGCTCCTCTATATCTTTCACACTAGTTGGTTGCCTATAGAATAGACCAAGCAATGTAATGGTACCTCTATTGTTTCTTAGCTCCAACAAAAAGATTCGGTCCTCAGCTCCTCTGGGACAGCGCTTCAATGTTCTCCTTAATCAATACTGCCACCCCTCCCACTTTTCTTCCTAACCTATCTTTCTTGAACACCTTGCATCCAGGAATATTTAGTACCTAGTTCTGCCCTTTTTTGAGTGAGGTCTTCATTATCACCACATCATAATTATTTCTATGTGGTTATCTGCACCTACAGCTCACCAACCTTACTTACCACACTCTGCGCCTTCACATGCATGCAAGACAAACATATTTTAGACCTTATTACATTCCCTATTACCCTGACCCTAATGCCTTACTATTTCCTACTCTAATGCTGTCTGTTTTTCCCAATTCTCTGTGCACCATGGTTTTTCTCTCTAATAAAGCCTCCTGCTGGTTCATCATCCCAATCAAAAGATGGCATTTCTGAGAGTGCAGGACTCCCTCAGTACTGCAGTAGGAGTGTCAGCCTAGGTTTTATACTTATGCCTCTGTAGTGGGACAGGAATCCATGATCTTTTGACATAGAAGTGAGAGTGCTATTCATTGAGTGACAGCTAAGACAGCAAGATAAGGGACACCTTTAAAAGGGCAAGGTGAACGTGCAAATTTTTTAATGTGTCAGTAAAGGTCACCTGTTCAACCACAGAAAATAGGAAGATCTACTCCCATGAGTTGAAAATCTGTTCTGCCTCCAGGCAGAGATTGAAAGCAGGTTCAGTTGTCTGTTACAGCATTGCACACCATCACACTGCTCGCTCTGAGAAATAACTTCACATAAAGCTAGTCTGGTCTGATCATAGATGTTTTAGATAAACTGGAAACGAAAATCATAAATCAACAGAGCTCCAATGGTGGTGTAGTAGCTGTGTAGTATTGCTGAATAGAGACATGTCTAAGCTTTTCTTCTTGCACTCATCAAGACATTCGCAAGAATACCAATATGAGGGAAGACAACAATTTATACTGTATGTGAAAAGAGTGATGATTGGTTGACAAGTAGCAGTGCCATGGGGAATGCACTAATTGATGGTGCGTGACAGTTAGCTGCTAAGCATTGTTTGAAATTAAAACCAGGCAGCTTGACCCTGATATTCCTCAGGGCAATGCCTTGGCCAGAGTTGGCGAATGGCTGAACAGGTGAACTATGCAGTAGCAACACGAGTGGCATTCATCACTAACAGGATGCTGCCATCAAGCCAAAAAGATGTTCTGCCTATCACACAAATGAGTAATGCAGTATAATGAATTTCAGTGCCAGTGTGATGCTAGGTACATAGGCCACATGTCCCAAAGACTGGCGGATCGTATCAAACAGCATGTCCCAGCTGCTGTTCGCAACGGGCAGGGTACAGACCCTACCCAACTAGCTCGTGTTTGCAAAACCCAAAATGCAGTGTCCAATGTTAGATGTGATTCCACAATTGCGCAACATTTGCTGAATAATCCTCAACTTGCTAAGAATTACGCTGACAACCAATGTAAGATTGTCAGTTGGGTTCACAGTGTGGCACATTTGCTTGTACTGGAAGCTACATATATTAATACATAGGACCCTGCTCCTTGCAGACAGGAGGAACATGTACACACATTGCACCTGTTTCAGCTAAACAAAGTAAGTGACAGCCATTCGCTGACTCATTCCTCAGGGCAATTTCTTGATCTATCAGGGTCAAGCTACTCAGTTTAAATTTCAAACAATGCTTGGCAGTTAACTGTCAGTCACCATCAATGGTGCATTCTCCATGGTAATGCCACTTGGGCAACCAATCAGCACTCTCTTCACATACAGTGTAAATTGTTATCTTCCCTATATTGGCATTCTTGCGAGTGTCCTGATGAGTGCAAGATGAAAAGCTTAGACATGTCTCTTTTTTCAGCAACATTCAAGTTCTGTACTACCAAGCAGTGTGGCATTCAAGAATGCAGGAAGGATCAGAGGGTTAATTTGAATGCTGAGTTTTCTTGATATATGTTAATAAACTAGACTTGGTGTATAGGGCACAATTTCAAAATTTGTTCATGACACAAAGTTTTGAAGTATTGTGAACTGTAAGAAGGGTAGTTATAAACTTCAGCAGACATAGACAGATTGGTGTAATGGCAGACAAGTGGTAGATGAAATTTAATGCAGAGATGTGTGAAGTGATTTAATTTGGTAGGAAGAATGTGGAAAGACAATATAAAGTAAAGGGTACAATTCTAAAGGAGGTGCAGAAGTAGAGGGACCTGGGGGTTTATATACATTAATCACTAAAGG
Organism: Carcharodon carcharias; assembly: GCF_017639515.1. Classification (NCBI taxonomy): domain Eukaryota; kingdom Metazoa; phylum Chordata; class Chondrichthyes; order Lamniformes; family Lamnidae; genus Carcharodon; species Carcharodon carcharias. The sequence continues at coordinate 5,888,645 of NC_054500.1, forward strand.
TGGCAGGGCAGGTAAAGAAAGCAACTAAAAGCATACAAGAACATAAGAAATAGGAGCAGTAGTAGGCCATTCAGCCCCTCGAGCACACTCCATCATTCAATGATATCATGACTGATAATCTATTTCAACACCATTTTCCTGCACTATCCCCATATCCCTCGGTGTTTTTAATATGTAGAAATCTATCGATCTCAGTCTCGGACTTACTCAATGACTACCCACAGTCCTCTGGGGCAGAGAATTTCAATGTTTCACCAACCTCTGAGTGAAGAAATTCCTCATCTCAGTCTTAAATGACCTGCCCCTTACTCTGATCCTTCCTGCATCTACCCTGTTGATCCCTGTAAGAATTCTGTATGTTTGAATGAGATCACTTTTCATTCTCCTAAACTCCAGAGAATATATGGAATCCCTTGCTTCATAAATAGCAGCAAACAGTACAAAAGCCAAGGAAGTTATGATAAACTTGCATAAAACACTGGTTCAGCCTTCACTGGTGTACTGTGTCCCACTATAGGCACCACACTTTAGGAAGGATGTGAGGGCATTAGAGAGGCAGTGGAAAAGGTTCACGAGAATGGTTCCATGGATGAAGAACTTCAGTTATGTGGCTAGATTGGAGAAGCTGCTGCTGTACTCCTTGGTTAAGAGGAGATTTGTTAGAGGTGTTCAAAACCATGAGAGGCCTAGATAGAGTAAATAGAGAAGAAACCCTTCCCATTGGCAAAAGGATCGAAAACCAGAGGACACCACATTAAGGTGACTGGAAGCTATGGCGACATGAAGATAAAATTTTTATGCAGGATCTGAAATGCGCTGCCTGAGTGTGTAGTGAAGGCAGATTCAATCAAGGCCTGCAAGAGAGACTTGGATAATTAGCTCGAGAGAACAAAGCTGCAGGACTATGGGGAAATGGGTGGGGGAGTGGAACTAGCCGAGCTGTTCTTGTGGACAGCTGGCACAGACACAATGGGCTGAATGGCCTCTTTCTGTGCTGTAACCATTCTGTGACTCCATGAATTACTTGATCTCACTTGGGGCAATCCAACTGGCCAGGGCTCTTATTCTAGATGACCCAGATGCAAATACATGTAATGCATGCATGTTGGATGAGGAATAAAATCCTGCTCAGTTGTGAAAATTCTTACAGAAGGATGGCCTGCCAACATTCACTAACCATGTTATATGTTTAAAAAAAAGGCTATGTAGTGCAATAGCAAAATATGCCAGTAGCCACATCAGTATCACAAGAACAAGAGGGAGAAAACTGGGGAAAAATCTTGTTTCCCCCCCCCCACCAATTTTGTATCAATTTTCCATGCAGCATAATACCAGCAGTTGAACCTAATCATTTAATTTACATTTAGATGAAGACACTCATTTTGGGTATACTTGGGTTTATACCACAGCTTTATCATGCACATGTCTGCATCCACACCACCGCCCCACCCCACCTCGCCTATAGTGTTGTAATTAAAGTTGGATTTTAAACAAACATTGTAATCCAGAAGATGAAGTAGGAGTGAAGGCAAGTAATTAACCCATACAGCAGTTTAAGTTTCACAACCTTCCAACAGAACAGAATCAATACGCATATTACTGAAAAGAAAAACTCAGGACCAAGAATTACAGAGGAAGAAAGTGGAGTTAGGATGAAAAAAAAAAAAAATGCTGAGTATTAAGAGCATGAGCAACACCAAAGTAAAAACAGAGGAAGAGAGACAGACAGACAAGAGACTTGGGCCAACTCTACATCACTTTCTAAAATGCCACAAACGGTTGTACTGAAGAGACATTGATATGTAATTAAGCACTTGTGGCTATAACTACCCATGTCTTTCATCTGGAAATGAAAAGGTCCTTTGGGGAATCAGTCTCTAACACTGTGGTTATAGTACCAACAGTCTTTAAACCATCGTAATCTTAACTGCACAGCAGGTCTGTCATTGCTGCTGCTCTCGGCAAACCCCAGTCTTTTTCAGGAGGCCCGAGGGGATGGTGTGTGCTCAGAAAGACTCCCTGGGTGCCACAGGACAACAGATGGGAGGTAGGAGGCGAGGCAGAAGGCTTGCAGTAATGCAGGCCACACATACTATTGTAGGCATGGTCATTTCAGAGGAGCTCAGATTACAGAGCATGGGCAATGTACAACTCATCCCATGCGCCCCCCCCCTCGATAAACCTCTGCTTTGTAAATATTGTGCTGCAGGTATTGTGGAATTGAAGGCAGTGGCATCAGACAGATGGGATACAGAGCTTTACTAAGAGCTTTAACCCTTTACGGACTTCTAGAGATTTGCAGCATAAACAAATACAAGACTTTGTTTACTGGTTTTCTCCCGTCCCCCCCTGAAGGTGCTGACTCTTGCTGGACATTACCCACTTGGGTGAGGAACAGGAGGCTCAGTTCATATTCACAGCTGACTAGGAACCTGGGGTTCACTCTCCACTCACAGATAAACAGCCAGTTCAGACTCAGAGAAATATAGGTCGACAAATCTGCCGTTTGGTTAAAAACATCTGACTCAGCAAGTAAAGACATGGAGCTGGGCAGACCCCAGGCTGTCAGGATCTGGGTTCCTACAATACACAGAGTTCTGAATGCCAATGGAGAATGACACACAATGCCCAAGGTAAATGGGAAGAGAATCAGACAGGTCACTCTGTAGAGAGGCAGCAACAGGAAAACAAAAGCACTTATAGTGAAATGGTTTCCTGAGATTCTCAAACCAGTGTGTATCCCTGTAGAATTAAGTGAGCTCAAGATTCAGTGGCTTGAAAATCAGCAATGCATCTCTGACATCAAGCACACAAGTCATCTAGTCACTCAACTTTTCAGTGTGTTTGACAATTTTCTTGGGTATTCTTTCCACGATGAGTACACGTACAATTTGCATCGAGGTTAAACAGTGGACCAAAAAGTCTCGAAATACTCAGCAGGTCTGGCAGCATCAGTGGAGACAGAAACAACAGTTAATGTTTCAGGTCTGACATCTCAGTTCGGATGAAAGGTCATGACCTGAAACATCAACTCTTGTTTTTCTTTCCGCAGATGCTGTCTGGTCTGCTGAGTATTTCCAGTGTTTTGCATTTTTTGTTCAGGTTTCTAGCATCTGTAATATTTTGCTTTTCGATCAAATAGTTCCTCGTGCTGAAATTTCTATAAGTTTAAGTTCTTCAAGGAGACAGAATTTATTTTAAATAAAATGGTGACTATACAACAAAGTGCTCCAAATCACAATGGCACCAACACGTTGTCCCATAGTGATTCAATGTTCATTTTGGCTGCCAATGAAAGGGTACATACCGTTCTCCCTCCCACTCAACATAATGATGCTTCCTCAGTGCAAAAAGTTGGAATGTCACTTTATTTAGGTGGGTGGGATAACAGGAAAGAACTACTTGCCCCTCACCAACCCAAGTGCTCTACAATTGAATTGCCCACTACAGCTCATGCCAAGATGGTCAGGAGGATGTTTTTCACTGACAAATTACATGTTTTAGGGTCAAACATCCTAGGGAGCTACACCTCCATGTTGCAGAGGCACAACTGCTATTTTAACACTACAAAGTGCAAAAGCAGAAAGGGCAAAAATACCTTCACATGGTGACCTTCCATGTACCGTGTTGCGTCCCTGAACAGACGGTACATAATGAATCCATGTGGATCCACACTGTCAATAAGTGGATATGCTGTCTGTAAAAGAGAAACATGGAGAGTTGTCAGTAACCACCCTGAATATAATTTCAAGTTCAGATCAAAACAAATCAGAAGCTAGGCGATGTAAGCCCATCCTAACATGCGAAAATCTCCCCCACCGTTTAACCACTGCATCTATGTGCTATCTGAAGCTCAAACATAAACATGCTTTCATACCATGTGAAACTTGGTGCTAGGGCTGTGCAGCCACCTACAACTGAGAAACAAACTTGCTGGGATTCCCCAATGGCAGCAACTAGGAAGACTGTGCCTCTTCCAAGCCACAAGCCTCAATAAAAAGTCTGGAAATTTATTTTGCCAGGGGCGCAGGACCCATGAATTGAGACCTGGGGCCACAAGCAAATTCAAAGATACTGATCTAACAAAGGGGCTAGTGTCCCCAAATAATACTCTCAGCTAGTATGATGCTACTCCAAGATCTTTGGAGATCCTAATCAATAACGTAACTTCTCCAGCCTTACTCTCAGGGATAAAACAAGGAGAATCTAAGCTATAATAGGATGTAGGGATCATAGAAGCCGACAACACAGGAGGCCATCATGCCAGCTCTTTGAAAAGGTACTCCAATTGGGCCTATTCCCCTACTCTGCATCTATATAGCCTTGCAACCTTTTTTCACTTCAAGTATATCTCCTATTCCCTTTTGAAAGTTATTATTGAATCTGCTTCCAAAATCCTTTCAAGAGCCGTATTCTGATCATCACAATACATAACAGGAAAAAAAAAATGCTCATCTCCCATCTGGTTCTTTTTCCAAACACCTTTAAACTGTGTCCTCTAATTGTTGATCCTCCTAAGTGGAAATGTTTTTTCTTTCCATTTCAAGAAGTATTTAGCGATTTACAAATTACTATTAAAAAAATCCCATTTCACGTTTTAGAAACAACTGCCTTCAATCACAATGCAGCCCCTCCATGTCATGTCCCCTTGCCTCCAGATCACTCCAGTGACCTCACTGATTGAGAGGAACCAATGTGGCCTTTAGTAGCTGAATTTGTCACAATGAAGGAAAAGAAGCTTCAAAGTGATGAGCCAGTGCTATTGAATCCTAGGAAAACGCCGCTTCTAGAGAGAGATCAGGGCAGAACAGTGAAAAATACTGCTCGAGCTTCACTTCTCCTCCAAGGGGAGCTAAAAGCAGCGAGCAGTAATCTGCAGAGGCATGATAATATTGCCGTGTGGATACATTAAACGTCTTTCAGGAGAGACGTTAAACTGAGGCCCCGTCGGCTCTCAGGTGGACATAAAAGATCCCATGGTGATACTTTGAAGGAGTTCTCCCTGGTGTCCTGCACAGTGATTCAGTGTTTATCCCTCAACACTTAAAAAAAAATAATTTATTTGTTCATTATCTCATTGCTGTTTGTGGGGCCTTGCCGTGTGCAAACTGGCTGCCGTGTTTTCCTGCCTTACAACAGCGACCACACTTCAAAAAATAAAGAAGCACATGATGGGCGGTGAAGCCCTATGGGAAGTCCTGAGGTTGTGAAAGGTGCAAAGTAATTGCAAGCATTTTTGAACTGCATTCCGGAAACAATGACTTTAAATTACTAACAATCGTTGGAACTAAGTACGAGATGAGAAATGTAGAGTTAAAAAAAGTGTTTATGCTGCAGTAATTATATAGAATCTGTTTCGTGCTGCGGTTTAGTGTAAGATAAGCATGTAGCAATTAGCAAACAAACCAGTCCTTCTGCATGAGACAGGCCAAAACCTGCCAGGCAGGTACACATTCACCATTATCTATTCCAGAACATATATATTTGATTTGCTTCACTTAAGTTTCAAATCATGCTCTAAAGGACATTATTGAAATTTTTAGCAGTTGAGGCTGCCTCATGTGGAACTGAATCCATTGCAACAGAGCTTTTTCTGTGCCACACTGACAGCCTTTACCAGAAACAGAGATTTTCTAAACACTGACTATATTCAATTATTCAATGGGTAACCTTCGAGTAAGAAAGCAGCAGGATCAAGCCCCACTCCTGAGACCAGTCAACATAATCCAGGCTGGCACTCCAAAACTTCCAAGCCTGAGGGAGTGCTGCACTGAGAGAGGTGCCATCTTTTGGATGTGACATTAAACCAAGGCCTCGTCTGTCCTCTCAGGTGGACGTAAAATACGACATTAGTTAAAGAGCGGCAGGAGAGGTCTTTCCAGCATACAGGCAAATATTTATCCCTCACCCAAAGTCATTTTAGAAGGTTATCATCTCATTGTCATAGAGTCACAGAGCTTTATGGCATGGAAAGCGGTCCTTCGGCTCATCGTGTCCGCGCCAGTCATCAAGCCCCTATCTACTTTAATCTCATTTTCCAACACTTGGTCCGTAGCCCTATATGCTATGGCATCTCAAGTGTTCATCTAAATACTTCTTAAATGTTGTTAGGGTTCCTGCTTCTACCACCCTTTCAGGCAGAGAGTTCCAGATACACCCCCCGCCCCCCCCAACCACACACACACACACACACTCTGGGTGAAAACATTTTTCATCAAATTGCCTCTAAACCTTCGGCGCCTTGCCTTAAATCTATGCCCCCTGGTTATTGACCCCTCCCACTAAGGGGAAAATTTTCTTCCTATTTATCCTGTCTATGCCCCTCATAATTTTGTACACCTCAATCAGGTACCCCCCTCAGCCTTCTCTACTCTAAGGAAATCAATCCAAGCCTATCCAGTCTCTCTTCATAGCTGAAGCACTCCAGCCCAGGCAACATCCTGGTGAATCTCCTCTGCACTTTTTTTTATTCATTCAGACGATGTGGGCTTTGCTGGCTGGGCCAGCATCTACTGCCCATCCCTAGTTGCCCTTGAGGTGGTGGTGGTGAGCTGCCTCCTTGAATCGCTGCAGTCCATGTACTGTAGGTACACCCACAGTGCTGTTAGAGAGGGAGTTCCAGGATTTTGACCCAGCAACAGTGAAGGAACAGCGATATGTTTCCATGTCAGGATAATGAGTGACTTGGAGGGGAACTTGCAGGTGGTGTTGTTCCCATCTAAATGCTGCCCTTGTCCTTCTAGATGGTAGTGGTCATGCGTTTGGAAGGTGCTGTCAAAGGAGCCTTGGTGAATTCCTGCAGTGCATCTTTTAGACGGTACACACTGCTGCTACTGTGTGTCAGTGGTGGAGGGTGTGAACGTTTCTGGATGTGGGCCGATCAAGTGCACTGCTTTGTCCTGGACGGTGTCAAGCTTCTTGAGTGTTGTGGGAGCTGCACTCATCCAGGCAAGTGGAGAGTACTCCATCACATTCCTGACTTGTGCCTTGTAGATAGTGGACAGGCTTTGGGGATTCAGGAGGTGAGTTACTCGTTGCACGATCCTAGCCTCTGACCTACTCTTGTAGCCACAGTATTTATATGGTTAGTCCAGTTCAGTTTCTGGTCAACAGTAACCCCCAGAATTTGATAGTGGGGGATTCAGCGATGGTAATACCGTTGAACGTCAAGGGGCAATGGCTGGATTCTCTCTTGTTGGAAATGGTCATTGCTTGACACTTATGTGGCGCGAATGTTATTTGCTCTTTGTCAGCCCAAGCCTGTATATTGTTTAGGTCCTGCTGTCTTTGGACATGGACTGCTTCAGTATCTGAGGAGTCACGAACGGTGAACATCGTGCAATCATCGGCGAACATCCCCACTTCTATCTATATGATGGAAGGAAGGTCGCTTGATGAAGCAGCTGAAGATGATTGGGCCGAGGGCACTAACCTAAGGAACTCCTGCGGCGATGTCCTGGGGTTGAGATGACTGATCTCCAACAACCACAACTGTCTTCCTTTGTGCTAGCTATGACTCCAACCAGTGGAGAGTTTTCCCCCAGTTCCCATTGACTCCAGTTTTGCTAGGGCTCCTTGGTGCCACATCAGTCAAATGCTGCCTTGATGTCGAGAACAGTCACTCTCACCTCACTCGGGAGATCAGCTCTTTTGTCCATGTTTGAACCCAGGCTGTAATGAGGTCGGAGCAGAGTGGCCCTGGCGGAACCCAAACTGGGCATCAGTGAGCAGGTTATTGCTAAGCAAATGCCACTTGATAGCACTGTTGATGACCCCTTCCATTACTTTACTGATGACAGAGAGTAGACTGATGGGACGGTAATTGGCCAGGTTGGATTTGTCTTGTTTTTTGTGTACAGGACATAGCTGGACAATTTTCCACATAGCCAGGTAGATGCCAGTGTTGTAGCTGTACTGGAACAGCTTGGCTATGGGCGTGGCAAGTTCTGGAGCACAAGTCTTCAGTACTATTGCCAGAATATTGCCAGGGCCCATAGCCTTTGCAGCATCCAGTGCCTTCAGCAGTTTCTTCATATCAAATGAAGTGAATCGAATTGGCTGAAGACTGGCATCTGCGATACTGGGGACCTCCGGAGAAGGCAGAAATGGATCATACACTCGGCACTCCTGGCTGAAGATTGTAGCAAATGCTTCAGCTTTATCTTTTGCACTGATGTGCCGAGTTCCTCCAACATTGAGGATGGGGATATTTGTGGAGCTTCCTCCTCCAGTGAGTTGTTTAATTGTCCACCACCATCCATAACGCTTTGATCTAATCTGTTGGTTGTGAGATCGCTTAGCTCTGCCTATCACTTGATGCTTATACTGGGTTATAGCTTCACCAGGTTGACACCTCATTTTTAGATATGCCTGGTGCTGCTCCTGCACTCTTCACTGAACCAGGGTTGATCCCCTGGCTTGATGGCAATGGTAGAGTGGAGGAAATGCTCGGTCTGTAGTGAGGCTAACAAGCCACTATTGATGATGGACATTGAAGTCCCCCACCCAGAGTATATTCTGTGCTCTTGCCACCCTCAGTGCTTCCTCCAAGTGCTGTTCAACATGGATGAGTACTGATTCATCAGTTGAGGGAGGGCGGTATGTGGTAATCAGCAGGAGGTTTCCTTGCCCATGTTTGACCTGATGCCATGAGTCTTCATGGGGTCCAGAGTCGATGTTGAGGACTCCCAGGGCAACTCCCTCCCGACTGTATAACGCTGTGCCGCCAACTCTGCCGGGTCTGTCCTGCCAGTGGGACAGGATATACCCAGGGATGGTGATGGTGGTGTCTGGGACATTATCTGTAAGGTATGATTCTGTGAGTACGACGATGTCAGGCTGTTGCTTGACTAGCCTGTGAGACAGCTCTCCCAATTTTTGCACTAGCCCCAGGTGTTAGTAAGCAGGACTGTGCAGGGTCGACAGGGCTGTGATTGCCGTTGTCATTTCCTGTGCTGAGGTCGATGCTGTGTGGCTGATCCAGTTTCACCTGGTTTGATACAACTGAGTGGCTTGCTAGGCCATTTCAGAGTCACATGTAGGCCAGACCAGGTAAGGATGAAAGATTTTCTTCCCTAAAGAACATTAGTGCCCCAGATGGGTTTTTACGACAACTGACATTTAGGCAATTCCAGATATTTTATTGAATTCAAATTCTACCAGAGCATTACCCTGCGTCTCTGGATTACTAGTCCAGTGACAATACCACTACGCCACCGCCTCCATAGGCACTTCTCCAAAATCCTCTTTGTCAGCCTTACATTTGCCATCCTCCATAACCTTCAATTTGTCTAAAGTTCAGACACCAGGAGCCTATCTTGTATCATGTTTCGCTCACCCACAAATGTCATTTTCTCTAACTTATATAATGGTCCCTCATCTTCCAATCCACTGAACCATTACATATATTCCTTATTGTTGGGTATGCACAGCCAGTTTAACTGAACTTACCAAAAAGCCATGTGAACAAGCCTTCAGAAAATAATATTGAAACTGATATTGAAACCACTTACCAAAGCTACTCTAACACAATCAAACATCTGGATAGGTGTTCCCTTGCTGAAGGGCAGGAAAAGCTCTGTCCGGTCTTCACCTCCCATTTCCACCATCTCTTGCCACAACCATACCCAAGTAAATGTGCAATGGAATTAAGGAGAAAAGTCACCATCCCGCAAATAAGATATAGAACAAATAGGCCATGAGACAGCCCAATCCCAAACTACAGAACTTATAAATAGTATGTAAATGATTGAGAATTTAATACACTCAACCTAACAACATATGACCTATGGACTTTAATACAAAACAGAGTGCAGTCAATCTTTCATTTCCCTTCTGTGAATTAGGGAGGCCTGCATTTTGCAATGTATTGTAATTGTTTATATAATTAAGTGTTCATAATTGTGCAATTCTTTTATTATTTTATACTTTAATGATTGTCTATAAATATGTTATGAATTATGATGATTTGTATTGTCACCACAATTTGGCATGTACCACTATGATTTTTCGACAAGCCAATTATCAATCTAATCTGTCCAGTCTTCATTCCTGTGTCGTCAATTGGATGGCACACTCTAACCTAGTTTTTAAAATCAGTGCAGGCTGCCCAAAGCACATTATCAACACAGATTTTAATTTGAGTAGGCACTGAAAGATGATTTCTCTTAAACATATACAAATAGGCAGATTCAAAGCACTTGTATGAAATGGTCACATTGAAGGGGCTTTTGCAATGCAGTACTTGTTGAAGGGCAGAGCCGCTGCACTGGCCTGACGCTGCTTCTCCCCACTTAAAATCCACCCACTGCCAGTCCTCACCCACTGCCAGTCCTCACCTACTGCCAGTCCTCACCCACTGCCAGGCAGGAGGGCAGCCCATGAACCTCACAGCAGCAAGCGCCATGAAACAGTGAGATCTGCCACTGGTGGAAAACGTGAAATTGGGACAGTTTGTATTTCTAACAGCAACTGGTGAAAGAGCTGCACATTTGTTGTTAGCTGCAGCTTTTAAAACATAAAAGCACCTCCCTACAGCATAATGATCAGCAGTAAACGCTAACAAATTAGTGCCTCCTCCCCGAGGGTTTGAATTTTGAAGTATTTACAACAAAAAAAATCTTACTTTTACAACATAGATGGCATTACATAAGTGCAATCAAATGTCAGATTTAGCAGACTGACTACAATCTGTACTGCAGTTTTTTACAACATTGTGACTGGGCTATTCAAGAATCAGAAATTAAGAAAATGTGGTTATTTTTCAGTTTTGAATGGCAACCTGTCACTTTAAAAAAAAATCCAGAAGTAGTTAATTCTTTCCTAAGCAATGTATTCATCTTCACATTCCAGCTGAGATCAGCTAATTCAGCATAGATTTGAGATTGCTCCTGGGACCTCGCTATTCATTGCTCAGTTACTCACCATCTCATCCAAAGGGAACAAGGTTAAAGGAGAAAAAAAAAACATCAACATGAAGACAATTGCATGAAGGATTGTGAACCACTTGTGGCGCCAGTCAGAGCATAAATGATACTCACCATTCCCGTTTCTGTGGTGAAGATAACAATTTCGTACAGCGGAGCCAACTGCTGGAAAAAGTAGTCTATACCTGGCCTCTTCTTAAACCGCCAGCCTGTGACTAACTTGAAAGAAAGGTAAGGGACAGAGTGAGTCGCTTTACTGGTAATAATTTTTGAAATAAGGTTTAGGTGCAGCCTTGGCTCAGTGGTAGCACTCTCATCAGAGTTGGAAGGTCAATTCCGTTCCAGAGAGCTGAGGATATAATCAAGGCTGACCATCAGAGTAGCGCTGAGGGAGAGTTGCACAGTCAGATGTGCCTTCTCTTCCAAGGCCCTGTCTCCCCTCTCTAGTGGATGTAAAAGATCCCAATTAAAAGCAGGGGAGAAAGCCAAATGTCTTGGCCAATATTTATCCCTCAATCAACATCACTAAAAGAGATTATCTTGTTATTTACCTAGAGTAGCAAAATACCACCATCTGGAAGCAATAGGCATCTTAAATGATCCCAATTTGGCAATACACAAATAAAGATATTGTGAAAGCGAAGTGTGATTACTAGCTGGTGACATAACGTGGAGCATTCAAAGCTTTGTTTCTGTGGGTCACTTACTGCATTTCATGGAGCCTTGCTTAACGGCCACATTAGGAGTCTAAATCACATTCTCATTCATTCATATGTTTCTCAAGAGGTGGATACTAACAAATCTTGATTTTCCTATTTAAGATTATCTATCTAGTAGACTACAATGCTTTCTCGAAATTTCTAGGCCGTGAAATTCTGACAGGAAGTGCAAGTGAGGATGAACTACAAATGCAAAAATAAATGAATTGCTTAGGCTTAAAGGACTGAACAAACTGGGGCACACATGGGGCCCAGGAGCCATAGTTTGGACACCTTTTGCACAGACATTCAATACCCAAAGCATTATTGCCCAGCTTTAACCATTGTTTAGGAAATACAGCTGGCCAAGGCTGATTACAAAATTTTGGAGATCTTGCTCCATTATCTTTTGTAGCTACAAAATCTCACACGGTTATTCCTGGTTGGGTCCCTTTTCTCCAATATTCGCATTCTCCAAGCATTAACTAAACCAGGGCAAAATCCAAGAAGTGCAAACAGCAGGCGAAACAGTGGAAGCAGGCAAGAGAAGTGAAATGTTTTTTTTAAACATCTATCCAATCTTCACATTTAATATACAGAAGGACTATACAAGTCAGCCCTTTGAAATGGAGCCGTGCTGCTGTGTGACAATCTGCACCCCGAAGGCAAGTGATGCAATGTAGTCAGGTGGAATGACTCCACATGGCTCACAGTGTTTCTAAAAAGCAATGGAGCAAAACTGCCGAAACTTATAACAAACTGTAAACACAAAGACAATACAATTTTTAAAAAAACATTTCCAGAAACATCAAATAATAAAAAAAACTAATCTTGCCCAAGGGAAAATGCTTTCATTCTGCCTCTACATTGTGGAAAAGTACTGTAATACATATCACTGCTATCTCTCCCCTCTGAAGAGCACCATATGGGGAGTCCTCAGTCCTTTCAACCACCTGCTCCATACTCAGGTGTCCACATTACAATGGACTGCCCACTCAACAGGTGTGGGTTTCAACAGTTACAATGGAACACTTAGGCACACTGACACAAGGAGTATCGACTGCACAGTCTTGTGTAGTCAGGCGATTCCAGGCTTAACATGGGGTGGCAGCCGAGGCCTGGCAATTGGTCTCAGGACCCCGGTGCGTGCGGGAGAGAAGCAAAACCAGCCACGTCTCCTGCTCCAAAGCATTGACTGAAACTCTGCGTGGGCTACTGGTTGGGAATGGGAGCAGGCTCAGCTTCGATGCCCACAAGACTAACACACAAGTGGTTGGATCAACACACACAAAAGATGGGAGATTTGGGGCAAAACAAGGATGGCAGAGGTGGTGCTTGAGCTCTCTCAGTATGATGCAACGCCTTCAGAAACAGAATCGGCAAAAAAAGCTGTGAGATGCCAAATTGGCAATGTCTTCCTGGGAATTGAAATAGTTTCCATTTATGAAAAGAAAAGCCCAAAATCAACAGAAATAACTTGGTCATATGGTGCTTTTCAGAAAGTCAGGAGCCAGTGAAGCACTTTTGAAGAACTGGCTACTGTGACCGTGTAGGGAAGAGCAGAAGCCAATGTGTGAATTAGATAAATGACCAGATAATGCATTTTAGTGATGTTGGCCTAAAGGTAAATTTTTTAAAAGTTTTCTTTCAGTTGGAATAATGAAAGGATATTTTGAACAGAAAGCAATTTCCTTAGACTTTCTTCCTTCTTTAAAGTAACCTTCCCAAGCCGGCGACTCGTTGCAGGAGTGTTCACCATGGCAAGTGTTGCCGAGAGATGCTGTCCGGCCAGGTGTTGATAAACTTACCGACCACTCTGGGTGCAGCAGCACATCTGTTAGCTCTAACACAACAGTATACGGTGGCTGGTAATATGGCTCTTTAAGGGGGTCTGGCAACAACTTCTGACTGGTGGGCTCAATTATCATCTGGGGAAAAAAGGAATGAAAGGAAAAGGGTAGGATCAAAGAAACGTGCAACAGCTTATGTTACAAGGGCAAATTTGTAAAAAAAATATACTTTGATCTGTCTAAAGAGGCAGGGAAAGGAGAGTTTCTTTTCAGAACTTCCCTCCCACCTATTGATGACAACCTCAATGCTACTGGCTTTCTATTGTTGCACTCATGAATCTGCTGCATGTGAGTCCAGGTCCCAGCTGTCAGAGGATTACTACACACCTGAGCCTTGACGTGCACCACAGGACAACCAAACACAGCAGGATCTTAATAACCGTCGATGCTAGCATGAGTAATCCTAATACCCCATTGACTGTGGGTATTACCCATGCAGCTGGCTTTGCTCTCTGCCTCCAGAGGCAAAGCAGCAATTGGCGTTCGGATTGCTGGGATGCTGTTCTGCGCCAGGCCTTCAACCTAGCCGGTCAGTAATGTGATTTCCACGTCGGAGGTCAGATGCATCTCCCTCTGACCCCAACATCATCAGGGCCACTCAGTTCATTTCAATGTTATCGACAATGGAATTGGTTACACAGCATTAACAAAGTCATCATTTTAACAGGCACCACCTCCCCCCACCCCCAGCGAAAATACAACGGTGAGTAAAAAAAGGCTGTAAATGGCTGTCCTGGTTTTGCCAGCAAGATAGCAGAAAAGACTTATTAAAGGTATGGATCCCAACTAACAAGCCGGCTTCTTGCACTGGCAGAACAGCTCCAAATAAATTTTGTTCCTCAGAAGTTCATAATAGCAAGATCCAATTACACCGCATGGGCTGGAGGTGAGAACCACCCCTCTATCCCCATATCAAGTGAGATACAAAGTTGGCACTCTTGATATCCATCTTAGGGGCCTCTGTTTCATATAAAAACTGCTACTTTAGGGAATTTTCAAGGGCCAGAAAGAAATCTGGAAAAAGGAGACTCAAAAAAAGAAATCAGAATCTCAGGTTTCAGAAGAGTAAATGGAGAGTGGGATGATTAAAGATGCATTTGGACAGAAGATGAAGAGATTTGACAAATATTGGCAGTTGCAGGGTGAGGCCATAATTAGCAACAGATAGGGAAGGTAGATCCCAGGCCAGTGTTCCCAAATTCCACCTGGCAAACTGTCAAATGTGAAACCTCAACCCGCCAAATATTTTCATTATTGCACAACAGTTCTCATCGCCTTTATGGATAGTGACTTGTGATGTTAGAAACTTGCCTGCTGACTCACAGAGAATATATAACCATGAACACATTCTGAACTGCACCTACAAGTTTACCGAATAAATGTACCATGAAGTTCTGCCTGAATAGTAGAAAGTTCTGTTGCACATACTGTATGATCTCGACTCACCCACCTGTCTATAATCTTTGAAGTAGCGAAACGTCCTTCGTAACTGCTGTACAACGGGAGGATCTGCAAGGGGCAGAAGCATTCTACTGAGTGCACACTTTATTCACAATTGTTTAATGGACAAAACATTTTAAATGAACTGTAAACAATTCCAATAAAGCAACAGCAATGACTTTACAAGCTGCTAGGAAAATACCACATTCAAGCCAGGGCATAAACTTGCACCTCTGACACAAGGGTGGAGAAAGGATCAGTGTTTACATATAAATACTGGCATGGACCAGTTGGGTCGAATGGCCTACTTCAGCACAGTATATTCCATGTAATTCTAGGTAAGCGCTATGTAAGAATGTAAGACGCAGAATCCTGGCTCAGCTATAGGTGCCACATCAAAGCTCTAGAATGCTTCCACAAAGGCATCCAAGGCCCATCATGAGAATTCGATGGCAGGGCAAAATCACAAACAAGGTCTTTCGTTGTTTTGGGCTCAACACCATAGAGTTCACCTTCCAGAAAATTCAACTGGGATGGACAGTCCATGTCTCCCGCATGGACGATAACAGAATCCTGAAACAGATCGTCCATGGGGAACTGTCTCAGGGCAAACAGAATCAAGGTGGTCAGTACAAACAATACGAGGACACTAAAAAGATCCTTCCAAACTTCTGCACTGCATAAGCAAGCACTAAACTTGGTTCAGCATGTTTCAAGGCCCATCTATGCCAAGCTTGTCTAACCCTTGGCCCACAGGCCACAACCCGGCCCCCAAAGGCACTGCATCTGGGTCGTGGACTCACTGTTCAAACTGTGGGTAAGGTCAATGAAAGATTTGTGTGGAGCTGTTTCTCCAATCACAGGCCATTTCTTTCCTGTGTTTGCTGCTGATAGGCTCACTGGCGAGTGTGTCAGCAGTAAATGTGGTAGAGAAGCAGTCCATGATTGGAGGAGCAGCAAGCAGTGTGAAGATGAGTGGCTTCTCCTTTCTTTACACAATGTGCGCTCTCTCTCTCTCATCCTCCTGTGCAGGCACTGACAGCCTAAAGGAGCACAGGGCCAAGATGGCGGAACTGGTTAGGGTGGTCATGGGGAAAAGCAGAGTCGTAGCAACAGTGACTGACCAGTGCCCACCCGCCCATGGCAGCAGCAGTCTCTGACAGGACAGAGAGGGAGCACGATTCTGCACCATGACAACCACTGAACTTTCTTTCCAATGTAGTTGTTTAAGTCTGGTTCATTTCAGGCAATCAACTACCAAATAGCATCTAGTCCACAGCCTCACCTGAATATGCTTCTTTGGCTGTGTCTCTCGCTCTTTGTTGTTTGCTATTTAATTGATCACAGACGTATTTAAAGAAAAACAAAAATATCAAAATCTGCAAACAAATACACAGAGAGGTGGCTGAGAACATGAGATGAAGTCATGCTGCTTCCTGATTGTGTTGATCGCTCCACAGCCTTCCCAAGCAAGGGCTCAGGAGAGGGGCTGCGAGAGGGTGGCAAGAAGGAATGGTGACAAGTGTTCAGCAGTTGGGAGGAAGTTAGGAAAGCCCGCGGAGTGAGAGGCAGAGGCCCGGTCTACGGAGCGGGTGGAGTCCAAGAATGCTACCAAATGGCAGGAGGTCCTGTTGAGTTAAAGCGTGCAAATCTCACAGGCCTGGGTGCTTGCATAAATGTGCAGGTGTGTACACGTGTTGAGTGCATGAGCAAGAGACAGAGGGCGCGCGAGCGAGAAAGAGAGAGGCAGAGACAGAGGGTGCGCAAGCGAGAAAGAGACAGAAAGGGGGGCGCACAAGCACGAGAGAGAGGTTCTCAACTCACACTCTCAAACCCATCACACATCCACAGGGATCTCACACCTCAAGAGACAACATCGCTAACTCTCACACACACCCCCACATCTCCATCAGGCTTATATCCTCTGGAGCTCATGTCCTCATACCATCCATTGCTCTGCTCACCACACAAACATTCCATGCAATGCCATGCCTCCTGCTCACACTATCTGTTTTCATGCAGGAGAAGCTGACTCACAACAGCAGGGAGAGGTCCCAGATCAGGTTGGAGTGGCCCACATTAGGCCCCCTCACTCACTTTGTGACGTGCTGACTGGTGAGGATGTGTTTTGTGCCTGTAGCAGTCAGTGAGGTCAGCGGCAAACACTGAGGATTCTGCAGTACATCATCCCTTGCTCAACATAACAGAGCTCTCTTGCATGCTTTGGACTCTGCTGCCATAAACCAATTATCTCTATTTTGGTTCACAGGGAGCTCTGCAAAGTGACCGACACCCTCAGCCAGCCAGTCTCTCAGCTCCATCCACGAACTCACCTCCAGCCAAAACAGCACCCTTCCATTGGAGTGCAGGAAATAAGCAGCCTGGAAGATCCATCACAGCGCTTATCCACATCCTGCACCAGTGCAGAGACACACACCTCGATGGGACCTAGATCTAGAGCAGGCTCGGGTAGACAAATCTGATGGTCACTGTACCTACACGTGTCACAGCAGGAGGAGGCAGGTTCAGACAAGCTTGACGGCACTCAGAAGATCGCTGGTGAAGAGGCATCTGTGAGGTGCGAGTCAGATGAAGAGCTTCTGGATTTAACTTTCCAAATCATCGTGGAGAGACAGCAGGATGCGGGGGAGCATCACACAGAGCTGCTGGAAGCCCTCAACATGAGTTGGAGGAGTGCGTCCGCCTGCCACCAGCTGTGAAGTGGTGCCCATGTGCACATATGGAAGTCTCCATGGGCAGGATGGCAGACGCCATGGAGACCCTGGTCCAACAGAACGCAGAGATGCACGCAGATCTGCACTCCATCGCGGTAGCCATGGGTGAGTTTTTGCAGCGGCAACAGTGATTATAACACAAAAGATCCTGAGGGGACTTGACAGGGTGGTTATGGAGAGGATGTTTCCTCTTATGGAAAAATCTAGAACTAGGGGTCACTGTTTAAAAATAAGGGGTTGCCCATTTAAAATAGAGATGAGGCAAAATTTTTTCACTGAGGATTGAGTGTCTTTGGAACTCTCTTCCTGGAAAGGTGGTGGAAACAGAGTCTTTGAATATTTTGAAGGCAGAAGTGGATATATTCTTGGTAAACAAGGGGGAGATAGGTTATCGGGGGGAGGTGGGATGCAGGTTTCGACATCCCCCCCCAGCTGCTCCTTCCCCCAGCAAGGAGTCAGACCAGGGCTCTCAGGCACCCAAAGGGAGGAGCTGCTGCAGCTGGACACCCCTATGTAATGCACTCAAGAATCTCAAGGGCTGTCCACTCCCTCTGCATCCCCTTTGCCTGTGGCCTCCTCAACCTCAACCTCTGTCATCGCAGAGGGAGCAGCAGGCCCACAGAAGGACAGCAAAAGCAGGCCAGGGCCCTCAAGGCCTCAGCTCACTAACGGACACATGCTGAAGCCATCAGAGGCAACAGGGCCAACCAATGCACAGGCTGTCTCTATCCCTGCTGCGGATTTCAGGGCAGGACCTAGAAGTGATAGACCTAGAAAAATTAACATAGGGACAAGGAGCAGTAGGCCATTCAGCCCCTCGAGCCTGCTCCATCATTTAATAAGATCATGGCTGATCTGATAGTAACCTGAAATCTGCATCCCACCTACCCCCGATAATCTATCACCCCCTTGCTTACCAAGAGTCTATCCACCTCTGTCTTAAAAATATTCAATGACTCTGCTTCCACCACCTTTTCAGGAAGAGAGTTCCAAAGACACTCAACTCTGTGAAAAAATTTCACTCTTTATTTTTCAACAGTGACCCTTAGTTCTAGATTTTTCCACAAGAGAATCATCCTCTTCACATCCATCCTGTCAATACCCCCCAGGATCTCATGTTACAATCAAGTCACCTCTTACTCTTCTAAACTCCAGCTGATACAAGCCTAGTCTGTCCAATCTTTCCTCATAAGACAACTCACTCGCCCAGTCTAGGCATCACAAGTGGTTGCACGGGTGAACACATTTTCTCACTTTATAATCTGAAAAGATATTCATTTTCACTGAATAATGTGTAATGTTGTCTCTCAGCTTCATTGACAGGTTTTGCGAGTCCTCCCACTGCATCCCCTTCCAACCCCCTCACTAGCAGGTCAGCTGCACATAGCTGGACCGCAAGTGATTCTGGAGGGAGAAATGTGTGCATGACAGGGCTTTTCTAAGCCTCATGCAAACACACTCCCGCACACACGAAGCCTTCATCCACCACACTCATCTCACTGTCCTGAGCATTATCAATGCTGCCTGCTGGGATTATCTTTCAACTGTCTGAGCTGACATAAACTCCACCCGCCCACCGATCGCACTCCCATGCAGCATGTGTGCCCGTTCAATATGAGGCTCCGCTCACTTTTGATTTTGACAGCCCCCTCTAAAACTCACCATTCCCTCCTACCACACCCACCCTCAGTGCGTCTCCAGGAGGAAGTCATTGACTCCACAGACCCCTCCTTTGCATATTCACTTGGACATGTCGTTCCCCCCACCCCCACCGGACTCTCTCCCTTATACCTTCCTCCCCCTAACACCTACCCCACCACTTGCCACATCCACATTCTCCCCATTACACTCTTCTCCCCTCGTACTCCCTCCTCCCGCTTCCCAACCTCACATCCCCACCAACATTTTGGCTCCCCACTTCCAACCTCCCCACCCTCCCGACACCTTCTGCACCCCCGCTCCCCATCCCCAAAGTATACCGCCCTCTCCTACCCACCCTGGTACACCTTCCTCTCCCACTCAGAGCTGGACCTACCTTTCCCCCCACTCGCCGATCACCCGTGGCAGCTCATAGCCAAGACTGGGATCTTCCAAAGCAGACCCCAGACGTAAACGGTGACCTCCCACCTCCCGTGAGCTGCTTCGCGGTGGATCCATGTCCATGAGAATCCACCCAACATGCGATGCACGTGTTCCCACTGGGTCCGGTAGCTGTCGGGCTCCAGCGTTTTCTGCTCCTCAGATGAGTCCAAGTTCTGAGCAACGCCCTCACAATAAGTCCCGACTTTTGCACGTCACGCTTGTCCAGACATGTTCTGGGCCAGCGCGTTTTCCCGCCGGCGTAATCTGGCGTGGGGGAAGCAAAGCAGGTTCACACCAGCCCCTGTCCATGGCGAACACCACTGGATGACTCTGCTCTGCTTCCATGCCCACATGAAACAAATCTTTGGCCTTCTGCCATATGGTCCAGCGCCACCCACCATGACGCCCGACAACAGCAGGGCCAGAAAATTCCAGTGAACATAAACAGAATCAGACTCTTCAGTCATCAGAACTGGGGAGAGTTAGAAATGTAATGGGTTTAAAGTAGGCAAAATGGGGCAGGGTGGAAAAAGAACAAAAAGAGGTCTCTGATAGGGCAGAAGACAGGAAACATTAATTGGGCAGAGCCAGGGAAACAGTAATTATTTTTCCCAGAGATAAAAACAAAAAACTGCGGATGCTGGAAATCCAAAACAAAAACAGAATTACCTGGAAAAACTCAGCAGGTCTGGCAGCATCGGCGGAGAAGAAAAGAGTTGACGTTTCGAGTCCTCGTGACCCTTCGACAGAATGTTCTGTTGAAGGGTCACGAGGACTTGAAACGTCAACTCTTTTCTTCTCCGCCGATGCTGCCAGACCTGCTGAGTTTTTCCAGGTAATTATTTTTCCCAGTTCTGTTGAAAGGTCAACGACCTGACACATTAACTCTATTTCTCTCTCCACAGATGCTGCCAGACCTGCTGAGCTTTTGCTGTTTTTAGAGTTCCAGCACCTGCAGTATTTTGCTTTTGTGCTATATAAATGCAAGTTTGCTCTTTCTTAATACAGAGCCACGGACAATTTGATCTCAGTTAAGGCTGTCGTTAGAAACTTACTGGAGTGAGGACAAAATTGGATTCAGCTGTGGTAGCAGGGGGACTGTCAGTAGGAGCCAATATTTTGAGGGATGAAAGAGCTTTTGAAAAAGGCAAAATTCTCTGAAATACTTGACAAGAGTGAATTTTGTGCCTAGAATTTCTAAAGCTGCTTTTACATTGGGCTTTCATGCCATTGACTCAAGATGTTCATGCAGCTGCTGCCAATCCAGAGAAATGTACTAGATTTGTTAAGGCCACCTGCCTGAGAACGCCCAGAACTGGGAACAGGTCTTCTTGGCCGTGGTCTTAGCGAGCCGCTAAGTTCATTTTGGGGTTGTTGCTTGCTGCACAGCCTCACACAATGGAGGCCAACAGCACTAAGCTCTCATGGTCAGCAACAACGGCCACTTCAGCAAGATAGTGGACGTTACCCGGGTATGGAGTCAACGATTTCAGAAGAACTTTTTTGTGAGGAAGGAAAAATAATGGGCAATTTCCAATGCCCTGAATTTCTAAACGTGGGTCAATTAATGTAAATATAGGGAGAAGTGATGTGCTGATTGTGATATATTATTATTGCTACACTGTCACAAAGGCAAACAACATACTGGGAAAAAAAAACAGTAAATGGTAGCTTGAGAAGATTCTATTGGTTTAAAATAATTATGTCGTTTCTTTATTAATCAGGTCATAACGGAAAAGTAACCAACTCAGGAGTGGATGAGACACACAGCCCATCCTAAAAATCTCCAACGTGTCACATCTCTGGATACATTAGCTACTGGGACTCTTTACAATGTTTAGCAACTGGATTGTTACCCAGTCATTCCTGCTCAGAACTTTGACTGCCATCTTGTCATGTCCACTGCAGAGTATATTTGTGTGAACACTGGAGGAAGATCCCAGGTTGGCTGTGGACTCAGTGGGAAAATTAGTTTTCACAGACCATCTAGTGTGGACCACAGGGTCCTGCCAGGTCAAATTAAATTCAAGCGACTGTTTCCATTAATGTGCACAGATGTCAAGTTACCAATGCCTATTTACCTTGCCTTTCAGATTTAGGGTTTATCCATCAGTGAAGGAGCAGGTTTGAGAAAAGACCTTTTGAAACATTCAGGGCCATCAAAGTCAAATGGGAAAAAGAAAGCAGAGCAGCAAAGTGGACATTTTTTCTCAAAAAGGAAGGGCGACCTGATAGAAGTCTTTAAAATTATGAAGGGAATTGGCAGGGTAAACACAGACCAGCTGTTTCTGCTTGTGTGTGGGGAGGGGGGTGCAGGGATAACAGAAGAAAACTTAGTGAATTCAGGAGAAACTTCTTTACCCACAAAGTAATAAGAATGTGGAATTTACATCCACATGGAGTGGGTGAGGTGAAAAATGCATAGAAGCATTGAAGGAGAGGCTAGATAAACACAACTGAGAGAGGAATAGAAGGATACGCTGGTAGCTAAGAGGAGGGAAGGGTTTCTGGGAGGAGACTCGCCCAGAGCATAAACGCCTGCGAAGCATGGCTTGTTTTGATGCTGTGGATTCCATGTAAACATTAAGTGAGACTAGGGATGGAAGTTCTGGGGTTGTGTGTGTCCCAGAAACCAAGGTCGTAGTTTCGGTACCCGTGCCTCAGATTACAAACAACAAGCGGCCATTTCAACTAGGTACTGGGGAGAAACCAGCAGCCATGAAACAGGAGTCCAGGAATGGTCAACGTCTTTTGAGGGAAAGAAACAAAGCAAATTCCAGGAGGAAAAGATTCCATATATCAGTTTTAGATTTTTTTTTTTAAATTACAATTCAATGCAGCTAACAATTAAAATCATGGTATTAATCACAGAATAAAACTTAATTTCAGCTTGAACCATTTCCCGCCTCCACCCCCCATTTGTGTCACTCACCCAATTCCTCCTCCACTTTGATGCATTGCTCGATTGTTTTAATTTTGTATTTAGAGAAAGAAAAGTATAGCAGTTAGCTTGGAGGTAGTAATGCACTGAAGGTCTCAGATAACCTGACACACTTCTAGTTATCTATTATCCTTACATACAAAAAGCTCTACAATAGCCACAATAGGTCAGTTCACAGGTGACTAAGTACACCTTGAACTTGCAAAAAAAACAAGTGTGAGTGTGCTTAACCTCAGTAGGTAAAATTACTTTATCCCAGGTTGGTTTGACACTGTTCTATTCTCATTTTTTCTGTTTGTGCTTGTGCTAGGGTATTGATCCAAAGGTACCAGTCACTTTCCAATGCCTCACATCCAACAATGTATGATCTCTTGACCGTTAATGTTGGTTGGCTTTGGTAGCGAAGGGAAGGGTGGGTGGGGGAGGGGTTTACACCCCTCCATCCTCATAAACCTGCATGCACACACACCTCCCAGAACGACTGATTTAATATTGAAGAGCACAATTGTGGTGTGAAACAGTCAGAACAGTCCCAAAGTGTAGAAGGATCAGTTAGTCAATTTCCTACACCTCTGCACGTCTTTAAAATCACTTCTCCCACTTTATATCCAAGTCCACCCCCCCCCCACCCCAACCCCCGCCCCCAACCATTCTCTTTTGAAAGCTCCTCTCTCAGTTGTTGCAGAAGCCCCAGTCTGTTGCCTCCTCAATCTCTTCTGAAAGTCCCATTTCCTGGCTAATCGAGTAGAGGCCCATTCTCTGGGTACCTCAACTTCCTCATGCTGCTCCTAAATAGAAACTTCATTGCTGTGGGATGAGTGAAAAAGTAGTTTGAAAGGGAAGAAGGTAAGCAAGAGGAGAAAAGGAAAAGGAAGGAGAAAGGAGAATGGGGTGGGGAAGGGTAAGCGTGAGAGAAAGTCAGCACATGTAAAACTCAGTTGGGAGAAGCAAGGACGGAGAGAGATGAAAATAACAGAGAATGTGACCATAAAGGAAGGACAGAAGAAAGTCATGAAAAGGAGGGAAGGGAGTTGAAGCAGAGAGAAAAATACAATGGGTGAAGGAGAGAACAAAGAAAGAAACAAAAGTAGAGAAAAACCACGAGGAAATCTGTGAAGGCCAGTGAGAGCTAACACAGCAGTAAAAGAAACAGGAGCAAGGGAATAGTAAGAGAACCAGAAAAACAGAAAATGTGCACATGAAGTTGAGTCCGCATGTGCAAGAGAGAAAATGCAGGCAGGGGTGAAAGAGAAGGTCTAGATTCAATCAAAGTCATGAGGTTAGTGAGGGGACAAACTGGAGAGGCAAGTAAGTCATAAAAGATTGGGTATGAATGGGTGGGGTCAAGTATCCAAGAGGGATGAAATGAAAGATGGCAAGACTGGATGACAGGAAGAGGAACAAACAGGACAGATGGGCCTAAGGCTTGCTGTGTACAATCTGGCTGCTATATTCCCCCACATTGACAGTGACTACGTTTCAAAGGTAATCTTTTGTCCAGGAGGCACTTTGACATATCCTGAGGTTGTGAAAGGCACTGTATAAATGGAAGTGCTTTTTTAAAAATAATAGAATCAGGTCCGGAATGAGAAGCAATTGAAATATTGTTGTTTAGCTCCACATTACACCATGCTGATATTGCGTTGAGTTATCAGAAGAGCTGTCACAATATTCCCACTAAGCTATTCGGCTGCACAGCGACCTACAATGCACTGTGCAGGTCTTGTGCTGTGATAAACAGTGTGCGCACGTGGCCATATAAAATAATTTAAAGGGAGCGGACACTAAGAAAAACGGGCACTTACAACTAAATTTTAAAGAAAACATTTTGGTCTCAGGGTAAGTGAACAAAGATGTGCACACTGCACAATTAAAGGCTTTTACCATGATGCAATAACTAATCACAGTGCTGATATGGACAAGTAAGATTCAGAGTGAGAAAGAAAGTCTTGTAATTCTGTAATGCTTTTCATATCTTCAGGACAGCCCAAAGCACTTGACAGCCAATGAAATATAGACACTGTTGTAAATGTCAGAAATATGACTGCTGATTTGCATACAGGAAGATCTCACAGGCAGTAATGTTCTAAAGATCAGATAGTCGGTTTTAATGAGTAAGGCTGAGGGATCAATATTGGCAAGGACACAAGGACACCTCCCCTGCTCATCTCTACAATAGAATCTTGGTATCTTTAATGTCCACTTGAGAGGGCAGGCAGGGGCTTGGTTTAACATCTCATCTGCAATATGGCACTCCGGACAGTGCAGCCTGGATTTTTGTACTCAGATCTCTGGGGTGGACTTGCACCCACAATCTTCTCCATCAGAGATGAGTGTGCAACCACTGAGTTGCTAGGATTTAAGTCTTTGCTGCTTGGTGAATGGGAGAGCGTTAATTAGGTTCGATTCCTGGTCCGTGCTCCCATCTGGGGAACTACAAATGGCCTCAGCATCCATAACTGCGGAAGAAGCAAAATTAAAAACAAATCAGCTAAGGCTCCTAATCTTGATCGTGCCAACAGCAATTGTGATTTATGATATAGTCTTCAAAAATCTTGGGCTACTTTATGAAGCACGGGGGCGATATTGAGACAGGAGGCGGCATATTCAAAGAGATTGGTTTTTAAATCGACATTTAAAGGTAGAGGAATAGGTAGGAATGCAAAGGGGTTTCAGATACAATTCCAAAGTTCAGAGTTTCTTGGGTGAAAGAACAGCCTTGGATGCTGAGGTGAAGTACTAATAATCAGATGCTGTACCAATAGAAAGGATTTTTATTAAGAATGATATCAGTCTGTGGGAGGGTTTGTAACCTAGGGTGAGGATTCTGAAAATTGATTCTTTTCTGCATGTGAATTGACAGAGCCTGGTGATGAGAAGCTGACGGGAAGGGCAGCCTTTGCATGGCAGAAGACTCAGGCTATAGAATTTGGATTTATAAAGGTGGTTTATAAAGGTGAGGATGAGAGTTTCAGTGGTAACAATGGTTAAACTGGCTATCTTCTGGAGTTAAATATTGGGGGTTTCAGTGATAAACAAGGCATGAGGTTGAAACTCAGTTGTAGGTTGATGAGGACTGAGATGAGAACACCAACACGTGTTTGTGGACCAAGTTCAACTGTCATGCCTTTATAATCAAATAGTCCACTGACACTCACCAGTGTATGATGAATGACCACTTTTAGAACTACTCAAATACCAGTGGCAGTCGGTGTCCCTGGAAACTTAGCCCAACCTAAGTCATCATCTTCAACTGATAAGAAAATTGTTACTTAGAAAACAAACAGGTCCCATCATTGCAGACAAGGAAATAACCAGTAAACTCATGAGTGAAGGGGTTAAACGATCTGAGCAAACAGGCCCGAGTTTTATATGATTGTCTACGTCAGACAATGGAGAGCAGTATACTGCTAATCTAGGTACAGCTGGTGATTCTCTGTGCCATTCTCTTCCTCCATGTGTGGCTGGGAGGAGGAGCCAGCTTGGCAGTACTGACTGCGCAGTGATTACTAAATGCTCCTTTGAGAGTGAGTATTAGCATTTTGGCGGCTGATCTTATTCAAACAAAAAAGAAGTGTTAATCAATCATTCGGAGTCCTGCTGAATGATCCCTGATTTGTTTTTTATTCTAATGTTAATGCTGAGGAACAGCTGAAACAGACGACTGCTTAATGATTCCAAATAGGGTTTCAGGTGTTAACCTGTGTGTGGAGAGGGAGAAAGCGTGAGGGCGTGCAAGGGTGAGGGCGTGCAAGGGTGAGGGCGTGCAAGGGTGAGGTGAGAGGTACACAAGGAGGGAGTGTGTTCACCGTACTAAGGAGTCACAGGTGCAAAGAGGAAAGGGAACAAGATGAGGTAGAAGGAATAAGTGAGAGAGGGATGGGGAAAGTGGGAGAGAAGGTACATATACACAAGGAATAGAGAAAAAAAACAGAGATAGAGGGGCAGCAGTGAGAGATTGAGAGAGAGAGAGACTGAGAGAAAGGAGAATCAAAAAGAAAGGGGTTAGAGAGGGAAAAGAGCAAATTGGACAGTGGGTCAGCAAAAGAACAAGACAGGGAGTGAGATAGCCAGTGTTGACCCATTTTGTAGGATGGCCACCGGTGGAGCTCAAAAATACTGGACACACTCCTGGCAACCACCACGCAAAAACGTTAAGGCCAGGCTTTCCAGTGACCCCCGTGCAGGCACAGTGGCACCCCCTGCTGTCAGGTGCAGCGCTATTCCCTTTCTCTGCGTTGCACTCCGGAACCGCGGGTCCGATTCGATATGATCGGTGTCGAAGCTGCAGCTCACGGCCCAGCCGGGTGGCCAAGAATAAAAATGCCGGACACAGCAGCGCCCAGTCCGGACGGGAACAGGCCAGTTGAAAACCAGGACTGTCCAGTATAAAACTGGACAAATGACCGCCCTACACATTTGTTGGGTGCAACAACCTGAGTCTGGGTGTAGGCTCAGGTGTCAACCTGCCCACAAAAGGTCAGCAATGCACTTTTGCAAACTTTGTTCAGCGCTGAAGAGGGTGCGTGGCCAGAATGACAAAGTTGCAAACAGGACCTTGATTGTAACTGCAAGTGCACCAAAGTCCCTCTATTTATTGCTGCAGGACAAATGGGTGAAATGTGGCAAATTTTGAAACTGACACAGCTGCAGAACTGCTTTCACACTGAAGTGGGCAGAACAGATTTTTTTCCTGGGGAGGGTGGAGGCAGGGGAGGGAAAGAGGTTTACTTATTTTGAAAAATATTTTCAAAAACCTTCAAAGGTTTCAAAATTATACAGGCTCAGGCTCAATCCAAATTAAATGAAGCATCTAAACTTGACCTCAAGGCATCTAGTATTTACCATCTAGTATTTACCAAATTGCAAAAAATCAGTAACTGCAGATAACATCTTAGTAGCAAGACATTCAAATATTAAAAGGACCAGAGGCTTGCATGGACAGTGCACAATGATCTACTGATTCATTAATGCCTCACACTCAGTACAACATATGCTGACCTTGTCATACTTAGCAGGTGAAGCAACTCCCTTTCATACTTCAAACATTCACAAAGCAGTCTTAAATCAAATCACTCCACTCTCTGCTAAACCAGTTGCTTTTACATCTCTAATGCCTTTGGTGCAGCCTCGGACCCCAGTCCTAAACAGCATTTGGACTCCTGTGGGAGAATGTTTCAAAATTTGTGTTTCTGCTGTGCAATATGTTACAGCAAAGCAGCTGGGAGGCCTGAGCTCTGGGCCCTTGGGGATCGCCATTTTACCTCAGCCCCCAAAGGTCCCCATTATGCTTCATTACACCATTTGCCACCATGCTCCCTGTAGCCATGCCTAAAGGGCAATGTGGAGCCACGGCAGGCCTCTTCTTCACCCTGACCTGCTGTCCTTACACTGGGTCAAGCGCTGTTAATGCAGAACTACAGCTGTTCCCTCAGCGCAGTGTAAACAGCTCCTTTATCCAATGTTTCGTAAATCTTATTAGAATTGTAAAGTGCATTTCTCTGCTCTGGCTTTCTTGTGTTAGTTACTTACCATGAGAAAGCCTTTGAACACATACACCAGAAGGCTCATTTAAGCCTGGTAGGTATTTTGCATTTACAGTGTGTGCTTAAACTAAACTGTGAATTATCTTCACACTGAATTCTCATGCTTCTCAGTTTAAAAATTCAGCTTTGTTAAATATTTAAAACATACATTAGTAAAGTAATGAAGAATATATACTATTAACACCAGGCTCCCAAATGGGTTACAAGTTCATTTCCTAGCTAACCAGGCACTCAAACTCAACGTTTGTCACGAGAGCTTTAATTATACACTCGTACCTGATTCACAATCAATACTAGTTACCTGAAGGTACATTAGGAGAGCTCTTTGCTTCTATAGTTTACATTATTGAGACTAGTGAGTTAAGCATTCTGCTGCTGTGCTGGGAAAGGGATTAGACTGGCTTCATCCCGTGTGTAAATACCATAAATCAAACCCAGGGCCCCTGCAGTGAGTTTTTGTCCATTTCATAAAAGAATATAATAGGATGCTTATACCGAGACCAGGAGGTGTAATACAGACTCAGTATATTAAATTTGCATAGACAGATTGAGCAGAACTGACCCTGTTAAACTGCACACCCTCTGTGGGGCAGTTTGCCTGTAGAAATATTTTTAGCCATACACAATGCATATACTCATATGGACTGATTTTCCACCCCTCAAACCCCCATAACCATCCCAATTTTCTTCCTTCCTGTCCTGAAGCCAATAACTCAGCCTGACTGCAGTTTCATGGACACCTGGTCCAAGTGCCATTATTTTCAGGCGAGTCTAGACGATGAGTGTCAGCACATCACTCCACTCCGAGACACGGCTCAGGTTCAATCCCATCCTTGTTCAATTTCCCCAAACTCTCAAGTGTCACTTAAAAACGCAAAGAGTGACGAGGAATCCTGGTCGATTTACCCCTCACCATCCCCAGCAAACAGTACTCAAGCTCCTGTTTCCAGCCCAGCTATACTTAAAAGAAAAGTGCTTGAATTTCTAGAGCACATTTCATGACATCAGCACGTCCTAAATGCTTTACAGCCAATCACCTACACTACATGCACTGCGGCGGCTCAAGAAGGCAGCTCACCACTGCCTTCTCAAGGGCAATTAGGGATGGGCAAATAAATGCTGGCCTGGCCAGTGAAGCCCGCATCCTATGAATGAATAAAAGTGTTTTTGTATTGCAGTCACTGTTGGAGGACATGCGGCAGCCAACTTGCACATAGCAAGATCCCAGGAACAGCAATGTGATAATGGCCACATTATCGATTTTAGTGGTGTTGGTTGAGGGATAGATATTGACAAGGACGTAGGCGAGAGGTCCCCTGCAACTCTCCCAGTAGCGCTATGGGATCCTTTATTTCCACCTGAAAAGGCAGACAGGTCTTGGTTCCATCTCCTCTAAGAGATAGTACCTTTTGACAATACAGCACTCCCTCAGTACTGGCTCTCACAATCTACGCTGAGCTTCCAGTGCAAGTCTCTCAAGTGGAATTTGAACCCAAAACCTTCAGAATCAGCGGCGAGTGCTACCTACCACTGAGCCACAGCTGGGCCAAGTACTGAATTTCACACACCTAATCTACACAAAGGAACATATAGTTAAAATTTAAATGAAAGCAACAGCTGATAGCTGAAGCTGAGTAGATCGTGCTGAAGACTACCTGGAGGACTAACAAAGTGACATGGCTTGTGGAACAAGGACAGGTTACCTGTCAACATCAAAAATCTAACAGCACCAGGTTGCACAGGTATGGTTCCAACTTGATGACTGCAAGATTTAGAATACATTAAACAATCCACCTGATACATCATGTTTTTAGAAGTCTGACAGGGTTATATGCTGGAACAGCGCAGCATATTCAGGATAGTCACGAAACTAGGTCTCCAGCATAGGAGAGATTAACGT
The DNA here is from genome assembly GCF_017639515.1 of Carcharodon carcharias. Lineage (NCBI taxonomy): Eukaryota > Metazoa > Chordata > Chondrichthyes > Lamniformes > Lamnidae > Carcharodon > Carcharodon carcharias. Next base: position 5,918,762 of record NC_054500.1, read on the forward strand.
TAGTTTTTCCAGCTCTTCACTGAGCTACAGGACGGAGCAGTGCACAGTATAATAGAAGCATCTGATACAGTGCCACACAACAGACTTGGGAGCAAAGTTATAGCACGTGGAATAAGAGGGACAGTACCAATATGAACACAAAATTAACTGAGTGACAGGAAACAGAGTTGTGGTTAATGGATGTTTTTCAGGCTGGAGAAAGGTGTGCAGTGGAGTTCCCCAGGGGTCAACCCTTGCTCTTCCTGATATATATTAATGACCTAGACCTTGTTGTACAGATCACAATTTTCAGATGATACGAAACTTAGAAACATTGTAAACTATGAGGAAGATAGTGTAAAACTTCAAAAGGACATAGACAAGTCGGTGGAATGGGCAGACAAGTGGGAGATGAAATCTAATGCAAAGAACTGTGAGGTAATTCATTTTGGTAGGAAGAACGCAGACAATATAAAATAAAAGGTACAATTCAAAAAAGGTGCAGCAGCAGAGGGACCAGGGTGCATATGTGCATAAGTCATTGAAGGTGGCAGGGTGAGTTGAGAGAGTGGTTAATAAAGCAGATGGCATCCTAGGCTTTATTAATCAGGGCACAGGGTACAAGAGCAGGGAAGTTGTGTTAAACCTGTACAGAACACTGGTTTGACCTCAACTGGAGTACCGGGTGCCACACTTCAGGAAAGATGTGAAGGCATTCAGAAAGATTGCAAAAAAGATTCACAGGAATGGTTCCAGGGATGAGGAGCTTCTGCTACACTGATAGATTGGAAAAGTTGGGACTGTTTTCCTTGGCAAAGACAAGGTTGGGAGGAGATTTAATAGAGGTATTCAAATGCATGAGGGGTCTGGACAGAGTAGATAGGGAGAAATTATTCCCATTGGAAGAAAGATAAAGAACAAGAAGGCACAGATTTAAGGCGATTGGTAAAAGAAACAATGGCGACATGAGGGAAAACTTAGGATCTGAAACGCGCTGCCTGAGAGTGTGGTGGAGACAGGGTCAATCGAGGTGTCCAAGGAATTGGATTCTTATCTGAAAAAGAAGAATGTGCAGGGTTACAGGGAAAAGGCAGGTGAGTGGCACTTGGTAAATTCTTCTACGGAGAGCTAGTGCAAACACGATGGGCTGAATGGCCTCCAGTGCTGTATGAAAAGAGGAAAAGCAGTAGGGGGCTATCCCAAGGGTGTAAAGGGCAATTTGAGAGTATTAAAACTACATATGTCATTTCCTATGTTAAAACTGTGATTACATTTCAAAAGTACTTCACTGGCTGTAAAACACTTTGGGACACTGAGTTTGTGAAAGGCTCTACATCAACGTAAGTTTTCTTTTTACTGCCATCTTGGCCGAGGTCAGCTGATACCATATTTAAAACACAAAGCCATTTCAATAGTTGCTGAATCTACTCTGTTTATGCTAATAGCAGATACACTAACAACCAAGCAGTGAACGCGCAAGATTTGCTTGAGCACAGCTGATCGGAAGTAAAATTATTCTGGCCGGGAACTTCTGAGTTCGGCCGATAGAAGCGGCACCAAAATTGGCCATTTATTTTCTACCTGCTAGTCTGACTGCACCAGTCGTACTGCTGGGTTGCTTGTGACATCTCTTTTGTCGTCAGAGGCATCCCTGCAAAGTAAAGGCTGGATATCCGTGCCTTCAAACCACCTGGCAAACTGCTGCACAATTCAGTAAGCCAACGGCAAATGGTTCAACTCTGGACAAAATGGCAACATCAGGATTATGAAGCAACCATCTCGAACAGCTAGGCTACCAGGGTTATCCCTTTGTTTTTTTCAGGTTAATATAATGTATTCCTGCAGCCGCCTCTATCTAAATAACCTTTTCTCTAACCCAGGCTCCAACCTGCAGCAGCTATGTCACAGCTTGAATGCCTATTCTGAAGAACAAATCTGAAAGGCAAGCCTACTATGTTCAGGCCCTCCAGTCACACATGACAACATCTATAACACAATGAACGAGCGCCATGCAGGCAAACACACATCTGAGTTTGATCATTTCATGTTAATCTATTAAAATCAATTCATCTCGTTTTAATCATGGTATTAATCTGCAGCTAATTAATATGCAAATTGAAAGGATTTTGGTAACAATGAGGTAGTGATTAATTAGTTGGGTGGTTTTGTTCTGTTGCCAGTCTAATTTTTTTTTATGAGTTTTTTTTTGTCTGAATGTGTAACAGTAAGGAAAATGAGTCTGTTAAAAGTAGCCAGACTGTGTGCACCAATAATTACTACCAGCATTTGTTAAAAAAAACAAAAATAACTCCAGGCAATTTTGTCCTTTTCTGAAGATTAAGGCTGCCAGAATCACTATGTTTTTACTGTGATTCATGCGGAGCAGATTTTTCTTCCCTATTACTGCAGCCATTTCACCACAACCAGTACTCTATAACAAAGAAGGTGTCAAGTACAGATGTTGTCTCTGTACCAAACAGGTACAGCGAAGTAGCACAAGTTTGCTCCTCCAGTTCCTTAATAAGGCAAGCTACCAGTCTGACAGTGGCTTTACATATATATATCACTACACTGGAGTGATCATATATAGCAAACACTAGTTCACTCTCCTGCCTCAATAAGCTCCTCTAGTGCTTCTTGGGTACCACTGCAAGGTAATGTTTATTACACACCTGCTTGTTGCTCTGGTTGCTTGGCAGCTCAGTGGCTTACTAGGCCAATTCAGGGGGCGTTCAGAGTCATGACAAAGTGTAGGAATGGAGTTACATTTACGCGAGACACGTTAGAAAGGGACCACCCCCCCACCACCCCCACTCCCCGAAGTAAACCAGTTAAGTTTTTAAACAGCAAAATGCCCATTTTTCCCCCTCTGCTTCCAAGATTCGAATTATCAGATTTACCAAACTCAATTTCACAACTTCCCACAATGGAATGCAAACATAACCTCTGGGTTGGCTGCCAATGTCACAAATGTTACACTGCCATAGAAACTTAGGAACAGGAACAGACCCAGCTATCCATGACAACCCGTTTACTTCTAATATAATTGTAAAAACTCTGCCAATCTTGATAACCCACATGAGTTTCTTTTTGTATTCCCCTTTTGCAGCTCTTACAGCATTATATCTGCTAGGAGCAGTGCTCCTTGCAGATGGTCACTTGAGCCTTGCCCTTTCTCAATGCATTAATACATACGGGGGAAAAAAAAATGGGTTGGTAGGAAAAAGACCCAGTTGAATGCAAGTTATCTCTTGGGGGCTGGTAATGGGAAACGGTTAGAAGAGAGAACTGAGTGAAGCTGAACGTAGAGTTACAATTTGCATTGCCTACATCCATAACAGCAAGGTAAGAAAAACAGCAGTGGGAGAGGTCTGGAACAAGTCTCTCATGAACTCTGGGTCTACACACGTTCTCAAGTAACGACTACATACTATGATGGTCAAACTCCAAAGATAGGGGAAGCTTTAATTTCTGCTCCCCATCCAGACATATCAGAACATCTATAAAACATTTATGTGCTTCCTCCAGTCCTGCATTTTTGCACTACTCAGGTCCTGCCATTAGATGCTGCTAGCTGCAGAAAATATGCCAACACAGCACTGGCCTCAAATGGTGGAACTCAAGGACTGCTGGAGTTTCATTTTCCCAGAAGAGTTATCATTTCTACAACAACCTGGACCAGACCATCAAGGTACATGAATTATTTTAGATTGTAATCACAATCAACGAACACATCTTAAACTAATATTTCCCAATAAGTTTCTGCTATTGACTCAAATTATGCGTCATATTTAAGCAACAAATTATTTATACCTGCCAAATGTCCTCCAAAATTACTAAAGGCGGCTGATGAAATATGCTGCTCATCATTCACCTTTGACTTCCCCTTAAAAAAAAAAGCATTTTTCTTTTTGATGACTCAGTGTGTGACTGCACCACCTGAACTAGCCACAATAGTGTCAGCCTACAGGAACAATAAAAATAAGACAATAGAGAAACTAAAGAAAGCACTGTATTTGGAAGGTTATGGAGAGACAATATTCACTAAAGGGTATAATATTAAAGGGGAACAGGAAAAGAAGAAACAGAGCGATCTAGAGATTTATGTACACAAATGGCAGGACTAGTTTTTTAAAAAAGCACACAATGTCCTTAGTTTTATAAACAGAGGTATGGAATACAAAAGAAGTTATGCTTAAATCTTTCTAAGTCGGTGGTTAGGCAGAGTATTATGTTCAATTCTGGATGCCACACCAAGGAAGGATGGACAGTGTGCAGGAGATTAACTATAATGGTACCAGGGATGAGGGATTTGAATTATGTGAAAACTAGAGAAGCAAGGATTGTGTTGCTTAGACTTGAGATGGTTAAAGCAAGATTTAATACAGGAGTTGAAAGTTAAGGGTTTTGACAGAGTTTCCAATGACAGGAGGGTCAGTAGCCAGAGGAGACAAACTTAAGTAATTCATGAAAAAAAGAGATGAGAATATTTTTTACACAGTGAGTTGTTGTGATCTGGAATGCACTGCCTGAAAAGGGCGGTGCAAGCAGACCGTTTTCAGACTGAAGGGTCATACTTGTCAAATTAAGTTCTTTGAGGTGGCGTCAGAAGCACTGAATGAGGGTAATGCAGCGAACGCAGTATATATATTGGAGAAAACACAAATTACCACAGTTGAAGGGTGGGACATGAGGCATTAGCGGAAGAAAGGCAACGTGGATCAACGCTTGTTGAGAAGGGAGGAAACGGCAAGAAATAGTTCCAGCAGTTTCTCAGAGTAGTTGTAAGTGGGAAGCTGTGCTCTGGAAGCACTTCTGTTGATTGTGTTTATGAGTAATTTGGATACAAGAATGAAAAGAATGGTGGTAACATTTGCAGACAATATTGAACTAAGGGGCAAAGTAAATCGAGTACCAAAGGAAACAGAATAGGTCCCATTGATAAGATGGGGAATGGACGAAGTGGCCGATGGTGGCGTGAGGTTGGTTAAAACATTTTTTTATGATTATATTTTAAATGGGGAAGGTTAGGTGAAGTGGAAGAGCAAAGAAATTTCAAAGTTCAGGTTCACAAGACATCAAAAGCAGTCCCTCTAGTCAAAGCATTTATGGGGAAGCTAAACCAGCACATTGAAGGAGAAAGGAAAAGAAGAATATGTAGATAGGGTGAGGTTTTTTTATAATTTATTCTTTCATGGGATGTGGGCATCGCTGGCAAGGCCAGCATTTGTTGCCCATCCCTAACTGCCCTTGTACTGAGTGGCTTGTGAGGCCATTTCAGAGGGCAAGTCAACCACATTGCTGTGTGTCTAGAGTCACACGTAGGCCAGGTCAGGCAAGGACAGCAGATTTCCTTCCCTAAAGGACATTAGTAAACCAGATAGGCTTTTACAAAAATTGATGATAGTTTTATAGTCACCATGAGTCACAGTGAGACTAGCTTTCAATTCCAGATTTATTAACTGAATTTAAATTCCACCGGCTGACATGGTGGGATTTGAACCCATGCTCCCAAAACAGTAGCCTGGGCCTCTGGGTTACTAGTCCAGTGACATTACCACCATCGCCATCGAAGTAGAGGTGAAACACTGCATCAGCCAGGTCAAATGGGCTGGTTCGCAACTGTGCATTCTATGTAATTCTATATAAATAAAGCTCACTGTTCATGTCCCACAGAACTTGTTTTTTACTACCTTGACTATTTTTTTCTCCTCTACCCAGTCTCTTCCCACACTCATCCAAGTCATTTCCAATACCCATTGCCATTCCAACATTTTCCTGGCCCTAATTATTTGCATTTCACCATGAACATCCAGTTCCAGATTTCCATTCCTGAGGACTCTCTGCTTCTTCCCTGAAAGGAGGTCTAGTCAATCGCCATCCACCACCATCTAACAGAACTTGTCCTTGCAGTGAACAAATTCTCCTTTGACTCTACTCACTTCCTTCAAATAAAAGGTGTTGCTATGGGAACCCAAATGGGTCCTGGCTATGCTGTCTTTTCGTGGGCTACACAGAACATATTGTGTTCGGGTCCTACTCAGAAGTCCCCTGCCTCACCTCTTTTTCTGGTACAACGATGACTGCATCGCTGCGGTTTCCTGTTCTTTACTGCCCACCCGGAACTGAAAATGATCAACTTTGCTTCCAATCTCCACTTTTCCCTTGCCTTCACATGGTCCATTTCCAACTCTTCCCTTCCTCGACTCCTCTCTCCATATTTCTGGGGATAGGCTGTCAACCATTATCTACTACAAGCCTGACGACTCCCACAGCAACCTTGACTACACTTCCTCTCACTCTCCCAGACATTTCTTATACCTTCAGTGAGTGTCACGGTAACGGAAGCTTCTACGCTGACACAAGTATAGCCACCCTTTCCGAATGACAGCTGCATCTGAATTTGTCTGGTGTTGTGCGTTGTCCCATCAGCTTATAACACATGGATAATAAGCAACAAGAACACCACCAAAGAAAAATTCGCATATTCTGGATGGCAGCCACAATAACCAAGATTTTTTTTTAAAATGACAATGTAGGAGACTTGGTTAGGTGCCTTTAGCATAAACCTGTAAGGCTCAGTTACCTGCGATCTAATCAAACAGCTGAGCCATTGATGGAGCGCTAGGAGAAAATTTATAAATGGAAAAGCACAATAACGAATAAATATTCTATTGTGACATCAGTGGCAGCCACCTGCATGCTAAAGGCACCTTTCCAACTCTTCCATTCAACAACTGAAGGTATTTGGAAAATACCTGATATCCAGGGTGAGATACAGCACTTATGTCACAAAACAGATTTCAGCTGGCTGGCTGCAATTGACCTCAGCAATAGCTCCCAATTACCATCCAGTGATTCCTGCTGGAAAGGATTTATGTGTGGGGGATGCTGGATGACAAGAGTCTGCCCCCACTATTGAATAACCAGCCAAAGCCAAGGAAGTGGGAAGACAATTGGGATGGAAAATCTCAATACCTACACAAAGTATTTTCTGACCTGCAGCCACATTATTACTGTTTAATGGAAAAGTATTCTGAAGTGAATGAACAGATTCTCAGTGGGTCTTTGATTCAGTTAAGGTAGGGCCCCTGGAAGGCATAATACTTACAAGAACACACCCATATAAGAGAATATGAAAACCAAAACCACATACTAGGATTGAAGTGTTAAGGGGTATGCTATTTATATTAACCCCTTCTTGCTGATCTGCAAGTACACACCTCATGCCTTATGGGATGTGAATATACATTCATCTTTGATACATGAAGTTACTCAAAAACTGCAATCGTCCTCAGCAGCAAAGAAACAAACAAGTTCCAAACTGTTTCCACTCAGGGGGGGTCAGTAATTAGACAAGATAGATTTGACATAATTGGTAAAAGAAACAGGGGGATAAGGAAGCTTTTATTTCCCCAGTTATATCAAGTCACTGTGGTCAGGAATATACAAAGTGGGTGGGGAAAGCAGAGAGTCAACAGTAAGTTCCAAAAGGTAATTGGTTAAACACTTGAAAATGCAGACACGATGGGCTGAATGACCTCCTTCTGTACCGTTAAAATTCTGAGATTCTGTGAGAAGGAAAAACATTGCAGGCCTATGGGGGAAGAACAAGTGAGTGGGACTAATTGGACAACTCTTCTCAAGGGGCAGCAGACACACATTTGTGCTGACTGGTCATTTTCTGTTCTGTAATAGTCTACGATTCTAACTATATTTTTTGAATGTATTGTATTTGTAACATTATTTGTTCTCGAGAATCTTCTAGGATTCTGTTGCCTGTGGGCAGGTGAGGAAGAGGTGACTATTCTACCTGCATTTTCTTCTCTCCTTGTGCAAAAGCTATTCGCCTCTGCTTGTAAATTTTTCACGAAGGTGTGGACAAGGATGCTTGAAGCACTGCACTACACCAATGTGAGCATGGATATGACCCTCAGGGACATAGATCTAATGTGGTTTCAATGTACTCCCATGTGTACAAAACTCTTCCTAAATTCAGTTATTTATGATCATTGGTTTATCAAGAGATAATTACACTGAAATTATACAATACCTGATGTTTGTTTGCAGATGATTATTAACTTAATGGCCTTTTACATTTTAGAATGGCAGCCGCTGATATGAATATTTCTGAAGAGTTCTAATTGCAGCTAATATTTAGAAAATTAATTTTCATCCAACAGCAAAAGATACCCAGTTTTTCTGTGGTTATTAAGAGCTGCCACTGGACTCGGAGCCTGCAGTTCTGTCAGGCAACTCACAGAAGTATAAATAATGGAGCGCAGCACTGCGGACCTAGCATTTCACTGCACACACGTGGAACCCTCATCTGGCCTTTCACCATGCACGTGCAGAACATTCTCCCATCCTTTTACCAACCGCATGTGCACCCGCCCCCAGCTTCTCAAAGCTCTGCCAAAATCGGCACTGAAATAGAAAATACTTTTTTAGGAAAAAGGCACCAGTAACGATACTTGCCAATAATCAATGCCCTCTGTGCAAAAATGAAAAGGAGCAATTACAGCACCAAATCCTAATGAATTTTACATGAAACAGTTTTAAAATATTTTTGAAACAGAAAATGACACAAAAAATGCTTTATGTTCAATCATAGATTTTAAAAACATAGCATTTAAATTGGCTGAATAATTGGTCCTGATTGAGCAAAACCCTCTTAAGTTGGTACATTATGTGATGGGGTAGGGTGAATCTATCACCCGCTTCAGCATTTCAGTATCAATTAAGTGTTCCCCAGTACTGTTTCAGCCCCAGGCAGCAACATTTGAAAGCTACAGAAGACCAGGGAAATGAAACAGCTCAGTCCAGCTAAAAATAATTGAATTGTGATAATAGACGGCTGCACTTTTACTGGGGAATTCAGGACAGCAGACTAACAGAGGGATCCACCAGATGGATGCGTTGTCCTCAATTCCATGCTACAGTCCAGACAAGGGTCCACTTTTACACATTTCATTTCACTCAAAGTAAAATCTCCAGAAAACCATTAAGATCTCCACAACGCAATGTTATGAGTTCAATGGCATAAAGATGAGCTTATGCCTTATTTGTTCTGGGTGATTATTTTTTGTTTCAAACTGAAATACCGAGGAGCAACCAGATCTGCAAATGTTGAGAAGACGTGGGTTGGTCAAATCTTGATAAGCTAATCACCAAAAATCCTAATGCTAAACTGCTTCCATTTACAAGCAGCAACACCAGTTAAGTCAAAAATGACAATTCCACTCTTGTACGAGGAAAAAAAAAAATCAAAAATCACTTTCGCAAAGCAGTATCAGCACTCTGCATTCAAATTTCGAGTTTCTTTGCCAATGCTTCTCCCTGCTGCCATTGCCTCTAAAGGACACATTCTAGTGCTTTGCCCATATGGTTACTTTTTCCCATGTAGATAAGGAGCGCTACGAGTGGGACCATGGTGGAGGGGGCTGCACAGCCAAGCCAATTCAATTCTGGTTAGAGCTTGACAAGAGTATTTTCCAGTTTGGCGGGGCGGGGGGGGGGGGGGGTCACTGAATAGTTAAACTTCATCATAATTCTCTCCCATAGTCCATGGGAGTGAAAGTCAATTGTAATGTCCCTCCTGAAATCAGCACTTACATGCTCTAGTGCTGAATTAGATACAGTTCCTGTTCAAAGATCAAGCCAGCTTTCTCAAAGATAGATGTAATTTCAAAACTTCAAATTTCAGATGTACAAACCAATCTATCATTGCCTCCTGAAGTCACACTTGTGACTCTGAAAGTTAGCTCAGATACTGAAATGTAAGATGTTTGTTTCTCACCCCCTAGAGGACACAGTCGCTGTTTCAAACAGTGTCAAAACAGGCTGGTGTTTTGGGCACTATATGTATAAATAGTTACAGGGAGCAGGGAGTATAGGAATAAGTGGCTATATTCTGCCCTGAACACATTAGGTCCTATTTATTTTATGTTGTCGAGGCTGGAGCATCATTCTGCAAACTGTTCACTTTGCAGAGTTGATAGCTCAAAATATAGACAGAAGGAGCCCCAATTTCTATTATACTTAAATCCCACTTTAGCAAAGGGGACCATCTGTGAGCAGAAGCAACATTTGCAGTATTTATTAAAGAATTAAAAAAAGGACATTTTGTCCAGACTGTGCCACCCGGAGAAAAAAAGCTTGCATCGACATGCCAACCCCAAGCTGAACCCAGCAGTGCAAACAATTCCAAATTGATTTAACTCACCATTATCGAATTCATCTGGAATCTGTGGAGGGGAAAGAGAGAGAAAAAAAATGATCAGTTTCTGCAGTCTGTTTACCAGCAGGTTGGGAGCATTCATAGCACAACACCATCCTCCCAATTAAGACAGAAATTAATCGCCAAACATATGAATATTCAAATACATCTGTCAATGGATGGGGAAAGCAGCTGGTTCCCAAACCACCGCCAACACCCTCACTATGGTTAGAATCAGGTCTGCTGCTAGGCCTAGAATTGATTAGCAGCATGCAGTGGAAGTCAATCCACAAATTTATTGTACACCCCTTTCGATCCGGAAGGCTTTGGAGCTCTTGCTGGCTTTGCAACCAACTCATCCAAATGGCCATTCTTTGTGTCTGACTGACTGCCCGCAGGTTACTTGTAGGCATTATACAGCCATGCCAAATGCTGTTGGCCAAACAAGGGCAAGCACTGAATAGCAATCTGGAGTGATAGCCTTGGCTGATTTTCTCCCCCCACCCTTCCAAGCCCAGGGCTAATTTTAATGGCCCATTTGCTGCTGTAGATAAAATTAGCAATCACAGGACAGACATGGATAAAACTCAGCGCCTTCTGGTCTTCATGGTTTCATACATTAGGCAGTTGCCAAACCATCAAGAGCTGTACTCTTGGACTTCTAAGAGCTAAGCAGTTCAAAGTAACTTGGCTACCTCCACCTCCCCATCCCATCAAGCTCACCTCCCCACTCCCCCCATTGCCTGTAATGCTTTATTGTCCAACCTTCGAGCTCGCTCCACCATTCAACGAGATCATGGCTGATCTTCTACTTCAATATCCTTTCCCTGTGCTATTCCTTTATGTTTTTTTAAATGCAGAAATCTGTCAATCACAGTCATAAACTTACTCAACGACTGCACTTCCACAGCCCTCTCGTGCAGAGAATTCCAAAGATTCACTACCCTCTGAGTGAAGAAATTCCTCATCTCATTCCTACATGGTCCACCCCTCATTCTGAGACCCCCCCCGACTCACCCAAGCCAAGGGAAACATTAGTGGTAGCACTCTTGCCACTGACTCAGAAGGATATGTGTCTAAGTCCCATTCTAGCGACATGAGACAGAAATCTAGGAAGACACTCCACTGCTGTACTGCACGGTGTTAGGATCGGGCGTGCAGTACTGAGAGAATGCTGCACGGCTGGAGGTGCTGCATTTCCAATAAGAGGGGGCCAGGGGCCCAAGGGGGAGGAGAAGGGGGTAGAGGATTTTCGAAGTAGGTACAGAGCCAAGTTGGAAGCATAATGAATATGAATATATGAATAAAAAAAACACTCCTTCTCTCTCCCTCCCTAACTAATAGCACCCCTCCTCCAACTGCCACCCCACAAAGTCTACATGGCCGACCCGATACCTGAGCTGCCCCACACACCGACACAATAGTCACCTTGATCAACATCCCCATAGCCGGTTAACAGATAAGTCACCAATGGATTGACGCAGTATTATTAGAAGCCAAAGATACCAAGTTAGTGCCCTAATGTTCCCCAGGAGTGGTTCATGCTGCAGACGCAGATGACAGCTGGGTCTGGCCTGGCACAAGGCTGAGTGAAAGCTCCGCTGAGCCTGCTCTGGCTTCATTCCTGGCAGGGACTCCATCCTCTTTCTTTCATTTTCTGCTTCTTTGCCTGGACCTCCCAGAAGATGTCAAACAATTTGTAATGGCACAGCCGAAAGTGATGGCTGAGACCGGCTAAAATAACAGCTCCAGCTCCTCCAATCACAGGTTCTCTTCCTCCCACCCTTGCTGCTCCTCCAATTTGCCTTTCTGGGGGTGAAGCACAAGTGGGGTGGGGGGAGAAGGGGCCTGCGGTTTGAGGAGCTAAAGCAGCAAGCGTGGCAGGGACAGAATTTGTGACTGAAGGAGCTACTCTGTCTCTCTCGCACTCACTGCTCTGCCAATCACAATTCCACAGTCAGTTCCTGCTCACACTGACAGCACAATTGTGATTTTTAAGCCCCTTACTGGCCTCGAAGGTCAGAACACGTGTTTAAGATGGCGGATTTCCCAGACACCCATGTCTGAAATCCACCAAACGGTGGAAATTTCTCATCCCTATTTGAAAAGAAGATCATGTATCCTGGTCAATATTTATTCTTCAACCAACGCCATTAAAAAAAAACTATATGGTTATAAGCCGATTGCTGCTTGCTGTGTGCAGATTTATTGCCACATATCCTACTCTGCAACAATGACTACACTTCAAAAAGTGCACAACTGTAAAGCACTTTGGGACATCCTGAAAGGCACTTTACAAATTAAAGCTTTTAAGGTAGTACAGTTGGTGCAGGGCATTGGTCTACCTCTCCAGTGTTGTGTTGGTGCTGCTGAGTCTGGAGTGCAGCTTTCAGGTATTAAAAGGAAATTTGCAGATTCATGTAGGACAACAATTGACAAGAGCCTTTCTTTTAAGGTATAAACATGCAGCTGTAAGAGACCTGAATGCTAAAAGCAGGCAGCAACAACACAGCACCATAACAATATAAAAACTGTAGATTCCTGGGATGGCAGAGTTGGCCTATGAGGAAAAATTGAGCAAAATTGGCCTCTGTCTTGACTGAATCCTATAAAATTCTAAGGGGGTTTCACACAGTTGTTTCCTCTGGCTGGAGAATCTACAACAAGGGGTCATAGTCTCAGGCTAAAAGATCAGCCATTTAGAACTGAGAGGAATAACTGCTCCACTCAGAGGATCGTGAATCTTTGGAATTCACTGCCCAGAGGGCTGAGGATATGCAGTCGATGGGTTTGTTCATATTCATCAGGTGCTGTGGGCCATCAGTAGCAGCACTGCGTTCAACCACAATCTGTAACCTCATGGTCCAACATATCTTTCATTCTCTCATTACCATCACCACCAAGCCAGGGAATCAACTCTGCTTCAACGAAGGGTACCAAAGAACATGCCAGGGGCAGCACCAGACAACTAAAAATGAGGTTCAGTCCTGGTGAAGCTACAACACAGGACTACTTGTGTGCCAAACAGCAGATGCAGCATGCAATAGACAGAGCTCAGCGATCGCACAACCAACAGATCAGGTCAAAACACTGCAGTTCTGGTGCATCTAGTGGCGAATGGTGCTGGAGAATTAAACTACTAACCAGAGGCAGCAGCTCCATTAACATTCCTGTCCTCAATGAAGCAGGAGACCAGCACATTAGTGCAATAGACAAGGCTTCAGCGTTCACAGCCATCTTCGGCCAGATGCACCGAGTGGATTGTCCATCTCTGCCTCCTATTCTATTCACTCCATATGATATAAGAAGTGGTTGAACACACTGAATACAGCAAAGATTATGGGCGGAATCATCCCAGATTTGCACAAAGTGCAGGAGAGGGCAGGAAAAAGGGCGTTTCAACCACTGGCCACAATGGCGAGTTTTTGCACTGTCTCATTCCATTCCCGGCTTCATTAATACATACGGGAAACACACCAGATCATTGGCGGGGCGGTCTCAATTTCACCTGCCTCACCGCCACCTCAGGCCCTCAGTAATCCGGGCACCATATTTAAAGGGTGCCGCTGCACAGAGCTAGCTCTCTCTAAGGGATCGGAAGCTGCTGCAAAATCATGGCTGCCAAAGGGACGAAACATGCTGCCCTGAAATTTAGTGACGCTTCCCTCAGGCGCCTACTGGATGCAGTGGAGGCTCGCCATGAAGTCCTCTACCCTGGGTCTGGGCGAAGACCAGCAAACAAGGTCATCAATCCAGCAAGGGAGGCGGTGGCATCGATGGTCAGTGCCATCACCCTGCAAAAGAGGACAGCCACCCTGTGCCAAAAGAGCAGGGTAAGTCACTCTTCTCATCACTCTCACTTTCTCACCCTCAAACCCCACACACACCACAGGGATCTCACTCACTGCCAGTTCAAGGGACATAACCATTCACTCTCTCACGCACACCTTGATCCGCCCTGCGGATTGTGTCCCAATCCGGTCCATGGCGCTGCTCACCACCCACACATGCCAGGCATCCTTCTCATCTGGCCTGGCATCATCCTGCTTACGCTCCTTCCATCTGTCTTCATGCAGGACAAGCTGGCACACAACAAAAGGGAGAGGCCACAGGCTGGTGGAGGAATGTCTGACATCAAGATCCTCACAGACTTTGAAAACAGAGTCATCCGGTTGGCTGGCGAAGATCCTCAACCAAGTGAGGATCCAGCAGTGTAACAACCATCAGACAGCTATACTGTGAGTGAGTTTCCCTTTTCCACAATCCCTGCCATGCACTAATTCTCTCTCCTTGCTTTCACAGGCACATCTGTGAAGCAGTCAAGGGGTCCACGAGCCAGGTCCTCCACTCAAGCCCCGAAGACACCTTGGAAGAAAAAGCTGACGACACCCTAACTGGAAGACCCATCACAGTGCTCACCCACACCCTCCACCAGCGCAGGGACACACACCTCGGTGGGACCTAATTCTAGAGTAGCCTCGGGATCACAATCTGGTGAGCACATCGCACTGTCTGACCCACAGCAGGCGGCGGGCAGGGACTTCCCAGGTTTCTGGCATTCGGAGAACTGCTGGAGGCCAGAAATCTGCTGAGTCTGAGTCAGATGAGGAGCTTCTGGACTCGGTCGTGTTACAGTTGCTGAAGCTGCAAAGGCAAGCTCAGGTACATCAGGAAGGGATGTCCGCTGCACTCCTCAGATTGCAAGGCACGATGGAGGAGTCCGTCCGCCTTCAGTCTGAGGAGATAGTACTGGCATGCTAATACACAGAGGCCAACACTGGCAGGATGGCAGCCACCATGGAGACCTTGGCCCAGGACATCAGTCCTACATGGCTGCGTGGGCTGAGCTCCATTGCTGGTGCCATAATTGTCCTCCAACAGTGCCAATGCGAGAAGGGTGCAGGGCAGCTCAATCTCGCTCCAGCTTCCCCTTCTCCTGAAGGAGGAGCCCTCAGCCAGGGGCCCCTCGGGCAACCATAGGGAAGAGGATCAGCAGGTGCACACTCCAGGGCCATCCACTCAGTCTCTGGTTTATCTGAATCCCTTCTTGTGACCCCACCAGCTCCAGCGGCCAAGGAGGGTGCCAATGCCACACAGCAGGATCCCAAAAGCAGACCAGGTCTCGTTCTTCCAGAGGACGCCGACCAAGGTCATCACAGACAGCAGTCAGCCTCCACCTCTGCTGTGGGTGTCAGGGAAGCACCAAGACATAACAGTAGGGTTAAGAAGATGTAACTCTTTCGAGTTAAAACAATCAAACTAAATTAACAAAATTGGGATAAAACAGCCTGGGCAGAGGTGTTTAATCACTTGTACATAATGTTCACTATTATAAATAAACCCCCAAGAATGTCTCCTTGCCTATGGTTCTTGTTATGATGAGCAGTGTTCGTGTCACTCAGATGTGAAACCTTGAATCCTACCCAAGGTAAAGGCAGGTGTCTCAGTCCAGGGCCTTTTCCCTGTGCACTGTGTAGCCTTCAGACCAAAGAGATGTCCGGTTTCACACCCACTGGACACATTAGTGATGCCTGCACCTCAATGGTGCTGGTTATTGCTGTCAGGATGTGGTGGGCAGGCGTCGCAGAGTATCCGCTATTATGCGTGTGTGCTCTCTGCACCTTTGAGGTGGGGCTGGCCCCCCCATCTCATCATAATCTGTGATCAGTGACACTGTGCTCCCGAAGGGCTCAGGTGCTGAAGGCTGACAAAGGATCAGGCGCATCTAAAGTTTTATGGCTGCATCTCCATGATATGACCCTGATCACAGATCTCAAACGCACATCATCAACCACCTTCTGGAATCCAGCAACAAATAGAGCCTCTGCTGCATCTCCATGACATGAGCCTGAGTAATGAGGGCATGTGTGCTTCCAACAGCCACACTGGAGTCAAATATTCACAAATGCAGAGTAAGAATGTCAGGACTGTCCTCACTGAACCTCGTCATCATCCTCCACAAATCTTGCAGCTATGAGGGCGTCCTGAGTGCATCTGCCTCATCTGGCCAGTGCGATGGCCTCATTGCTAGCTCCACGCCTTCGAGGAGCACGTCACAGTCATCCCCTTCGACATCCTCCTGATCAGAGGACACATGAGCTCTGTTCATGATTTTTCAAGGTTGTATATTTAGCTTAACAGGAAGCCGATACACTTAAGCCCAATAGCAGCCCAGTTTTCAAAGTCTTCACACGTTATTTATGTTAGCTTTCATAGATCTGGTAGAAAGTTGCAGAACTTCACTCATCAATTCACATCAAACTTTCACTCAATTTTCACAAGATTACATTACGTTAATTAATTAGCAGCTTTGGGGAGGATTGATTGATTTGTGTCACTGTATTGGGTGGTGGAATGTTTCCAGTTTCTGGCCAGGGAATCCTGCAGTTGGATATTCAATTCAGATGCTTTCTGTGCACTGCTATGTTTTATTCAGGGGGCAGAGGGAGGGTAGAGTAAAGGTAGAAGTGTTCAAGTTCCCCAGTGAAACACTGGAAGCACTCCCTGCTTGCAAGCCCAGTTTATGAAACCTCAGGACCTCTACAGTATGATTAGTGAACTCTTTATATTAATAATCATCTACATGCTCACAATATCTTAACATTGGTGCTGAGAATCCTAGACAAAGGGTGAAAGTACATACAAACTTGATAAAATGGCAAGGTTGGAAATATTAAAGAGGAGTGGTTTTCTTCCAGGGGTCAACGGTGCCAGTACAAGAAAACATACCATTGGGAGGGATTTCCACCTGAAGTGGGCTGGAAGCAGGGCCCAAAGAGGAAGTGTTAATAAGGCAGTCACAAGGACTTTACACTAAGTAAAGGGGAAAAGGTGGTATAAACAATAATTTAAAATGGAAGTGAGTGGAGTATCAGTCAGAAATTTTGTTTTAGGTAATACAAGTAAAGGAGAAATTAAAAGATGTGAAGGAATTAAAGCAGGAGAAGGGAATAAGAACCATGTGAGTAAAACATTAGAACAAAATGGCAGGCTAGGGTGTGTGGTTCACTCTTTATACAAATACATAGTTTTAGCTAGTGCTGGAGAAAGAGGATGCCTCAGTGGGGTCGAGGACAGAATCAATCTGGCTAGAGCCAATGAACAAAAAAGGTGCAATTATATTGCTCGGTGTAGTCAATAGACTGCCAACTAGTGGGAAGGACGTAGAACAAATCTGTAGAGGTGCAAGAATTATACAGTAGTTATAATGGGGACCTTTAATTATCCAAATATCATCTGGGATAGAGGTGCTGTAAAGGGCAGAGAGGGTCATGAGTTCCCAGAGTGTGTTGAGGAGAATTTTCTACAGCAATATGTGGCCAGTCCAATGAGGAAGGAGGCACTGCTAGACCTGGTTCTTGGGAATGAGGTGGGCCAGGCAGATCAAGTGAAGGTGGCAGAACATTTAGGGGATAGTGATCATTGTACCATAATGTTTCAACTGACTATGGAAAAGGACAATGAACAATCCAGGAGGTTGACAGAAAAAACAATAGGTGAACAAGGGCTACCTTCAAAGAACAGGTGGTTCAGGCATAGTCAAGATATTTTCCCTCAAAAAGGAAAGGTAAGGCAAACAAATCCAGAGCTCCCTGGATGACAAAGGAGGTAGAAATTAAGATAAAGAAAAAAAAGTGTACCTTCAACAGGTGTCAGGCAGAAAATACAATTGAGAACCAGGCTGAGTACAGAAGGTTCAGAAGGGAGGTGAAAAAGCAAAAAAGAGAAGCAAAGAGGGAGTATGAAAAGAGGTTGGCAGCTAACAAAAGGAAATACCAAAGTCTTCTATTGACATATAAATAGTAAATGAGGAATAAGGCCGATTAAGGACCAAAAAGGGGATTTACGCATGGAGGCAAGCGGCATGGTTGAGATATTAAATAAATACTTTGCATGTCTTTACCAAGGAAGATGATGCTACCCATGCCACAGTGAAAGAGAAGGAAATTCAGTCACTAGAAGGGTTTAAAGTTTATAAGGAGGGAGTATTGGATAGGTTGTCTGAACTTAAAGTTGATAAGACACTAGGGCTAGGTGAGATGCTTCCAAGGACACTGAGGAAAGCAAGAGTAGAAATTGCAGAAGCACTAGCCATAATTTTTCAGTCTTCCTTAGACTCAGAGGTGGTGCCAGGAGACTGGAAAATTGCAAACACTACACCCTTATTCAAAGAAGGCATTAAGGATAAGCCCAGCAACTACTGTCAGTTTAACTTCGGTAGTGGGGAAACTTCTAGAAACTATAATTAGGGACAGAATTAATAGTTACATGGGCAAATGTGGGTTAATTAAGGGTAGCCTGCATGGATTTCTTAAGGAAAAATCATGTTTAGCTAACTTTTTCGAAGAGGTAGTAGAAAGGGTTGATGAGGACAATGCTGTTAATGTGGTATACATGGATTTCCAAAAGGCATTTAATACAGTGCCACACAACAGACTTGTAAGAAAAGTTATAGTTCATGGAATAAAAGGGGCAGTAATGGATACAAAATTGGCTGAGTAACAGGAACAGAGAGTAATGGTTAAGGGATGTTTTTCAGGATGGAGAAAGGTTTGTAGTGGAGTTCCCCAAGAGTCAGTATTGGGACCTTTGCTTTTCCTGATATATATTAATGATCTAGACCTTGGTGTACAGGGAACAATGTCAAAATTTACAGATGATAAAAACTTGGAAGCATTGTAAACCAAGAGGATGACAGTGTAGAGCTTCAAAAGGACATAGGCAATTTGCTGGAATAGGTGGCACATGAAGTCCAATGCAGGGAAATATGGGGTGATATATTCTAGTAGGAAGAACATGGAGAGTCAATACAAAATAAAGGGTGCAACTCTAAAGGATGCAAGAACAGAGGGACCTGGGTGTATATGTGCATAAGTCATTAAAGGTGGCAGGACAGCTTGATAGAGCTGTTAATAAAGCATACAGTATCCTAGGCTTTATCAGTAGGAGGAATAAAGTACAAGAGCAAGGACATTATGTTGAGCTTGTATAAGACACTAGTTAGACCTCAACTGGTATATTGCATACAGTTCTGGGCGCTTCATTTTAGGGAGGTTGCGAAGGCATTGGAGGGAGTGGAGAAGAGGTTTACGAGAATGATTCCAGGGATGAGAAACTTCTGTTACGAAGATAGATTGGAGAATTTGGGACTCTTTTCCTAGGAGATAAGGCGGCTGAGAGGAGATTTGATAGAAGTATTCAAAATCATGAGGGGTTTGGACAGAGTAGATATGGAGAAGCTGTTCCCACTCATGAAAGGATTGAGAACAAGAAGCCACAGGTTTAAAGTAATTGGCAAAAGAAGAAAAAGTGATATTAGAAAATTTTTTTCACACAGCGAGTGCTAAGGAGCAGGCAGTTTCAATTGAGGCATTCAAGAGGGAATTAGATGATTATTTGAAAAAAAAAGTGCAAGGTTATGGGGAGAAGGCAAGAGAATGAATGGCATTAGGTGAAATGCTCAGAGAACCGGTGTAGACACAATCTGTTGAATGGTCTTTTCCTGTGCTGCAGTGATTCTGTGATAAGGAACAAGTTAAATGAAATGCAGACTCAAATTCAACGTGGGGGGCGATACAACATGGTAGTCATTGCTTCGGCATGGCTGCAAGGCAGTCAGGACTGGGAACTAAACATACCGGGTATAAGATCAACAGGTAATAAAGGGGAAAGTGGTAGAAGGAGAGGAATAACTTGAGTGATTAAGGGCAAAATCATTTCAATAATAAGAGGTAAACAGGCACCGGAGGCTTTATGCTCAGTGTTATGATCACAGCCGGTGTTAATTCATGTGCACAACCAGATCCCAGAGGGAAACTTGGTTTATGGGCCAACCTTTTTGTTTTGAGTTCTGGTAATGAGAAGACAATACACCAATTTCAGCAGTAAGAGGTCCAGTAACACTTTCAGTTTTTTTTAAATTATAAGTAAAAGTTTTATTAACAAAGAAAAAAAGAAAAGTTCAGCACACAAAATCACAGTTACACAATTAAGGTTAGTCTTACAAAACATTACCCCAAAAACTCTCTACTTGGTCAAACCCGCAAGTAAACACCTTCCTGGCAACACTCCCTTATAGATGTTTAAATATGAAAGAAATTCAGTATTACACAGGGCAAATTGCTGAAGCTTCAATAAAGGTGCATCACATGACCTTTACCCTCTTCCACTTTATGGTATCCACTTCAGAATAAAACTGCTTGCTGCAGCCCAAGACTTCTCAAAGGCTCAGGCAGCTCCAGGTATCTCCAGCTGTACAGCTGTGCAGTCATTTCCCCAGTTCAATAGCAAACTCCAGCTATCCACGGTAACTCTAATATACCTTTTTGCCCTTTCATCTTAGTCCAGTTGTTCTCACACCTCTTTGAAATTCAAACATACCAGGTATAAGATCAACAGGTAATAAAGGGAAAGTGGTAGACAGAGAGGAATAACTTCCAAATTTAAGATCTTTCATGCTTCCATCTCACCTTTGCTCCAGTAAATAAAAATATAATATCCCTACTACTATTTACCTATGGACTCCTGCAAGATGCAAACATTTTCCTTGTCACTAAGGTAAAAGCAAAAGCTCTGTACGGTCACACAGACTCAAAACGTTAACCCTGTTTCTCTCTCCACATATGCTGTCAGACCTGCTGAGCTTTTCCAGCATTTTCTGTTTTCATTTTCCTTGGCACCTCTGACTCCCCTTTGAAATTCAAACAACTTATCTAAAAATGCAAATGTTAGAGCTAACCTATTTACTTGTGCCTCAGCTTAACATCTTCATCCTTTTCATGTTTCCAAACCCCCAGACAACATGACTCCTTTCAAACTCTTACCCAGCTTAATTAAATCACTAAAAAAAAATGGCTGGGTATTTTTGTAACAGAGAATAACACAATATTCTCTCAAAATTTTTTTTATTAAAAATCGATTCTCACACTCAGAATTAAGAAATAGGAAAGGGTTTTACATTGTAGTGGGAGTTGTGTATAACCCACAGATAGCAGCTGTAAAATGATAGATTGTACAGATGAAGAAAATAGACAAGCGTGTGGGAAATTTTATTGGGACATTCATATCGACTGTGATAAGCAGACTTGCACTTGTCAGAAAGGGAGTGAAATTCTCTAGTGTGTCCAAGGTGGTTTCCTGCAACAGTATGTCCTAAAATCAACAAGAGGGCATGCCATATATTAGATTAAATGAAGCAAATTAAATTAACAGTTTAACATGGTGTGAACATTTATCTAAAAGTGATGATAAAATGATTGAGTTCAACAGTGTTTGAAAGAGAGAAACACGAAACAGCTATTAAGATTCTAGATTTAGATAATTCAATTGTCCAGTAAACTGAGCAAAATCTGTTAATGGGTAAGAGAGAGAAAGTGGAAGGTGTTCAAAAAAGAATTTAACCTGATGCAGAACTAGTTCAGACCCCTGAAAGGCAAGAGCTCTATTTGCTATAAACAAAAAAGCCATGGGCAACTAAAGAAGTAAGAGACAACACAAAAGCTAAAAAAAAAAATACAAAAAGTAGCACAGACCCTGAAAATGGGAAAGAAACAAAAAACAGCTAAGGGTAACAAACATATTAACCGCTATTAAAGGAAGCATGAAAAGAAATTTGCAAGGCATATCAAAATCCACCCAAAACAATTTTACAACTATATTAGGAAAAGGGAGCAATGTGAGCCTCTTGAAAACTGATAATAGTGATACATACTGTCAAAGAAAATAAGGAGATGGTGGACATGTTGAATAATTATGAGTCAGTATTTACCGTAAAGGATGGGGTTACAATGCCAGATATTCCAAGGAAACGAATATTGAATCAGGGACAAGTGCTCAGCAAAACTAATATAATCAAAACAGTTGTGAAGAAAATAATGGTGCTCGAGAGTGACAAATTCAAAACCAGATTGTTTAAAACACTGGGGTGGGAACAAAATGGACGAGAACATAGCAGATGCCCTAACTATAATTGTCCAAAGTTCTTTTGACTCAGGAACCATTACTTTAAATTGAAAAATTATTTATGTCATTCTGCTACTCAGAAAGATAATAAAGGGAAAGCAGAGAATTATAGTTTACTTAGCCCTACATCCATTATCTGGAAATTACTATCCCATCCCAGGGATACCGACCCATTCCGGTACTGTGAGCAGTTCTGGGCACTGCACCTTATGAAGGATATATTGGCGTTGGAAGGAGTACAGCGAAGGTTTACCAGAACAATATTTGGACTCTAAGGGTTAAATTACAGGTTGTATTCCTTAGAATTTCAGGCTCGATGACTGCTTTGGTGAAGTTTTCAAGATATTAAGGGGAAGAGATGGGTAGATAGACAGAAATTCTCTCTGCTAGGTGTTGGGATCTAGGATTTGGAAACACGTCAGATATTCGTGGAGTGAAATTAGGAAACACTTCTACACTTACACAAAGGTGGTAGACGTTTTTCTGCAAACAGTAATTGACGCTGGATAAACTCTTAATTTTAAATCTGAGATTTATATATTTTTGTTAATTAAAGTAGCTTTTCACAGTAGCAGTGAACCATTTATAACGGACAAAAGAAACTCAAGTCTTCCTCTGAGGCCATTGGCTCCCTCTTCCTTGTACTGTACTGGTTCACTCTTTTTTTAAATACACAAAATTCCTGGAAACCAAGTTAAAAAAAAAAAGCTTGGATTTCCTTACAGTCACCATTGCATTTTGCTACTAAACTCATTTGTGGTGTCAGCCACGAACATGACAAAAGAGGCAAGCTTACATGTATAACATCCACCAACATGCTCCTGACACCAGTCCTCAGCGTCATTTGCTGCTACCTCCTGTATATCTTTCCCATCTCTCCCACCTGTTTGTTTCATCTCTTTGCTTGACTGTCACTACATTACCTCCTACCTCTCCCTGCCTGAGCTCAAACTTGCCCCTTCTACTCTGAAGAGTCATATGGGCTCAAAACATTAACTCTGCTTCTCTCTCCATAGATGCTGTCAGATCTGCTGAGCTTTTGCAGCATTTTCTGTTTTTATTTCAGATTTTCCACATCCGCAGTATTTTGCTTTCATGAAACTTTCCCCTCCTGCTTGTTCCCCACCTCCACTCCTCTGCCCAGGAACAAACTAAGGGATATTTAAATAACTAATATTCCTTACCCTATTTTTTCATATGTACGGAATGAATTACTTTTGATATACATAATTGGTAAGGAGGCAAATCAGTCAATCTGCGCCAGAATATCCCACAAACAGAAATGGCAAATGACCACTCCGCTGATTTCAGATGAAATTGGTTCATATTCCAAAAGTAGCACAGGTTTAAAGACATGGAGTAAGCAGAAGAGGAAATAATTACTCAATGCAGTTCTTTTTATTTACCCAATTATTACTTAATCTGCGACTGTCCCACCAAGAGATAAATAGGCTTGAGCCCATAGGCAGGGTGTAACACCTGAAATTTAATTCGAATTGAAGAGGACGATAAAGGTTGACTAATAACTAATTTGAATTGTTGATTCCTTGTTAAAAGGCCAGATTGCCTCTACCCCTCCCAAATACTTCACACATGCAAAAACAAAGTCTTATAAAGGTTAAAGCAAAAAACTGCGGATGCTGCAAATCCGAAACAAGAACAAAGATATCTGGAAAAACTCAGCAGGTCTGACAGCATCTGCAGAGAGGAATACAGTTAATGTTTCAAGTCCATATGACTTAACCAGAACTTCTGATGAAGAGTCATACGGACTCAAAACGTTAACTGTGCTCCTCTCCGCAGATGCTGTTAGACCTGCTGAGTTTTTCCAGGTATTTTTGTTCTTGTTTCTTATAAAGGTTAATTGTTTCCAAACTTTCTCCTCATTCATTAAGTCACTGTGGAACAGGAAACTGTATTAAAAATACTTAAAAATGTACACCAGGTTGGTTCACAGCTCAGCCAGGGACGTCTCCATTGGCCTCTGCTGAAAATTAGTAAGTGGTTTGTGGAGGTGTGCACAGCAAATCAAAAGATATGTTGCTTTATGAACAAGTGTGGGATGTTAATGTAGTGTAGAGGATAATGAGGGTCATGGACTTTGTGACTGGAGAATTCATGTTCCATTATTATTAAATGGCATTGTGGAAATTTTGCTGGTGTTCTGGAAATCGAATTCCATAACTCTGTCCATTACCTCGACCATAAGTGAATGGCCTTCGCAATTTTTTTCTCCAACTTGTTTTGAAGCTGAAAATACAAAGCAAGTTGGTATGCAAGAGCCACCAGATGGAGATAGACATCGGGATTGGGTGGATGGGGGAATCTTCAGTTTGACAAGAATGCAACTGGGATGCTAGGGTTTGCAAGCTCGTGGAGGATTCTTTCATGGGTCTTGAGGTTTCGCACCTAGTGTCAGCAAAAAAAGTTGTATTTATATAGTACCTTTAATGTAATAAAATGACCCAAGAGCGTTATGAAACAAAATTGGACATGAACCATTAAGACAATATCGGGACAAATGGCCAAAAGCTTCAAACAGGTAGTTTTAAGAAGCATCTTAAAGGAGGTTGTGAGGCGGAGGGGTTTCGGGAGGGAATTCCAGAGCTTAGGCAGCTGAAGACATGGCCACCAATGGCAATCGGAGATTCTCAAGAGACCAGAATTCTAGGACTGCAGATATCTTGAAGGGTTGTGACTCTAGAGGAGATGACAAAGATAGGAGAGGCGAGGCCATGGAGCATTTAAAACACAAGAATTTTAAAATCAAGGTGCGGCTTTACTGGGACCCGATATTGGTCAGTGAGCAGAGGAGAGATGGGTGAACAGAACATTTAACCTTCAGGAAAGGGGAAAGAAAACTGAGTGGCAGAGGTAGAAATTGGTGGATAAGTGGTGCCAATGTACCAATCACTAGAAATAACAGTGAAAGAGGAAAATTTGGACTTCTGCTTGCATTTATTTTTTGCACTCCTGTAGGGTTTAGTAATTTTGAGATATGTTTTTATGATCTTTTGATGAAGTTAGTTGTCTTTTTATGCCAAGGTCAACTTGCAAAGTATGATGGTTAATCTTGTCCTGAAAAGTCAAGATGTGGTTGTTGAATAATGTGGTTAAGCAAGCTGTGACGAAGACAAAAGTAGTTACGCATTTGACAAACATGGTCTATCTGACACCTCATGCTGAAATAACAATTATATAGTATTGTGGTTTATAACATGTTGAAGTTTAAGGAACAAGTCATTATGTTGAGAAGTGAATTAATGGTCTAACTATATGGATCAATGCCTTCAAGAAGCAAATGTGGTTTCACATCTCGTCAAACATTTCAAATTTATTGTAATAGGAAACGTTTTGAAACGCTTTGCAGAGTTGTGACCTTTGGAATCTTTTGCAATAACTGCTAGAAAGAACAGGGAAAATCTGAGGGTCTGTGGACTGAAATGTGAAGAGTTTATAACATCAGACTAAGAAAGATTGGGGAATGCCATTACACAGTAGACCACCAGAAGAGAGGATAATAGGTGAAGCACTTCGAGACATTGGTGCACACTGACAGAATAATCAAAATTCATCAGTCAACAGAATATTTGAGGAGACAGTGCCACAGCTATCTGGGAAGCAAGCACCGGAGTCACGAAAGACATAGCTGAACATTGCTGCCTCCATTAAGTTGCTAAATAAATCAATTTTCGATCACAGTCTGTACCAGTATGGTCCCTAATCAGTCACGAACAAATAGCAAATCTACAAATCTAATACCCACCTCCAAAATTGTATGGAGATTCCTGAGGAACCTGGTGTATGGTTGCTGACCAGGTTTACACATCTATATAAAAAAGTAGTATTGTGATCTAACAATTATTTAAAACAAAACGTTTTTTCCCCCTCTCCTGGTGCTGCTGATTCCTTACTGGGTCATAGGCTCACAAGTGCCATCCTGTTATTTTTCCCCATGCATTCCTTCATGTATGAACATAGCTGTAATAGTGGTATTCAACCTAAAGCCAATCCTACCCTCACCTGACATTCACACATAGCATTTCCCCTGCAGGAGCTGTTATAAACTGAAGCAGGAAACCTGGCTTATTCCCCCACTAACTAACCTAGGAATGCTGAATTATTGGACCCCTGCTGAGATAATGAATTCAGCAACAATTAGGGATTGAGCCAGAGGATTCCTTGCTTTGTATAGGTCAGAGTTACCTGGCTGCCCGAGCCAACTGAGGAGCCCTTAAAGTTTATTTCTATTTTGTCAGACTAACGGTCTCTTAACACAAATTAACATACATACAAACATATGAATTAGGAGCAGGGGGTAGGCCATTCGGTCCCTCAAGTCTGCTCAGCCATTCAATGATTTCATGGCTGAACTGACTGTGGTCTTAGCTCCACATTCCCGTCCACCTCCAACATCTTTTGACTCCATTTGTTAGTCAAGAATCTATCTACCTCTGCCTTAAAAATATTCAATGAACCTGCCTCCACTGCTCTCTGGGGAAGAGGGCTCCAAAGACTCACAACTCTATGAAAAATTTTCTCCTCATCCCTGTCTTAAATGGAAGACCCTTACTTTTAAATGGTGTCCCCTAGTCCTAGTATCTCCCAGAAGGGGAAACATTCTTTCAGTGTCCATTGGGGGAAAACACTGGCAGCCAACTTTTGTGGAGAGCTTTAACCCTCCAGTCACAATAACACTAATCTTCATGACTATGCTTTCCAAATCATTCAAGAGTTTAAATTTAAAAGTGAAAAGGTTGCAAATGTTAGATTTGCTCCATTTCCTCACCTGAATTAGAGCCATAACAAGGAAAGCTTAAGGTCTGTCACCGCATCACAGTTCCAATACAGGTTGTGTCTCAAATTCAGCTATCCGAAAGCCGGACATTTTTATAAGCTACCATGCATGAATTTTAATTCTTATTAAATTAGTAAAACAGCTAGCCAGCTTGTTTGTTTAGGTGCCGCACTGACATGCTGGACCAGCTATAAGCTTTGGATCGCGCCAGTCTTTTCCCGCACTCCGGGTGGTCCAAGCAACTCTCAACCCCACCCGATTCAGCTCAGCTCGATTTGTCTGACTCAACCTGAAAACCAGCAAGATCCAAAATCCTGCATGGACTCGGTTAAAAACAAAAAACTACGGATGCCGGAAATCCAAAACAAAAACAAAAATACCTGGAAAAACTCAGCATGTCTGACAGCATCTGCGGAGAGGAAAACAGTTAACGTTTCAAGTCCACATGACTCTTCAACAGAACTCAGTGCTGGGACTGCTGGTTTTGTGTCACTGTACCTGTGTCACAATGAGTCCTGCACAAAACGCACAGGAGGCTTGACTGGTAGTGATATTAGAAACATCAAGTCTATCCTTTAGAAACAAACACACATTCAGCAGTATTTTAATTAACATTTGTAATTAAATAGCATCACATTCAGCATCGCTGCATGTGAGACACATATTGTGGAAGACCTACTAAATGACATTATGACATGACAAAATTCAACCCCTCCCTCTAAAGTTTTAAAGTGCCTAAACCACAACAAACAGCTTTGAGCACCTATGTAAAAAGTGTGTGAACAGTAGTTTTGGGCACAAGTTTCCATTCAGCACAATAAACTGTTCATCAAAACAAAGGGAATGTTTCTTCAGGCAAGTGCTAAGCACATGTCATCACAGGTTTACTAAAGGCACGGGAGGAAATTTGTGTTCCCACAGACCAAGTGTCAGGCTCCCAAACTTGGTGTCAGATACATAACAGGCATTTTCAAATATCTCAATAGAATAGATACAGGAGCGTGGCAGTCCATACTTATAAAGGTTTCTAATGACAAGTTGTTAATGATGTGAAAGAATTCTCTCCCACATGTAAAAATAGTGACAACTGCAGCTATTTTACATTCTCAGATGAGTTAGTATATTGCAAAATCTTCAAATGAAAATGGTATTACAGCCAGTTGAAGATGTAGCCTTGATGCCAAACGGACAATAATTTGTGTGACCAATAAAACAAATTGCATTAAAATTAAAAACAATGGTCCAGGTGCTGATCCGTATTGGGGTACCGGCTCATGAGGTGCTAGTCCGTACTGAGGTACCGGCCCATGAGGTGCTGGGGTACTGTTCCCTGAGATATTGGGTGTATTGGGGTACCGTTCCATGAGGAACTGTTTCATATTGGAGTACAGTCAAATGGGTGCCAATCTTTTGGTAGCTCAACCAAACGTACATACCTTTAGATGGCTTACAAGGAATTGTCTGGTCAGCCACTCACATGCAGTCACTCAGGCAATTTACTGGAGAGTGACTGATACCAATGGAATAACATGCAAGACTTAGTTGGTACCTTTGGGAGAGGAAGGGGAGCCAGTAGGGACAGCAGATTTTGAACCATGAAATGTCATGATTCTGGAATCTTGTACTAGTTTCCCAATATCATGTGTACCTGAATTAAACCAATTTGTAATTCAATGGTGGAGCACCGGTTTAAAATTCCAGGTACAGGAGGGAATCACTGTGCATTTTATGCAATGCAATACAGTGGAATCTGGATATAATAAAACTCTCACAGAATTTCTTTATTAAATTCAGAGGGTTTATCGGAACTCAGTTGTACTGGTATCATGGCAGAGACAGGGGCTTCTTCTGCAAACATTAGGACATTTTTAAAAACAAAAAAACTGCGGATGCTGGAAATCCAAAACAAAAACAGAATTACCTGGAAAAACTCAGCAGGTCTGGCAGCATCGGCGGAGAAGAAAGGAGTTGACGTTTCGAGTCCTCATGACCCTTCAACAGAACTAGGTGAATCCAACGAAGGGGTGAAATATAAGCTGGTTTAAGGTGTGTGGGGGGAGGGGGTTTGGGTGGGGGGGAAAGAAGTGGAGGGGGGTGGTGTGGGTGTAGGGACAAACAAGCAGTGATAGAACATCTACGTCAACCTACAAAGGCCCCAAGTAGGGGTGGAAATCAAGGTTTAGGAAGGAGGAAGGGAACAGGGTGAGGAGGAGTAAGTCAACAGGGGTGTCTTCCCTTGTCCTTATCTAGTAGCTATTACTAGTAAACGCATCTTTGTGGAAGGCAGGAGAGAATAAAATAAGATAAAAGCAAAAAACTGCAGATGCTGGAAATCCAGAACAAAAATAAAAATACCTGGAAAAACTCAGCAGGTCTGGCAGCATCTGCGGAGAGGAACACAGTTAACGTTTTGAGTCCATATGAATCTTCAACAGAACTAAGTAAAAACAGAAAAGAGGTGAAATATAAGCTGGTTGGGGGGGGCGGGGGAAGAAGGGAGGGTGGTACAGCTGGATAGAGGGCCAGTGATAGGTGGAGATAGCCAAAAGATGTCATAGACAAAAGGACAAAGAGGTGTTGAAGGTGGTGATATTATCTAAGGAATGTGCTAATAGGTGACATTAAGGGTAGAAAGCAGGACAAGCAAGTCTACTTAGTCTACTGCATTCCACCTTCGGTCTGTCCGCAAGCATGACCCAGACCTCCCTGTCGCTTGCAATTTCAACACTCCACCCTGCTCTCGTGCCCACATGTCTGTCCTTGGACTGCTGCATTGTTCCAGTGAAGCTCAACGCAAACTGGAGGAACAGCACCTCATCTTCTGACTAGGCACTTTACAGCCTTCTGGACTGAATATTGAGTTCAACAATTTTAGATCATGAACTCTCTCCTCCATCCCCACCCCCTTTCCAATCCCCCCCCCCCCCCCCCCCCCACCCCCCCAATAATTTATATAGATTTTTCTTTTCCCACCTATTTCCATTATTTTTAAATGTATTTCCATCCATTGTTTTATCTCTACCTTTTGGCCTATTTCAATCCCTTCCCTTCACCCCACCCCCACTAGGGCTATCTGTACCTTGCTTGTCCTGCTTTCTACCCTTAATTAGCACATTCCTTAGTTAATATCACCACCTTCAACACCTCATTGTCCTTTCATCTATGACATCTTTTGGCTATCTCCACCTATCACTGGCCCTCTATCCAGCTCTACTTGTCCCACCCCCCCCCCTTAAACCAGCTTATATTTCACTCTTTTCTATTTTTACTTAGTTCTGTTGAAGAGTCATACGGACTTGAAACATTAACAGTGCTCCTCTCCGCAGATGCTGCCAGACCTGCTGAGGATAAAATAAGGGTTGACTGCGATGCTTTCTGCAGTCAAACTTGCTGCCTAACTTAATGTTAGATAAAACATGCGCTTGCACAAGCTAACAGAGGAACCATGCTGAGCAAGAGTCAGCAGAGGCAGGGAGAAAAATTAGGGCTGGGGAGTACCAATCCGGCTTCACAGATTTGAAAATTTAAGGCCTACAAATGGGTCTCAAAAGAACCATTTTCATAGTTCCACCTACATGAAGCTTTGATGCAACGCCTGTGTTACATATTGGAGACAGAACATCATTTACTAGGACAAATGCAGGTTCAAAGTAGGGGAACATGTTCACAATACCTTGTAAGGAGTGTGCTTCAATCAAATATACACTTGGCTCTTCAACTTTACTCATTTTCAATGCATTACGATGAGACTATAGAAATTAGTTTCCCAGAGAGACTCAAAAGGTGAAGATTCTCACAGTCACTAGCATTGCACCTATAAAATTCACTGTGTACAAAGGAACTTAAGCAGGTCATTAAGAAAGCACCTTCACACATCAATGTTAGGAGTCTTTGGTCAGTGCTTAAAACAGGCTGGATTATAAAAGGGAGGGGGTGGGATGGGAAATAAAAGGACAGCAAGGAGACAAAAGAAAGGAAGTTAACCCCGTTCTTCATCTCTGATCTGAATTACTTCAATTAGTCCCATTTGGAAGCACAAAAAGGCTCCTAATTTGGAATCTCTTGCGTCCATAAAGAACATATGATCAAGAGTTAAGAGTTAACCATGTTGAGAGTAGACTGATGCCCTTGCTCAAAAGCAAATCTTCATTATATTCTCAATTTACATTAAATGTTTGACAAGTAATCAAAGTTAGAAAATGAATGAAACGTAAATGGGCGTTCTTTTCTCCTCTTCTCAGACTCCGTGTGGGATGCGTTTCTGGAGGCACTGGCAGCTTCAGAGCCTTGTGCAAGGATGCATCAAAAAGCCTTGCAGTTGTATTAGGCATCACAGCCAGACCTGGACTTGCTCTCACTTTATGTTCAGAATTGTACACTTCCAGTTCAGTCACTGATAAGTAGTCAAGAGTGATAATCTCAAATTATTTTCTCCGCCCTAGCCCAAGAATAGTGATCAACTGCAGAATTCTAACCAAGATTAGACAATTCAAGAGAGACCAGAAATTAGTCTAGGGCCTTCTGGTCTACATAGATCAGTTGCTTGCTGCTTCATCAACTACCCCAATAAGGGAAGTGTACATATGAATTTCAAAGTCACTTACAATTACACTTTCAGATGCTAAATTACTAGCCTTCGGCCCTCCATGTGCCACATATTTCTGCAACTGTTGTACTAAATCACTCTGCACTTCAGCTTTTATCCTTTGCCTCCACTGAAACTTTTACTCTCCCATTCTGGTCATTCCCGTTGGTGTGTCCTCTACTCTCACTAGGAATCAGTGCGTCATGGCTTCAAACATCATAACTTGAGAGCAGGCACTAAGCTAACACTTCAGTACTAGTGTAATAGAGTAATAATGGAGTGCTGCACTGTCAGAGGTGTCATCTTTCAAATGAGGCAAACCGAGGCCCCATCTGCCTGGAGAGAGTGCAAAAGATCCCATAGTGGCCAACATCACCAAAAACAAACTAACAGATCATTTGTGTTCTAGGGTCTTGCTGCACATAAATTTGCTGACAAATTTGTGTACAGTGACCAGACTTGAAAGTGAATTGTAAAACATCTTACGGCATACTAAGGACATGAACTGCAGTATGAAAACAACACCTTTATTAACTTCACAGATGCAGAATAGAGACTAGTGTGGTACTTGTTTTAAATCCACTATGGTTTTCTTCTCAACTGCAATCTCATCACAAGAATAAAGTGGCGAGGGTGGGGATTCTGCCTTGGATTGTTGTTACTTGGCTTATAAATCCAGTCCAGGCCTAACGGTTCAAAGGGTGGAAGTAATTCACTCAATAGAGAAATGCAATTTTGAAGACCACCGTTACAAAGGCTCGGAATGCCCGTCAATGAAGTGAGACAACTATAGCTATTTGAGGGTTGAAAGTCTTGCATTTACTGTAACTCAGCATGTTTTTGAGCAGCTTTCTCTGTCACAGTCAAGGTATCATGAGGCAGAAGTATTGTTATGGAGTTGGGGATGATTATCAACCATTGAAAGGGTGAAATCAATTTATGTTGATCAACTGTGCAAGACCTGTACACCAGGACCTCATGGCAATGCAGTCAATTGTAAGGACTTTTAGGTGGAGGCAACATTACATCTGCATTCATTTCATTTTGCTAATAATCATTCTTATTCTCTGAAGAAATCTAGAAAAATCCTGGATAGAGGATTGGTTAGCTAACAGGAAGCAAAGAGTGGGGATAAATGGGTATTTTTCAGGTTGGTAAGCTGTAACTAGTGAGTGCCACAGGGATCAGTGCTGCAGTCTGAACTGTTTACAATTGACATCCATGACTTGGAAGAAGGGACTGAATGTATGGCAGCTAAATTTGTCAATGACATCAAGATAGGTAGGGAAAGTAAGTTGTCAAGAGGACTTAAAGCGTCCTCAAAGGGATACAGATAAGCGAGTGGGCAAAATTTGGCAGATGGAGTATAATGTGGGAAAATGTGAACTTGTCCACTTCTGCCGGAAGAAAAGCAGTATACTGTTTAAATGAAGAGAGACTGCAGAACTTGGAGGTACAAAGAGATATAGGTGTCCTGGTACACGGATCACAAAAAGTCAATATGCAGATATAGCAAGTGATTAGGAAGGCAAATGGAATGCTGGCATTTATTGCAAGTGAAATGGAATATAAAAGTAGGGAAGGTTTATTGTAGTACTACAGGGTCTTGGTGAGACCACATCTGGGAGTAGTGTGCGCAGCTTTGGTCTCCTTATTTGAAAAATGATACAAGTGTGTTAAAAGCAGTACAGAGAAGGTTCACTCAACCCATTCTTGGGATGGGCGGGGAGGGTGTGATCTTATGAAGAAAGGTTGAACAGGTGGGCTGATACCCATTGGAGTTAAGAAGAATGAGAGGTGATCTTACTGAAACAGATAAGATCCTGAGGGGATTTGATAGGATAGATACTGGGAGGGTGTTTCCTCTTGTGGCAGAGACTAGAACTAGGGGACACAATTTAAGAATAAGAGACCTCCCTTCTAAGGTGGAGATGAGGAGAATTTTTTTTCTCTCAGAGGGTCGTCAGTCTGTGCAATTCTCTTCCTCAAAAAGCAGTGGAGGCTGGAACATTGAATATATTAAAGGCTGAGTTGGACAGATTTTTAATAGACAAAAGGAGTCAAGGGTTATCGGGGCAGACAGGAAGGCGGAGTTGAGACCACAGCCAGATCAGCCATGATCTTACTGAATGGGGAGCAGGCTCCAGAGGTCAAATGGCCTACACCTGCTCCTAAGGCCTATGTTCCTACGAAGCAGACATGTTGAACCACTCCATTTTTGGATCATGTTAGGTCCAATAGGATATAATGCTTTCTCAGTTGTAATATCATAATGCAAGTCTTTCCATCAATGGAGGAGGCTGGGGCAGTTTGTGTTTATTTTGAGCCTTCTGCTCAGAAGAAAAATGAATTTGTTGTGAATCCATGGACAGAAATTCCCACCACTGGGAATTTCCAGAACCAATGTCCCACCACTGTATAGTGCGGCACGTTGAAGTCTCAAGGCAGCATATCAAAGCTTCAACACATTGTACCACACAGTGGAGCAGAGGTCAATGTCCAAGATTCATTCACACATTCACATTCCAGCCACTTCTCCATAGATTATTAGAATGCACAGTATCATCCCTTCACACCCAATGAGAAATAACCTGTTTGATCCACCTTAACTCATTGATAACAATCCTCCACTTCCTCTATTGCTGTATCGAATTGTCAAGTTGTTTCATCAATGATTACATGGTGTTCACTTCCACCAATTTGTTGAAATTCCATTCCAAGGGTCGGATTTTCGTGGAGTCAGGAAGACTCTGTGGACCTTTAAAAAGAGGCCGGGTGGGACACAAATGCAGAAGTCCTGTCCCCGTTTCCAACAGATCCAATTTTTCTCAGTAGGGGAAAGAGGGTGGGGTGTGATTCAGACATGAGGAAAAACTGAACTCAGCACTGAGTTCAAATTGCCCTGCTGAATTCAAAACGACTCCATTTTGGCTGTTGCAAGGGCCTTAGCCCACAATGTAGGAGTCATAAATTTATGGAGTAGTTGTAAACGCTCTTTGAGGGTAGATCAGGTTTGTTTAACTGTCATGATCTGAATTTATTTATATCTACAGCCTTTTAAAAATGAAAAATACACAGGCTGCAGGTGTCAGTGAGAGTTTTATAAAACTACTGTATTGCTTTGAAGGCCAGATGGAGCAGCCGCTTTTCCAGCAGTTAGAATAGCTGTTTGTTGAAACGCTTGGAATAACTGTTTGTTGAAATTTTCCACTTCAGCTACCCACCTCAGTAGCGAAATTACAGGTGGAAAAGCCTGCCACACTATGCTCTCCTTGTCATTTGGAACAGGGATGCTCAGAACCAGTCCCCTCTGCACTGTCTGCAGTGCTTGAATGTTGATTTTAAAAGCACCAAGGGTCTCTTTCATCTTCATTCTTAGCAATTACAACATAATTCATGAAGAACATACAGAGTCCATCTTTCCTTCCTCTGTGCAATACATTACACCTGGCTGGCATTGTTCTGCACACACATTCTGTACAACTTTCCCTGAAAGTTCTGGACAGCTTCCTTCAATACTGCCTTTCTTTATTTAACCAGTTTGCTTTGAGGACCAAAATCAAAGTGTTTTTGTAAATAGGAAACAGTGTTAGTGGCCCCAATACTGAGCACTTCACCATGTACTCTCTCGCACCCTGACATTACCCATGAGAAATTACTCATCCTCACCTGAATCAAGTTGGATTTCCTTCAATAATTCAGAGAGGAAATGAGGTTTACATTATGCTCATTTGAACAAACACATACACAGATTACCTAAGTGGGTCAATTATGGTGTCTGTATTCTGCAGAACCATTTCCTGGGATGCTTCCCTGCAGATAACAATTGCTAAATAAATACATGTTATTGCCTATGATTCTGAAATTCTGGCAGCAGCTCCCAGCGCTGTAGAATTACCCCATTTTATTTCTGAACAGTTTCTGAAGTACTGAATCTACATTTACACAACATTGAAATAAGTCGATATCAAGGCCAGAAACACGGTTTAAGGTGCTTTTATCTTCAGGGTTAAAGGAGACTGGGCACAGAGAAAAAGCTTCCATTGTCACTTTGTTATGACACTTCCAGGAAACAAATATCGCGTCATTCAGCAACTTCATAGAGAGCAGAAAATCAGATGCATTACCGCTCCATACCAGTCCAGAGTGTCATTTTGTGCAAATCATGTCATCATTTTGCACTATAATGCAAGCACAGTGGTGCAATAAACAACGTGAACACATTTAGGGAACACAGGGACAGTGCAAAATTCCACATATCACCGGGGGTATCACTTCAGTCATGTCAAACATCTTTAAAGTGGTTTATGATTTTTTTTTGCCAGAGTTCATTCAGCTCCCAGCTGCTCTGGGACAGCTCAGAAACCACAAGTGAAGCTTCTCCGTCAAGACCACTTCAGTCCCTCGGCCAAGGGTGCCACAAAACATGACCAACTCCACCAACACATGCATGCACAGGCCAATATCATCTCATTTAGCGATACCCTGACTTCAGGGTTGCCACAGGCAGCAAAATAATTGGGCCATTAGCCTTAGCTGGACATGGTGGCAATTAACATGGCAGCAGACAGGCAAAGGAGTGTGAATAACACTTCAGCATCTATCCCTTCACTTATTGTCCCACAGTACATGAAAAGAAGTGTGCTGCATGCTAAAAGGCAACATGTCCATTTGTAAAATGCAGATAGCACGAGCGCAAGATCAAAAGAATAGCTTTCACACCTAAATGTGAGCTTGTGCTGTGCCCACTTTCGGGTCCCCTTGTTCAGCACTAGGCACATGGAGGATGAAAGAGAAATGAATGGGGACGGTGGCGTGAAATCTCACAGGATCTACCTGCATACTAAGAGAAAAGATCCTCATTTCAAACAAATGTTAACAGCCAAAAATTGCTCATCATATCACTTCTGTTGGTTACAGGCCAAGCACTCAAACAAGTGTGTTGAGGACACCTCCCCATTTTACACCGTCATCTCAGAGGGCTCTTCACTGTTTGAAATGTGGGGCAAGTTTGGACAATGCATTAGATTCCAATTCCCCCAGCGAGAAAGAGAAAAGTGAACCAAAAGCGATGATAGTTATAGGTGTGCACATTCATACACCATACAGAGAATATAGCAAAACAATTTCAATTCACTCAAGCACTCTGGATTATAAAAGGCTATTAGAATACTCATCTCTGCCAATTCCCAACAATTTGCTGAGATCACCCAGAAACAACGAAGTTTAATTCTTGACATATATCTAGTTACTAGTGGCGAACCGCAACATTTGCTTCATTAAACCAGATGTAGTTTCAATCATAATTATTAAATCACTCACTCAGCATGTCATCACACTCAAATTGCATGGAATTTCCAAGCTGATGCCTACAAAGTCACCTACTGCGAGCAAAACTAAAGTGAGAATGATAAAATAGCCTAACACTTTTCCCAATGTAGACAAATGTACTGCATAATGTGGTAGCATGCAGACCGTAGATCCCAGGTTGAATTATCTAGCCTGTGTAGTCAGCTGGCTAAGCAATAGGGGTGTCTCAATTGGTCTGCTTGCCCTGAGCTAGAAAAGGAAAAAAAATCTGTCAGCTAGAGCTTCCACTCAATTGCTTTCCAGCAAGTCTTGGTGGAAAGTAAACTTATGTAGATGTTGAGGTTTAGAGTTACCATTGTCAGCCAATGCCTCATGGTTAGAGTTTGCAATTTTACAATGGCTATTTTGCCACACAGCCAGAGGCTATATTTACCCGTGGAAGCCTGGCCCAGCGAGAGCCCACACCCACCAATTCCAGAATGGCAGTAATCTGAAGGTATCAACATCTCCAAGTGATAGTAAACACGGGTTAAGTTTCATTTTGAAAGATACAAATAAGACCTTTGATACAAACACAGCTTTGCTGCACTATAGACAACACGATCCTTCTTCACTTTTCCTAATCTCCGTGTCGCTCATCAGATTTTCCCATCCTCTAAGCCAAGATGTGTTCCTAAGCTCCCAGCTATGCAAGTGTTCAACTATCTGCGAGAAGGTGAGAGGGGGTAGTCTGAGGAGAATGTTTGGGGAACAGCATACCAATTAGGAGCAGGAGTTGGCCACTCGGCCCCTCGAGCCTGCTCTGCCATTCAATAAGATCATGGTTGATTTGATTGTGGCCTCAATTCCACATTCCGCCTACCCGTGATAGCCCTTGAGCCAAACCTTTATTTGATACCAACCCACAGAGACATAGCTGATCGAAAGCATGAACATTGAGGACTTGTTAATCAAATGGTAAACCCATTCTTTATAAGTGGGTTTTTAATTTCTATGTATCAGAGAAAGTTTTTCTCCTACCCAGTGTCAAGTTGATTCAGTTATCGCACGCATAGGTAAAGGCAGCAGGAAGATGCTGTTTAAAAAAAAATGGTTTGTTGCCTGCTGGTTTTCATAAATTAGCTTTGAGGCTGCCACTGGCTGCATGGGATTGCACATCAGGAGCCAGCAGTATGAAGTGCAATACCAAAGCAGCTACAGTGACACAGGCCTTTAAGAGATAGTGGTACAAACCTTCACACACAGTCGCAAGAGCTTTGTTTTAACATTTCTGCTTTTTCAAACAAGGTAGACAGTCAAGTATTACAATATTAATGGAATCTATTATTTACCGTGTCCACAGCTTTCTATAAAGAGCCAAATTTAATTAGTGAAGAGGTTAGATACATTTACACATCTGATCCACAATGATCAACAAAGGATAATGTTTCACCAAAGGAATTTAATTGGACAGAATGTAATTTCTATAAAGAAAGCAATGCATTTTAGATTTACCCTTTGAGGGCAATTGGGAGTGACGAAAGGAGAATGCTGGAATTTATCGAGCAATTACATGTTGCCCAAACATAGTCCTCTTATGAGTGAAAAGAATGTTTCAGTACAATGCTCTTCCTTAAAATTTAACTAGCTAACATGAGTTCTCAATGTACAACAACCTACTCAATTCCTTAATCTTGTCACATTATCACCTCTATCGCCTGCACTTATCTAACCAAATGCAGCACCACTGATATTGAGACAACCTATTTTATATGAAGTACTGCACTACCTCCTGAACCTGACCATGGTGTGAACATGACTTGCTATCAGCTGCACACGCTCAGTTGGTCTATTGTTGCGGTCAGTCTCCAAGCCTGCACTCCTGCATAACCTGAGAAAAATTCAGAACAAGGATAAATGAATTTGTTCTAGAGATGCTTCCACTCAACCTAGCTGCTGTACATTTAACTGAGTAGGGAGCTGAAAACCAAGACCTGGGTATTGCAGTTCCATACTGGATAGTGCCAGTGCTAACTCAGGAGTCAAAATGGGCACAAGTTTGGATTCTTGCATTACTAGAATGATACTGTTTTTTTACATGTATAAAAAAGCTAAAAAGACTATAGCAACTGATCATGGGACAGGCCTGACCCAAACTGAAGTAGTCTCCAATGTCAGGCCTTTCCTTGTTCTCTGCATTCTTCACTTCACCAGTGATGACTGTTCAGCCACTACACTCTTGCCCTCTGGAATATCTTGTCTAGTCCCCAACTCGTAGAGCACTCAAAGAATCGAGCTCCTCAAAATCCTTCTCCTTGGCAACTTTAGACCACCCCACCCTTACCTTAACTCTCTTTTATCCCTTTTCTATTCATGCTAAGCATTCACTGTATTAACCCCTTTACTAATGGTAAGCCAAGTAGTATTCCTGCCACCTGGGGGTCACTACAGAAGTCCAAGGACTTAATGTAGTAGCAGAGGGATGATGGAGGCATTAAGATTAGCTGTAGCTAACCTCGGTTCGGTAGAGGAAAGTCGGCCTATGTTCCAGCTCCCAAGCAGCAAACAAGGCTGGAAATGCAAGATGTGTTCACACTCAATCCGCGAAGCCAGAGTCAAACTGATACTCGCCATTAAGACATGCATAAGCAGAGTGCTTTCAGTTAACTAAAGCTTCAGCAGCAAAAACAAACTAAAAGAAGGATTTGAAGTAGAGAACGTTGCATGACCAAATACTAAAACAATGTATGATGAGGCCTGGCAGGCTGTGGCATTACTCAGAGGAGGTAATTATTATTGCAACGAATAGGTTGCCTGGACCGTGGATGTGGTCAGTGCGTGAGGGCTTTAATGTGCAAGTGCCTCCAATTGATCTAAATTGATCTAGTAAAGTAAATAGAAATTTCCATAAATTGCAATTTAATTTTGGTTTTAACAGCTGAAGAAACCAAAATGACATTACACAATCGGGTAAGATACTCAAAAGCACCGAAAATCTGTGGAACTCAAGCAAGGAACTAACGTCTTTGAGAGGGTGAGAGCAAAAACTAGAGAAATAAACTTGCCTTTACTTTTTCTTACCACTGAAGGTTTTGGGAACACAAAAGAGAAACAATATCTCAAAGTGAGAAGAGTTTGGTGTTCTCTCACTCCCAGTAAGAAACCACAGGCAGCTGTGCTGAACATTCCTCAGTTCAAGAGAGGGTATTGAGTATATTATGAAATTGGAGAAGAACATTTGTCACCAAGCTTTTTTCCCCTCTCAAAATTATTCAGCGATGCAAGTGAAACTCTCACGGACAGGCCAGGCTTCCATTCAGAACTCCTCTACTGAACATAAAAGGCTGACTTTCGCTCAGCCAGCAAATGGCAGTGTCCAGCGTGGTTCTGCGCCATGCTAGCCATGATGATCCCAGTTTCGAAACCAGCTGTGAGACTCGTCACCTCATCTCTGCCAAAGCTGCAGATGGACTGCCATACCTGGGATGGAGGAAAAAAATCAGCAAGATTCACTTCTGATTGCTGCACCCCCGCTGTTTGCTGAAATGTACAATGATTGAGATGTGATCACACCCGTGGTGAGTATCTTACCAGCTTACGGTCACAAAGGAAAGAGTGGCCAACTGCGCACAGTACTTGTGGGCTACCAATTATTGTCCTCAGGAGAAAAGGGAAAACTAAAAGACCTATTCACCCAATTCTCTCCTTGGCCTCAGCACCTCTGAAAGAGGGAGTGCAAAGAAAGCAGGTTTCAGCAGTGACACCGACTGAAACATTTACCAGATAACATGCAGAGGCCAGAGGGGGCTTTGACGGAGGTGCCTCCACTGCAGATGTGCTCCAGAACTACCATCAAGATTTATACGTGAGAAGTTACTTAAGAATGGCATGAAGGTCCAGCTTTTGTTGGCAGTAAAAGTGGAATCATATTCCAGCAATAGCCATCTCCTTCCTTCAAGAGGAAAACACTGTGGGTACAGTGTCTCAAATCCAGCTATCCAAGAACCAACATTGTCCAAAAACTGGGTTATTTTTAAGCTGCCAGGCATGAATTTTTATTAATATTGGATAAGTAAAATAACTTAATGGCTTGTTGGGCTAGGTGCTGCTTTGATGCAGTAACACGCCAACTAGTTATCAGCTTCGCGCGCCTGTCTTTTCCCGCGCTGGGTGGTCCGAGCGACCTTTGACCTGACACGGCCCGAAATGAACCACCCAACCTAAACCTTGCAAACCGAAAACCAACCAGGTCAGGAATCCGGCACGGACTGGGTCCCCAGGTCACCGGTTTTGAGACACTGTACCAGTGGTTAATTGTTATGCAGTTGGATTTTTTTTTAATAAGGGGCCTGCAGTTTTTGATGCTGCGGACTATCAGAAATTCAGTTTCTTTCCTGGAAAAAGGCAGGAGAGAATGTTTTGGTAAGGTGCTCAATAATTAAAAGTGCAAACTGTCGAGGTTTTAAAACAGACCAGTTTGCTTACTGCTAAAAAGGGTGAATCGCGGGAAAGTTAGCACAAAATCTCTAACAGCACCTGGCACATGCTGAGGAGGTGTCTCCAGAAAAATCTAACAGTCTTACATCAATATACTAAATGCCCAGATAGCAGGATCATAAATTGTAATCAAATGGGCCTGTAATTAATTCTTTTTTAAAAGCTGACAGTAGTACTCCCAACCTCCATTGTGGTATAAGGCGTGTGCCAAAGGTGGTATAATTTTTTACAGCTTGAGCAAGTACTTTAAACAGTACCACTTCCTCAGAGTTTAAATAATCATCAGATACAGATTATTGAATTCAACAAGTGACCTCAAGTGTGAACATTCATTTCGTTCATTCTATTTCTATTCTTTTCCAGGGATTTAACTGCACTCAGATCTGCTGTAAGGAGGGTGTTGCATTCTAAAGAGGAGGGTGTTATTTACAACCCAAAGGTTCAAAGGGGAAGTCACTTTTACAGCTGAATGCAAGAAGTGTGCTGCAAACTCACACGCATACAGGCACAAAAACCTTGATTCTTTAACCCCAGCTAATGTGGATGTGCGAGTGTGAGAACCAAGTTGCAGTGGAGTCACAACATAGCTTGCTCAGTTTTCAAATTCCCGAACAGTCACCTGCTTCGCTCCACAGTCTTTCAGATGTTTTGCAATTGCTACCATTTTAAAAAATTTGGCATTCATCCTGGCGAGTCTGTGCCAACTCCTTACATCCATTCCCCTGCTCTTTCATCATAGTTCTGTAAATCCTTTCACCTCAAGTATTTGGCTTTGCCCTCTCTTGAAGCCTGTGACTCTTGCTAGGACCAGTTTTATCCAAGCTGGTAATGCCAAATCATCCACTTGTTTAGACTCCAATGAACCTTCAGATACTGAGTGTATCCACTGATGGTCAAGACGGCAACATGTATGGCTCCAAAGCTGTCCATTCTACGTCATCTCATCAGTCTCTCTTATTCCCAAAATCTGCCTTTTCTCCATTCCTATCCCTTAAAAAGGTTGTCCTTCGGAATAAAGTGCCAAATTGTCCTTTCTTTCTAAAGAAAGATAGCACATTTATGCAAAATACCTTTCATGCCCACATGATATCCAAAAGTGAGTCACAGCTAATGAATTATATATGCAGTGTGGTCACCGTTATGGAGGCAAACACTGTCACCAATTTATTTACAAACAACCAAGTAAATGACTTTGTTGACCAAGGGATAAATGTTGGGCATGGCACTAGAATTTCCATGCTCTTATCTGAAGAGTAGGATAGAATCTTTCATCTCCTTCTTCCAATTTTTACCCCTCCTTTCCTAAAGGTGGAGGAATACAACTCAACAGGTACTGGCTACCCTCTACTTTGCATCCAAATGGCCATTCTTCATGCCATGGGCATAACCCCTAATTAACTGTTTACATGCTTATTACAACACTTACAGTAAATGGTCTGGGAAATGTTAATTATTAAATGGATTGGCTTCACACAACTGTGACTAAGGTTTCAAGACCTATTCAGTGTTAGCTGTGACTGAGAGGTAGCACGCTCACCTCAGATTGAGAAGTACATTGGTTCAAATCCCAATCTAGAGACAAGTAGAATAGTGAGACTGACACTCCAGTGAATTGCTGAGGGAGTGCTGCACTGCCACCTTTTGGATGAGGTGCCAAACCGAAACCCCATCTGACCTCTTAGTTGGATATATAAAAAAAAAATTCCATGGCACTTACCAGAGGGGAGGCTAGCTCTGGCTGGCATCCTGGCCAATATTTATCCCTCAACCAACACCTTAAACAAGTTATCCTGTCATTTATCTCATTGCTGTTTGTGGGACCTTGCTGTGCACAAACTAATTACCTTGCAACACTTTAAAAGGACCTAACTGGCTTGAAGTTCATTGGAGTATCCTGAGGACATGAAAAGCACTATATAAATGCAAGTTTTTCTTCCCAATGAACTTCTTGTTGTTCCCATCTGCCTACTTGATGATAAGATGAGAGTCTACAAAGTTGCACTTAATTCTTGAGGAAACAAACTTCTATTCCCACTAAAATAAATCAGACAACATGCAACAATTATACGTGTGAAGAAGCCCGTCATCACCTGGTGACGCTCAGAGGACACATCTACTACAGGTACGTTGTTCTTGCAGCAGGTTTGTGTTGACAATTTCCCACATCCTACCACTTTAATCTCACTCCTGCTGCCAAGTGGAGGTGCAGAATGACAGCACGGAATAAAAGAACAGAAGTAATTAAACCTGTGGACGAGTGGCATTGGCAGGTCACTTGCTACTCATCCTCTTTGGGCAAAGAATCAGCTTCGATGCTGAGAACATTAAGAACAGCTATTAAAAACCTCTATTTGACTGCTTACCATCCAGTGCCTGCAGTTTAAAAGTAACCATATTTGTAAAGCAAGAAAGAAAAGGATGGAACTCAACTCAGCTTTTAGATAATCACTGGCTCACACATGAAGTCTTGGATTTGGGCGAGGTATCAGATGGGTGCCAGTACCTATAGAACGCACCTTAGTGCGAGTCAGTGTCTCTGGACCTATAGCCCAGTGAGATTCAGTGCCTTGAGGAAAGGAGGGGAGAAATTTAAGAGAAAGATGTACAAATTATTATGGACACATAGGACCAACACATCTTTCATGACACTGCTCCTTTGCAGCCGTCTATTATTTAAGTAATGCATGTTCCCATGGTAAACCTCGAGAAGCGATGTATCTTTTTACAAAAAAAAAGCTCTTGGGAAATTCTTG
The DNA here is from genome assembly GCF_017639515.1 of Carcharodon carcharias. Classification (NCBI taxonomy): domain Eukaryota; kingdom Metazoa; phylum Chordata; class Chondrichthyes; order Lamniformes; family Lamnidae; genus Carcharodon; species Carcharodon carcharias. Next base: position 5,962,843 of record NC_054500.1, read on the forward strand.
CACAAATGGGAACTTCTTGCAATGTTAGCGAGAATCAAAGCTTTTCTTTGATGACTGGTCACTATTTCAAAGCGACTGTATATCAAAGGGTTTTGTGAACTGCCCAATAGCACCACTTCAATCTCTTAGGTAGTGCCAAGGTTCACAGACTCACCTAATGGAGTGTTGCCGGCATGTGCTGAGTATAATGTAACACTGTGAATTAGGTGTTAGCACTTCCGCCTCAGGCACATGTGAAACACTAGCTGCAGGTGAACCTGTGAGAACCTCTGGTTTTCAAGCCAACAAAAACTGTTACTTTCAGTCGAGTGTAAAAGTGCTCTGTGAATGCATTCGTTTTGCTGGTATAATTCCACGGATGTAGCACACCCTCCCAGTACCTCATCCATACTGCCATTCTTTATCAACAGACTTGAATTTGCACAGGGCATTAATCTCAATATCCACAAACAAACTTTTCTAGCAGTGCTCAATAGATGGCAATTAAGATCAAGAGCCCTGGGTAATTTTTCACATTGCTAGGCCCAGGGGAGTTCAGGCCAGTTGCAGGACACCGATCAGCTCACACAATATGATTTTTATTCTAAATACCTCCTTGAAACTTTTGGGATGTGATGTGTATGATTTAAAATTCCAAATCTATGCATGTTGCTTATTTATAGTGAAAAATGTCCACTAGCAGCGACTATGGAAACAGCATTGCCTGGAGCTTAAGTGAGAGTGCTGCTGACTGCCAATGTGGATTGCCTGAAGTTAACGGCCCTCTTCAGAGTAAACAGACTGATAACTATTCAGCTAACATCAGCCAAGATTCACTTTTTCACAAGACTACCAATCATTACGATAACAATGAGCTCCTCAACAAACACATTCTCCAAGTCACCTTTGCTGCATTGTGGTACAACAGCACTGCAAGAAAGAACAGACCGGTGCAGGTGACCAGCCCGACTTCAAGCTCCAGGCGTAATCACATCCAATGTTAGGTTGACAATTCCAACATTAAACAAACTTACCAGCTTGATAATTGCTTTTCATCCTTTCCTAAAACTGTGAAGAACTGAGCTCCCATTTTCTGAACCCGTTGCCAACAGGAACGTCAAATCAAAGACAATATAAATGTAGCAGAGCTGCACGCAGGCATCAGTTTGGCACAAAAATCCCAAGACCCATTTGATATAAAAGCGCCTTGTTTCCAGGAGGCTTCTCAGACAGCCTGTTAAAATATCAAACCTGCGCCCTGCACAAGGCTGTGCACAGAGAGACATTTGAAAGCTGCTCTTTGCAATTGCCTTGTTCAATAATGGTGCCTTTTTCCTTCCTTCCCTTGGTGAAGGTACAGGACCTGGTGACAAGTTTTGATACTTGCACAGAGATGGGCCAAAGTTCTGCAGCTACTCAGCCTGGCCATGGCAACAATATCGACCATTCTTCCTTCCTCAACAGTATGACACTCCAACATATATAAGGGAGGTGGAGGTCTCACCGTCAGGAGCCACATGATACTTTCCTGCTGCTACCATACATAACAGTTACTGCCTCAGATCAGCCATCAACTATTTTCAAAGTAGACAACTACAGAGCAGGTAATCTAATTTTGAAGGTTAATGCTCTAGAGATGACCTTACATAGGATGGTGAGCAGGTTGTTCAGTCCCTCTGACCTGCTCCACCATTCAGTCAGATCATGTCTGACCTATGCCTCAATTTTATCTTCTCATCTTTGTTGCAACATCCCCACCAGCATCCACAGCCTTTTAGGGGAAAATTGTTCCAAAATTCTACTCCACTGTGAAAAAATGTTTCTTCATTTTACTCCTGAGTGAGCCAGCTCTAACTTTAAGACCAAATCTCATCGATTTCCCAGAGAAAATAGAAATAGTTTCTCCAAATCTATCTGACCGAATCTTTTATAAAATTGTGGACACCATATCTCACTCCAAACTGCTTACCGATATGTGCCAAAATGTCCTTTCTTTGGCTCCTAAACCTTTTCCAGCAGGTCTTGACAATGATAGCAGGGTTTGCAATGTCTTAAAATCGCCAGAAAAAACCCTCACTAGCTCCTGGCTGATTTTACATCCTGAGTGAAGCAGTACCTCAGAGACCAGCATGTTAGAAGGTCTGCTTGCAACTACATCTTAAAGAGCCTGGTGTCTGGAACCACAAAGATGTCCTTTATTTCCAGGACTAGCAAACTTCAAATGCTGAGTGAGGTTAAATCACAGAGGAGTCAGTGAAACCCACAACCAAAGTTTCCTGACTGGGGCTAAGGAAAATTGACTGGAGATTTGCTGGACCAAATTTAACGTTAGGAGGGAGAATCCTGGAAAAATAAGACTACAATAAGATATTCCAGTTTGGGACCAAGTTCAAGTCCTGTACCAGTGAGATTGGTTCAGCTCCATGAAAAGCTCATTGCCAGAGGCACAAGCACTGGGGAAGGTGGTGACTGTAAGAACTGCCCGAAGCTAATCCTTTTTAGGTTCAGTGATGTAGCATTGACAGAAACATCAGCACAAACACTCCAGAGGACTGGGGCAAGCATCCAATATTAAGTTGACATCTGGAACATAGAACCATGTTGCACAACTGCCAGTGCAATTACTAGAATACAAATTTGTCGATGAAAGCACCTAAAGGAGCCTAAAACAATGTGAATCCTTGTCATCAGGGCTGTGGGACATCTAGAGCATAGTGCTCATGCTGCATCTGCCACATGCTGGCAGCAAATGCTTCAAATTTAAAATTTTAATATGTCAAATTGGAAGAAATTTTTGAAGGCTACCATTTGGAAGACATGTTTTAATTTGTAGTATTAAAAAAAAAAAATCAATAAAAGGGTCAAGCATGCCCATCTGAGAATAAGCTTACAATTGCTGAGGTGGTTACAGCACCATTATACTCATTTATCTCGTTTAATCTGAGGAAGCATTTTCATTGCTAAGACCCCTTTAAGTAGGCAGCAGGATTGGAGACCTCCCTTTTTGTGGGTCTACGATTGCAACATCAGGATAATGAAGCCAGTTTCAGCTCAGCAACATGGTTTGGGGTGGTGTCACTCTCCAATAGTTTGAACAAAAAACATAAAAGCAGATGAGTGGTAGTGTGGGGTTCAAAGGCGTATGTTCTAAAGCCAAGTTATCAGCTCCACCTGCATCGTTGTGAGGAACAGCTGAGGAGAGACTGAAGTAAATCTTTCGGGTGAGGTGTTGGGACGGGAACAGCAGGGAGAACTACCTTTGAACCAGTCTCCTATGAACCAGAGCAGCTAACTTCAACTGAAAACATGGAACCCTTTTCGATAACAGTTGGGAGTACGGTTCACAAAACCAAGGATTGGGAAGGAGCAGGGAGGAATTCATCTTATTTAAAAGCAGAAATCCAAAAGTGCACTGTGAACAGGAGTAAGATGAAAGCCGTAATAACTACACAAGTATGCACATATCAAGGACAGAAAATATAACACAGGGAATGGCACCTATTTGACAAATTAAAACAAATACACAGACCTCCTGCCCAAAGAGCAGATTTAACATTTAATTGAAAACACTTCCTAAAAGGATGGTGGAAGCAGATTCAATCATAACTGTCAAATAGGAACTGGATATATACTTGAAAATGCAAAATTTGCAGGGCTGGGGGAAGAGCAGAACGAGACTAATTGGTAGCTCCTTCAAAGAGCTGACCCAGGCATGATGGGCCAAATGGCCTGCTTTCTGCGGTGTCATTCTATAGGCAGGTAACAATGAGACCTTTATATATCAGAGATGACGACTTGACCATGGGAAACCTGCGAAAATCAAACCCTAGTTTCTTAAGCAGATAAGTGGATCTAAGGCTGAGGTTTGCCACTTAAGACTATTAGCAGTGGGTCTGGGGGGTGGGGGAGGAGGAGACAGAGTGTGCTTAGAGTCTATGTGAACTATGAGATGAGAGAGGGGGTCTGAGCATTTCCCATGTCTGTTAGCACCAGCTCACGAACTGCTGTTGATGATTAGCTCAAACTCAAAGGGCAAACGCTGTTTTTCACAGTGCTGCAGGAAGTGTGCCAGGAGGCACACTTCTCGCAGTATGCCTCTGATCTTGTCTGACCATTAATGATACTTAAAGTGTTGCAAAATGTCGAGACATTGCAACTCCTAGTCTGAAAGTTTAACACAACACAATGCTTTTGAACAGTGTAACAACAACCTGTGAATGTACTTCAGAGCAACTTAATGATAACTCTGTTTGACAGGTTCTGTTCCACAGACTCTGTTCCCACACAGTGCACTATATCCTTGTCCTTCTTCAAAAGGCTTGGGTAAGTGGGAAAATGCAAAGTTGTTTTTTTAAATTAAGCAAATCAGAACTTCAGCTTGAATTGGGAACAAATAGTACTTAAAGAGTCAGTTTGATGCCAGCTTCCACTGTATTAATAATAGCTCTATTTACAATAGATTCATATTCTTGGACAGAGGTATTCAATTTTTAAATGCTACATGTAGATATGAACTGTGATACAGTCATGAGAGTATGGTTTCTAAGATCTGTCTGTGTGCTGATCCATGGAGCCGTTCATTGGCGTCAGGAGCAAAAGAACATAAAAGCTTTCAAAACAAAAACAGAATTACCTGGAAAAGCTGAGCAGGTCTGGCAGCATCGGCGGAGAAGAGCAAAGTTGAAGTTTCGAGTCCTCAGAAGGGTCATGAGGACTCGAAACGTCAACTTTGCTATTCTCCGCCGATGCTGCCAGACCTGCTCAGCTTTTCCAGGTAATTCTGTTTTTGTTTTGGATTTCCAGCATCCGCAGTTTTTTGTTTTTATGAAAGCTTTCAGATCATCCTTAAGAACCCATCTGTTCACTGAATCTTTTAATGCAGGAACCCTGCCATTTCCTACCTGGTCTGACCTACATTTGACTCCAGTCCCACACTATGTAAGGGACTCCTGATGCCCTCCAAAATGGGCCAATAATCACCCGGCTGTAGAAAATAAGCAAGTAATGAGCCTATAACTGCGACTATATCAGCCTACCACAACCATCTCAGGCCAATGATGGATAGGCAATAAAAGTAGTCTTGCCAGCAGCACAAACATCCTGAGAAACAAGTTTACGAAACATTCGCTGCTCACCACTCGCACCCACTCACCGCCAACGGCAGCAGCTCAGGGCAATGGGACAAGTCAAAAACTGGACAACCTTCAATGAGGAGGAGGAAAAGATACAAGTTTGAATATCTGACGGATGAAATATCTCATGATTCCTTTTCAGCACACATAGCAGGAAGAGGGTGGGAACACTTTATATTATTTAAAAGGAAATACTGAGAAACAAATCGGATTTCTGGCACTTTTTTTCCCCTTTTTATACTCTGATGCCATTCTGCTGTAAACATCAGAAACATTCCAGGGAAGAACCCCTATATTTTGTTTAGCATTTAAGAATGTATAATGGATACGATTTAGATTTCTAATCACTCCATCGTGGCAGCCACTTGCGAGTTATAGTACAATATCATGTTGATGAAGTGCAAGTCATAACTTTGCTCGTAGTGCAATAAAGTCAGACGTTGACGCCTACATCAGCCATTCAAGTTGCCTTTAAATTGGCAATGTTTTCATTCAGAATTTGAAATCCACAAAGATAAATCTGGCTGCTGCTTGACCTGCAGTCTCAAACACACAAAAATAAAATGTTTTGCATAACAATAGGGAAGTCAGATTTAGCAATGTTGAACAGCACAACCTGGGATATGGATTTTGGTTGGAAGTAACATCCCCATAAAAATGGATTCAACAAGCTCAGTGTGCCACTTTGTAATGGTTCTAAACGAGGAGATATACCTGGTTAGGGGCCACTAACAAGGGACTGGGCAAGTCTGGGGGCTGCCGATGAAGGAAGATGTTGCATTGGTATCCCTGTCTTGCTTGTCCATTGGTTCACCCACCTATTGCCTGTGTTCCTGCTGCATTTCATCATTAAGGAGAAGCTGGTCCAAGCTCTTTCCAAACAAGTCAATGAAAGGTTGAAAATAAGCATTTACTTTTTTTTAAAGCCTCAATTGGGGTGGAGATGGGTACAAAGGGCACAAAGGAAGCAAGGGGAGAGCATATTGGCAACATTGAGGAGACTGTTGCTTAGTTTGGAAAAGGGGCAACACAATGCAAGGTCAAGGCATCAGTGAGCGGACAAGGAGGAGCTCATTGTGGCATAAACTGTAAGATAAATAACAAAACACAGCTCCTGTATTTCCAGCATTTTCTGTTTTTAACCAGATCAGCATACTTTAGCAAATTACCTCATTGCTGTTTGTGGGAGCTCTCTGTGTGCAAATTGGCTGCCGTGTTTCAAACACTATTACAGTAACTACACTGCAAAATATACCCAATTGGCTGTAAAGCATTTGAGATATATTGATGTTGTGGAAAGCACTTTATAAATACAAATCTTTTTTATTAGAGATCAGAAAAAAAACCTAGGGAATATTGACCCATTGCATTCAACCTCTCCTCTCAGCCCACTCATCTCACAGTAATCAATCTACTGAACCTTTAGGTAAGGAGACCAGAAACTTCATACGCAGAAACTTTGCCTACATAGTAAGATCTGGAATAAATTACAGTTATCCTTTTCCCTTTGCTTTTGCACCTGCCTGTGTCTCTCACAGTGTCAGCCATGGGAGACAGGGGAGATAGTGGTGAAAGGGGAGAGGGAACAATGGGCAACTTAGTTGAAAACGAAAAGTCAATTTTGCAACAGTCAGAATTTTTAGCTCAGGATGCACAAAAAAAATCCAGTCTACACCATAAATGATGAGGGAAATTCACTGACGGTGTATAAAGAATACACAGAACTCAAAGCTCAGGTTTTCTAGTCTCTATAAATGCAAGTCTTTTATATTAAAGTGCTTTCCATAACGTCAATGTCTCCAAAATGCATTAAAGCCAATGGAGTATATTTGGAAGTGTAGTTATTGTAATAATGTTGGAAGCATGGCAGCCAATTTGCACACAGAGAGCTCCCATAAACAGCAATGCGCTAATTAACCAGACAAGCCCATCTTATTGAAATAAAAACAGAAAATACTAATGAGATTATCACCATCCATCTGATGAAAGGTCACAGATCTGAAATGTTAACTGCTTCTCTCTGCACAGATGCTGCTAGACCTGTTGAGTATTTTCAGCATTTTGTTTTTATTCCAGCGTCCGCAGTATTTTGTTTTGTGTTATCATTTTTAGTGATATTGGTTGAGGGATAACAGCTAACATCACAAGGTGACAAAGCCGAAAATCACTAGGAAAGACAGTAAGTGGGGAGACATCTGCAACCTAACATGACATCTCTGTGGAAAGTTTAAACCCCAAAATGGCTGAATGTTTGATTGATTTTTAAATATTTGTAAACCTGCCCTCCCACATCCCCAAATGAGAGGGGGAACTTTATTAAGCAAATATTTTTCAGCTCATTTCACTAATTATTTTCTTTTAAGGGAAATGAACCAAACTGTGTAAACGAGTAAGTCAAAGTCAATATCAGGTGGCTGCACACAGCTTAGGAATATAAGAACGTAAGGAATGGGAGAAGTAGGTCAAACAGCACTTTGAGCCTGGTCCACCATTCAATAAGAGCATGCTTGATCTTCTACCTGAACACCACTTTCCTGCCCTATCTCCATATCCCTTAAGAGTCCAAAAAGGTGTCGACCTCAGCCTTGAATGTGCTCAATGATGCAGCACGCACCACCCTCTAGGGTAGGCCATTCCAAAGATTCACAAACCTGAGTGAAGAAATTTCTCCGCACCTCAGTCCTAAATGGCCAGCCACCAATCCTGAGACTATGCCTCTAAGTTCTAGACTCTCCAACCAAGGGAAAACAACACGTCAGCACCTACTTTGTCAAGCCCTCCAAGGATTTTATATATATCAAAAAGATTACCTCACATTCTTCTAAACTCTAGGGAATATTGATCCATTCCACTCAAGGTGAAGAATGGACAACTCGAGAGTTGAAAAAAAAAGTCAACTTTGCAGCAGTCAGAATGCAAATAAACCCAGCCTACAGCTACTGTCAACTGAACGTGGAGAAGAACGAGAGTTAGTGCAGAGCGTACATCTGTTCAACCATCACCAGAGCTAAGAGCCTGTGTGAAGGAAAGAGCCCGGAGGGGAGAGCAACAGCGAAAGATAAAAAAAAAAAAATGATTTTAATTATCTCTCACAATATCCCTGGTTATTGTAGCCTGCCCCATGAAAAGTGAAATGGCTTTTCTCTTGCTAAGCAGTTCTCAGCTGTTTCAGCATAAAATTCTTCCAAATCTCTGAAAGATGACAACATGCTCCATAGCACTGAATTCCTTGTGGACATATACCCAGTGTTAGCGAGCAAAATCAAAGATTTCTTACCTTATTTCCAGCTTCATCTATTGAATTACTACCTGCAAAATAAAATTTGAGGTGGGGGGGGGGGGGCAGGGGGGGGTGGGAGAAACGGAGAAAGAAAAGAAATACATTAGTTATTGACAACAAAAAGCAACAATTAGATGTTTTAAAATGTGTTAAGTTAGAATGAGGGGATATTTTATACAATTAAGACTGAATATGCATTATTAAAAATAAAATTCAGCATGGTACTTCATATTCATGTGAAAAGACTCATGGAGTATTGCATTTTTTTTGGAACAATTGCATCTTTTATTCAGGTTACATAGCCTTGCTCATACTGTACAATATTAAATGGATGCCTATAGTCACCGTTATCACCACCAGCTGGACTTGACATATTCGGTACTCATTCCTTATTGCTCAAGTCCACTCGCTCTCAACCTGTAGTTAATTTTTGAAAAACTTTTACGTGAAAGCTTTTCAGTTACGCCACTGGGTTAAGTCACCCACACATTCGTGCTAACCCAGTGTTGCAGGTAGCCACACAAACGTGGAAGATTGCATGGTTTGATTCCCCCACATGAGTTCGCTGCTACCAGGTAGGGCAGTGGACATCTGCAATAACTGCTATCAGCCTGTAGAGGGGGAAGAAACAGCAGCTATCCATTGACTGCTGTGGGACAGAGTGCTTGTGTATGGGGGAGCAGCATCGGGACCATTCTGTGCCGGATTGTGACTACATCTGGTCAGGAACTGGCTCAGCTGCCATGTCCCTGAACATTAGAACAATCTGCCAGCACTTGCTGTCTAGGCTTGCACAGGAACAACCGTCACTCAGGCAGGGTACCTGGCTGTTGGCGTTGCCGAACTGCTCCCCTCAGCATGAATCAGCACCTTCAGGAGAGAAGGGGAGGGGAAAAGCAGCATTGCAGAATTGCCCTCATGTCAGTATTGGAGGTATTAGTGTTGCCTTTCACTGCAGAGATTAATTGGCTCAGCAGTTTTACTGAAAAGCAATATTTACATGACACGTTTATACTGCAAAGTAGCAAAATACAAACACACGTGTCTAAGTGACAAAAATAATTACTGCACAGATTTCCTGATTATGCTGCCAAAACACTTGTGTTTCTTTTTACAAAAAAGTGTTAAGCAAAACAAACAGGATTTCTGCAAAAACACCTCAGTCATGGGGACTCGACTGACAGGAGTTTTTCAACAATAGACCACCCCGACCCTTTAAAAAGTCATTTAAATTTCCTGTTCGGTGCCAAATTGTTTAAACTCAAGTTTTTTTTTTTGGGGTTAGCAAGAAAAAAAACGTGCCAGGTTTTTCTTGTGATTCTGACAGGAACTCCTTGTGGAGCCCTCAAGGACAGAATCTCTTCTTTGACAGCCAAATAATCCATTAACTACGGAGAGAAAAAAATAAGTTAACGTTTCGAGTCCTTATGACTCTTTTTCAGAGCTCCGAAGAGTCATAAGGACTCGAAACGTTAACTCTGTTTTTTCTCTCCACAGATGCTGTCAGACCTGCTGAGTTTTTCCAGCATTTTCTGTTTTTGTTTCACATTTCCAGCATCCGCAGTATTTTGCTTTTAATCCATTAATTATCATTGTCAAAGCCTATATCTGAATAATGGCTATTTGGCTGCAACTTTCGGGTCACTCACTGCCAGTGGCACCACACTTCAGTTCCAGGTGATATCAGAGATGGGTGGTAAAGTGCCAATTATATGCCCGTATCTTCAATTGCATAACATGTGTGGGAAATTATCAGAAAGATCAAGGCTTAGAAATAGCAAGGCACCAACTTGAAATCCAAGAGTAGCCATGCATCACTGCTGTCATGATGGTATCGTATGCAAGCAACTGGGAAACCCAGTTCATTGTCAATTATAACATCACACTCGCCACTCATCAATTTAGAGAGAGGATTTTGCCTTCAAAATGAGGCCTCCTCACACCACTCAAGATTCAACACATGGAAGCTGAGCCCAGAGCTCAGTACCATTCCTTACCGATCCTTAGGCAGTGCATGGACATCCTTCCCACTCTATTTCACATGGAAGTGCCTCACCTCCCCTTACAAATTCCTCCAATCAATTGGCTAAGATCAAGAACTCCCTGTGCAGAAAGAGACAGAGGGCTTCTGTGCCAGCACTCTATGGACTGCCGTAACCCACCATGACAATAGCTCCAATGTTGTAGTACCAATACACAGCAACTCCCATGGGACTTGTACATATAAAAATGTTGAGCTGCATTTTTCTTTTGTACGAACAATTAAGTATGAAACATGAAATTTACAGAATATTAAAATGTATCGAATCTAGAGTATATTCCAGGCTTTGCTCTCTGATAAATTCATCATGTGATTAACTTGCTTTTATGATGTTTCTCAGTAGGTCCAGTGCATAGAAATGTGCTCCCTGTTAGGCTATGGTCTAGCTCCAATGTCACATCTTCCTCAAATAAGATGAATGTGAAAGGCTAAACAGATTCCTCTCATGACTCAGCTGACTGGATAACTGAGCCAGAGATCAGCAAGGTCCGAAGTTCAATTACCTATCACAAAGCTAGTAAGCCAAGGAATCATTACAATTCGGTTCAGTGTTCATGGGTTGGGTTGGATTGGGTGGGGTAGGGGAGCTGATGGCAGAAGGTAAATATTAGTTCTAGGAGCAAAGTTGAGATCATAGCAGACTTGGTCTGCTTATAAAAATCATCTTTCCTTTGTCAGCACAAAACTAGTGTCGCGGTAAGCAAAACAGTTATCAGACCCTCAAATTCATTGTGCGTATTTTATACTTTGCTCTCTGATAAAGGAAACCATGAGAGAATCGCTCATTGAAACATGCTTTTGTCAGGATTTCCAAAAGGTCTATTTAATAGAAATGTTCTCCTCATCAGATCTTGGTTAAACTGTCTTCCAAGAACAAAGTCAACATGTACTACTAATCATTTTGGGAACATGTAGCACTCCAACTGTGGGAAAGGCAGACACATTTCCACACAGCTATTCTTGCTGTATTGAGAGCAGGAAAGCATGGGGAAAGAACTGATTTTGTTTTATTTTAACCAATACGAAGACAGTTTTCACTGAAAAAAAACCTTAAGACACACCAAATCACAAATGACACCAATATCATAAATTAGTAATCAGATAGTTTCTCAGTCTCTTTTCTAGACCTTTCACCGAGCTTCCAACTGCTTGATGCTAACCTCTCACTTACTTTTATTATTGCGCTAGGCAAAAAGCCAAGATCAATAATACAGGAGCACGAGCTCAAACTGCTTCCTCCACTTCTGCCCAATGGGCATTCAGTGATTTCCAGGCAAAGTTCCACTTCTGTCTGCTTAAATTATGCAATCGTAAAAGATTCTAACAGTAGACGCTGAGTACATCGTCCGTTATGAAATCTTTTTTAATAGGAGCTTTTCAAACTTTGGCACATTTTGACAAAGGTAACAAAGATAAACACACACTTGGCAAACTAGCAACAAACACTCGGGAAGAATTCACCCACCAGTTTATAGTTACAAGACTGCACATGCCTTGGAATTGGCCCAGCAATGGCTCTCTCCCTAACTTGGGTCTTTTGACACCCACGACTGCTCTGTGCAATATGTTTATTGGAAAGAAGAAGAGTTCATCCAGGTTTCCAGACAAACCTTTAGCAAGCCAAGTGAAAAAAGAAAAGGGAATTCAGCTACTATTTTTAAATTCGAGGGGACTTGATGTAAAGGCCAAGGCCCACGTTGAAGGACACCTCAGAGAATAAAGCAAAATGCACAACACAGGGCAACTTTACAAGCTCTACTTACACAGGCTACTGTAGCTAAAGGGTGCTACACTGTGTGGAAGTGTCAAGGTATTTCAGTGTGATAAGATGCCATATGAGCACATGTATTTTGAGACAAGCTAAATCAGGAGATATAGTTAAAGCAGTGCCAGACTTTGGTCTTAAAAACTTAGATTCTATGAAGAAATGTAAACCTCACTATCTTGCAATTTTTGAATAAAAGCATCACATTGTGGGGATAGGAATTATACTGCTGGAAATAAAATATCCAGTGTGCAAAGTCTTTAAAATAGATCAAATTGATTTTTCTCCTCTTCTTTTTGGGAAAACAAGGACTCAGTTCACAATTGAAGCTCTCCTGTGGCTCAGTGTTTACCTTCCTGGCAATAATTGCACGCGTTATATCGTTGGAGAAAAGAAATGTTACAGCAGTTCTCAAAGGGGTTAATGATAGGGAAAGATTTGTATTCCTCAACAAAAATGTAAAACAAAAGGAACCAATTAAGTTAGCTGGTGAAGCAGATGGGACCGCAGGGCAGCAGCAGGAGAGCAGACAGAGTGCCACATGCAGGGGTGCTAATACTTCTGTTAGCTTTAACTGCTGGCACTCGCACACTAACACATGGCAGCAAGCCTTTGGCAGATTTGTCGTCAAACTCATTTAAATGAAACACAAACTGTTTGCTCCTCGATTGGAAAAGGTCAAGAAATCCACAAATTCACAACTTGCTGGTAAAGTAGAAACAGCCCAAGGATTAGGATGCTTAACAACGGCAGCAAGGTACAATGGCCCTTTGGCAACTCGTGAGGATAAATCTATTTACTAGCCATCATAACTAAGATGGTGCTGCTTTAATAAACCATACCTGCTCACTAGGCAGCTCTCTTCTCACTAAGACAAATTACCTTCTTCACTATTTTTAATGTACATGTCCCCTCCACAGTGGTGATTTTTATTTAAAATAACAACTTGTGTTTAGTCATACATTCAACACAGTAAAATATCTCAGGAGGCTTCACAAATAAGGGGGAAGAGATGTCAAGCGGGAAAAAGAACAATTAGGTGACAGCGAATGAAAACAAGGTTAAAAGGATATGCTGAAATTTTCAAAAGGTGAAGAGATATAGCAAGGGAGGTAGAAAAGTTTAACAAGGGAGCTCCTGAGAAGGACTGAGGGTGCAATGTGCAAAAGACAAGAAGCAAAGCAATTAAATTCCCTGGAAAGGAGAGTAGGCAAGAGGATATTGCAGAGAAAGAGTCCGTTACAGAGGGATCGCCAAAGACAAAGGTTTTGAATTCAATGTGTTTGGACACAGGGGGTCAGCGAAGATAAGCAAGACAATCTAGTCCAGGATACAGGCTGCAAAACTTAGGAAAAGTTCCACCTGCTTCAGAATGGAAGATTGGCAAAGAAGACTTAGAGTATTATAGTTGTGAATTGGGAAGTAACAAAGGCTCATAATTAAGGTTTCAGCAAAGGAGAGTGTGTGATAAAGGTGGAGGTTGGGAGCTTTAAGAGGTGGCAAGTGTGCGATCCTGGTGATGTTGCGTAGGACACGGAAGCGGGATTTAAATCTTAGCTCAGGGTGGAATTGGGTGCCACAGTTGTGAATGGCCTATTCCAGAGAATAGTCAGGAAGGTGCATGAAATCAATGGCAAGGGAGTGGAGCCTGTGACAGGGGTTTCAGTTATCCCAAGGATGAGAGGGGATGGTAGCTCATCTAAGACTTGGCGTTAGACAAACAGTCTAACAACACAGAGGCAGCAAAGAGGTCGAGAAAGGCAGTGGAAAAGTAGAGCTCAACAACATTGCTACGCATGCCAAAGTCTACTGCCTGCCAGCATATCACAATGATCCAGCATGCATTTGACAAAGAAAAGGAAGCCAGAGAAGGGTCTTTTATGATTATTGCAGGTAGGGGAGGAGAGCCCATTGCTAAAGATGATCTTAGAAATAGAATCCTACAAAGGGAGTCCAATTAAACTGAATGTTAAGGATAAAGGAGGATGGCACGGTCAACAGTGGAGAAATCGAGAAAGATGAGGAAGATCAAAAGTGTCATGGTACAGAGAATACTATTCTTGACTTTGGATATGGCTGTGCAATGCTGTAGCAAGGGTAGAAGCTGGATAAGATGGATTTGAACAGGGAGTTTCAGGAGGTTAGGACAGAGCTGGATATTTGACAGGAAAGGGGGACTGAAGATGGGCTGTCATTGGAGGGGACAAATTCGTCGAGACATCTTTGAGGAGGTTGATACTGAGTTGTGAAAGATGTGGGGAAAATCCAAGGGCAACATGGAGTCCAGAAGGGGAATAAGGTAATTAATAATCACTGCAGAGGGAATTGAGGGAGGGAAGGTTCAATCTTTTAGATGTGCTTGAAGAGATTGGTGAGGGAAGATAAAGAGTTGAAGCTGCAAATAAGCAAAAATTCAGAACATGGGGGTGGATGAGAGTTTGGGGGCTAGGACAAGAAGATGGGGAGGAGACAGTTTTATGGACACTCAATATTAGGACACTGAGATCCAGGAGCAACTTGAATTTCTGAACGAGGTGAAGATAAAATTCAAGTCTCCCTTTTCTGAAGGTGTTGACTCGCCCTAAGGTACAGATCGACAGTCTCTGATAACTCACATAGATGCCACTTTTCACGTTTTCATCTGAGATGAGGAGCACTGGCAGGCTGTCAAAGCAGGGGAAGGGAAATCAACAGCCAAGATATGCCCTAACTTCACCTAATTTCCATACTTTCCAACATAGATCACTACGTAGTTCTGATGGTCTCCTGCTCTCCGCAGTCCAGCTCAACATTAGCCCAAACTGCCACACCAAATGAGGTGTGCTTAATTAGAGACTGGGACTTAGTGCCACACTGGCTAATGTTTTACCCACAAACAATGGGACTGTTATTAATGCACACTAAATGTTATTGACTATTTAACGCAAGATGGGCAGAATGGTTTGGAACATCAACTGAATCTAAACAAATGCTACAACCTGGCAAAGCACAAAAAGAATGCTCAAGATCAGAGTTTAAGGTGACTGAAAAAATTGTTCAGCTGTTATGACACGAAGCTCTGGTGATTGCTTGGGAAAAATGGATGGAATTGTTGAACAGAAGCAAGTTACCTTGCCTGTAACCTATGAAATAACTGACGTTTCCTCCAATCAGCGCCATTGATTTAAGCCAGTTGGTTTCAAGGGGTTATGTGTGTGAGCACCTTTGGATATACATCAGTGACAACTACCCAGGAGGAAAAAATGTGGCAGCATCGGATCAAACACGTATTAATTACCAAACATGGTGCACAAGCCCGTCAACAAATACAGGAATCTGCTGGCAGAGAGACAAAAACGTGATCACCTAGATTGTGCTTGACAGTGCTTGATAAGGCCAGCATTTGAAAACCTGTGTTTCAAGCTGTCAAATTAAGTCCAATTCCATTATATAGAAATTCCAGGGCTTTGACCAGTGTTTTGGGATCACTTTGACAGAGATGTCAAAGGTGTTATTAGGAATACACGACATCGCTTCTTGAAAAAAAAATATTATTCTTGTTAGGTAAGGGTATTGGGCTTACCGCAACAAGGTGGGTAGACAGAAGTTAAGACACAAGTTAGCCATAATCTGAGTGACGGAACAGCATTGAGGAGACTATTCCTGTTCCTGTCACATCTTACTAATCTAGCTGAATTCTTTGAGGTTACCAGTTTGATGGATGAAGATACCCCTGATAGACATAAGGTGCCACACATAGTTTGAGGTAACCCTGTGGGATTGAAGGGCAGGCCGCGGATTGGAGGAAGAGGTTGCATTCTCAGGCAGGGGATTTTCATTAATGATAGCAGCCCCTCAGAAAGAACAGAAAAAGAGCAGCCCTGCAGGGGCCGAGTTTAGGTTCATTCCTCCATGACCTACAGCAACAATGTGAAGGGTGTGTCGGGGTTCTGCCTGCTAGTCGCAGAACGGCGCAATCTGCACTGGCATCAGAACCTTCGAGCAGCAAAAGAAAAATGAATCCGATTTAGATTTGATGGTGGTGGTGGTGGTGGTGGTGGTGGTGGTGGTGGTGGTGGTGGTGGGGGGGGGGGGTGGAATAAGCTCACATTTAACAGAAGGGATGCATCTATCAAGCTAACCCCTGAACTTATGTCTCTAAAAGTCAATGACCAGTGGCGAGAGGCTGTGGCAAATCAAATGAGTCAGAGGACGAATAGCTAGGCTGGTCAAGAACAGACCAACAAGTCTTTGTACAAGATCTTGGTTAGGCCCATCTGGAACACTGTGCTTAGTTCTGGGCCCCTTGCAAGGTGGGAGATATGTCAGTCCTGGAAAAGGTTTAAATGCCACCAGATTAACACCCAATTCAAAGCTCTCACCTCCCATAATAGCCTTAGGAAACTCGAGTCCTTTTACTCTAGAAACTTTGGGGAGAGTTCACTGAAAATACTGTATTTAAATATTACAGGGACCAGACTGTGTACTTGTGGTAAGGTTATTTTAACTAGACAAGTTAAGGAGAATGAAGCAGCATGCATACTTGCTATTTGAGTATAAAGCTAGGTTAGATAGCAGGTTGTTTCTCCTTTTTCAAATGGTCACTAATCTTTGGAATAAGTTACCAGCTCATGCTACAAGTGAAAATTCATCACGCCTGTTCAAATGGGAGCTGGACAAGTTCATGATGGAAATGGATATCACTGCTTACGAAGGAGAGGTGGGATACTGGGTGACGTACCTCATGGTCAGTGCTATCTCCTAGAACTCCATTTTGCTTTGAAGCTGAAAACAGGTGTTCCTGAATGGTTTCTTCCCCTGAACTGGCCAAGTTCCCTTCTTAAATGGAGGGGATAAGGGTTTGGGAATGGGGGGACGGTGGATGGGAGCATGATGAGGTCCTCGGTGGAGGTCCTGTTGCGTAGATACAACAAGGCCGTGTGGGGCAGACTTGAAGGCTGAAATATTTCTTGTATGTTTGCATTTATTTTTCCGTGAAAACCACAGCCCTTGAAAATGCTGCATACAAGTTAACATCGCTTCTAGTTGGACCACAGGCAAACGGAGCATCACATGGAAGGAGCACACCCCTTCTGCTGGAGTTTACTTAACCCCGAGGATACCAACACACAGCTACGTAGCATACCTAGGCTGGCGTGTAGCGTATTCATCAACAAAATTAGAGACAGAGACACCCACACACACACACAAATAAACAAAACCGAGCAAAAAGAAAATGGCGTCTTCACTGGATCCGGCCGATGTTTGTGAACCACCATCTTTACCGCACAATTCCCATGCTGTACTATAGTCAGCCATCAGTTTGGCACACTGGGATTCAACATCCTGCCTGCATGGTATCTTTCAACAGTTCTCACAATATTAAAACAAAGAGGTAGGCTCGGGCATAGCTGAAAACCATCTCGCGCTGGAGTTCAAAGCAGCAACAGCTGAAGACCTACTATCCCATCTCATCAATTAAACCCCTGGGTCACAATACATCAACACCACTTAAAAATTGCCTGAGTTATGCTTTTGGTTTAATCATGCTCTCTCGATTATTGGCAGAGGACTGTGCCCCATTTCCATCTGCCAGGGTCTGACAACAAATCCTTTCAAATTTAGGCATATTCCATGATTCCAGGGATGAACAAGTGCCCAACGTACTTGCTAGAGCGGCTGATCCCTTCGCAAACCAGAGTGGCCAAGAACAAACCTGGCATCACTTTTGATCCAGCATTGGTGTAAGGCCTGTGTCCAAATACAAGGTGTGTGCTGCCATCCAGTGGACATCATCCACACTTCAGCTGGGAAAAATAATAATGTGGGTGGCTGGGTTTTGAGAATACAACCAACTGCATTCTGATTAAGTATGACCAAATGTGCATGTTTTAGTTACAGACACTCAGACACGGTGAAAGTATGTGTTTTATGTTGAACAAATCAAATAGTTTTTGAAGAAAATAATACTGGACGTGTTTTGTATGAATCGGTCATGCATGTCCTTGTAGCACACATTGGTCGCAAACAGGGTCAGGTTACAAGCGGCTGGGGGAACGTAGTTCCTGTTCCCTCATCGTGGAATAGTCCCAAATAGTGGAATACCTGGAACTACATTCATTCATGTTTGAGGAAAGTGTGAAGCCTTCAAAGCACTGAACTCAAACCAGCCGTTCATTACTGACACAATAAGTGATTCTACCACCAGCAGAATTCCCTGCTCCTGCACTCACACCCACCTTCCCCCACGAGGCTGCTCCTTTGACAGCGCTCACTGGAAAGGCCAAAGCCGTCATCAGTCCCATCACACTTTTCAATTCCTTTGCCACCAATTCCATCCCTCTTCCTGGCCACCGTCTCAGGTTAAGCCAGGCCATTCACAACCATAGTGCCCCATTTGACTCGGAGCAGAACTCTTCATCACAAAAGCCCTCCAATTTTCACCTCCGTAGCATTGTCCTAAGCACCTGCTTCAGGCCAACCATTCGATGCAGCTGAAACACTGTCAAACTGCAGCTTTGGCTCATCAAAAGTTTCACTGCCTGCACGTCATCCTGCACCAGGTCCCACTCACCCATTACCTCGTCCTCACAGGCCTACATCCACACCCGGTCCTTCAGCACCTCAAATTTAAAATTCGGATCCTCTTACTTAGACCACCTTGTCTCACCCACCTCCTCCAGCCCTAGAATCCCAGATCACCAACTGCTCCCCCCACATTCCCTTCATTCCCAAATACTCCATTCTCGTGACTCAAGTCTCTTCACTGTCCTGCCTCTCTTCACCCTATCACTGGTGACCAAGGTCACACCATCAGGTTTCCAGGCCCCATGCTCTGGAATTCCCTCCCGAAAGCCCTCCATCTCTTCAATCCTCCATGTCCCTGACACACAAATCTTTGATGAAGCTTTATATATTCTACAGATCTCTTTTTTGGCCCTGTGGCCATTTGTTTCCTTTCACTGCTGAACAACTGACTGGGACTTTTTTCTGCATTTATATCATGTCATTAATGACACTGTAAACTATTTCAACCTGTGGTTCTATTTGTCTTAATTCACCCAATTTGAAATCTTATTTGAGATTGACCATTTCCATACCCTAAGCTATTGTGTATATCTGTATGAGATCACTGTAGTGAAAAGCCCAAGTTTCACTGTAACTCAAATCTACAAGACCAGTGGCTCTTTCTCCCAGATTCCAAAGCTTGTGCCCCCTCTCTGTGTCTCAACTAGGACTCGGTGCAGTCCTCAAGAGTTGGTCAGGCCTTTGTTAATTTACCCATTCTTTCGGCTGTGAGTTTGAACTTTCTCTTGGTTTTGTTGATTGATGACGAGGAGATTCGATTCTCGCCAGTTGAAAGGAGGTTGGGCCATTTCAGGTTAGGAGCCTGGTTACCAGCTCAGGGAGGCACTTCCACGCAACCGATTGTCCAGAAATCAGCGTTCTGGGCACCAGAAGATGTAGATTTACTATAGTCAAGACTCCGTTTGCATAATGGCCGTCCCAAATTTCAATCCAAATTTCACACCAGAACAATTTTTGACAAATGAGTAATTTAAGGAACTCTATGTGAAATACTTCAGTCTTCAATTCTTCCTAATTGAATAGCTGCCTGTCCACAAGCCCCTCTGACCAATCCTGCACCATTAACTAGTTCTCAAATTGATTTATCATACATAGCAAAATTGATATTGCAGGCTGAAAATTTATACAAAAAATTTTTTAAATATTCAGGACATTGCTTTCTCAATTACTATTCTGTTGATTTTTAATTCCTCCATATCCCAATCGACAGTACTGCCCAAAGTACAGACTGTACTCAAGCTATTTAAAAACGCTGATGCACAGTAGCAGCAGTGTGTAACATCAACAAGATGCACTGCAGGAACTCACCAATGCTCCCTAGGCAGCACCTTCCAAATCCACGACTACCATCTAGAAGGACAAGGGGAGCAGACACATGGGAACACCACCACCTGGAAGTTCCCCTCCAAGTCACTCATCATCCTGACTTGGAAATATAATCGCCATTCCTTCACTGTCACTGGGTCAAAATCCTGGAACTCCTCCCTAACAGCACTGTGGGTGTACCTGCACCACATGGATTCAAGAAGGTAGCTCACCACCACCTTCTCAAGGGCAATTAGGGATGGACAATAAATGCTGGCCTATCCAGCGACACCTGCATCCCATGAAGGAATAAAAAGATTTCAGTGCAGGAAGAAAACATTCAGCCCATTGTGTCTGTGCAGCCCTTTAAAGGAACCATCCAATTCGTCCCTCTCTGCTGCTTTTCCCATGTAGCCCCGCCAGTTTGGCCGACAAATAAATTGGAATTGATATTTACAGTGCAAGTCAGAAATATTGGGTCGCATGAGCTGTGAAAACCCGCAATGCCTCAACTTGGTGTCAATTTCCAGCAAAAAAATCTCCTAAACAGATTCAAACTGCACTAAATCATATTCAGATGTTTCAGTGTGAACAGCTTGATTTCCTATCCTCACAGACACCATACATGTGGATCCAATTTTGAAAAGTCTGCTGCCCGGGACTAACAGAGGTAGGTTCACAGCTCCAATGACAAGCCCAGCAACAACATAACTCTCTCTTCAAACACTGCCCTTCTGTCCAGAGCTGGCCCCTGGAATTGATACTACCAAATCCAGCTCCCTGATCCTAGCAGCAGACTCCCAGGCCCAGTTTAATCTGGAGTCTTATCTTGAGTCTACAAATATATTTGCAGGAAGGAGGAGCCAGATTAAGCAGTGGAAACAAGTGAGCTGATTCACACAAACACCAGTCTCCCAGAACCTAAAGCAAAACACTTCAGGTTGGGCACAGGCCACTGCAATGAAAGCAGAGGACTGGAAGAAGAAACATTTACATAATGCGCTACCGAGGGACAAAGTACTGCATCGCTGGCTCACGTTTCAAGAAATTTGTTTGGTTTTAAATGGTTTCACACTTACAAAAAGGCTTAACCCCAAGATTGACAGCACCACAAGTGGCCCACAGCACATTTCCAGAATTTTCTGTTTTGATTTCAGTACTTGGATTGTTTTTTTCCCCCACCACCCCCCCCGCTTTTTATCTGTTAAATTAAGTAGCCCACATCTAAAGCAAAACAGTGTGGTTTCTTCAGAGTAAACAGACTGCACGATAACCAAACTCCCTGGGATTTTAATGTCCAATTCACACATTTCAATATCTAGATCTGCTTTCTTCCCTGCAGTTTGCAGCTTTGAGCTGCTCATTTCCACCAAGGTAATCCTTTAATACTTGAGAATATCTCCTGGCGTTCTCCACACGACAAAAATAACACCTTATTAAAAGGGATAAAATTACTGCCTTTGGACTCAACTTACCTAAGCTTTAAAATTTTGAAACCTAGCTGAAGACCCATTGTCCAGAAAGTAGGAAACAACCATCAAGGCTGAGGAGAATAGGAAAGACAAATTAGGAAGTAGCTATTCTGCGATGCCAGGAATGTTCTTTAAAAGCCAGTAGGTTATCAAAGGAAGGGGAGATGGAAGGAAAAGCAGATGTTTACAATACAGAAAGACACCACTCAGCCCATCATATTTATACTGGCTCGCTTTGCAAGAATAATTCAAAACAAACCCAAACTGCTCTACTACCTACCCATACCTACAAATATTCATCCATTTTTCTCTTAAAAGATGCAGTAGTCTCAACTGCGTCAAAGTATTCCAATGTTCTACAAGCTGGCTGGGTAAGGCAGAATCCTGGTCCTGAGGAAGGAGCAACACATTCACAAGTAGTGCGATGAGATCAGATTTCAACAAGGTGAAATGTTGTTCATATTGTCATGAGCCCAGCTGATGTTAACACGAGACAAGTCAGATCCCAGAGTGAAACCTGACTTGGTAAAGCCTAACTTTTCTTTTCTTAAGAAACCACGGCGGTCAGTTACTGAACACATTCACAAGAGTTTAAGAGCGCACTGTTAACACAAAGAATAAAACATTTATTAAAACAAGAAAAAATGAACTATAGTACAATAGACAAAAAAGGTTGGAAAGATTTCAATACAGATATCAGAAAATGATTCAAACTCACACTATTCCATTTATCCCAACAACCCTTAGAGACACAAAACCCCAGTGAAGATTTACCACTGCCTCAACAACAAGGTTTCTTGCTTGGATTTGCTCAGTTTCAAACAGTTTTCTCCTGGAGGACTTCTGAGCACTCACCAGATGCTTCTCTTCAGTTGGTATCTCTCCGAGACACCCCAAAAACCACAAAACTCATTACTGCTTCAACGTCAGAGCAAACACAAGTTCCCTAAACTCAGTCCTCCAGCAGACTTGTAGGATATATATAAGGCAGATTAGACCTTCTGCCTGCACGCTCATGTAAACACACACACACTAACTGACCTCCGTTTCCCTGTATCCCTGTTGACAGATAACAGCACCATTTTTTCTATTTTATGTTTTTTTTAAAAAAAAACTTCACTAAACTACTAACCCCTTGGTAACCCATCTCTTCGCTTCAAAAGTTGTAAATCCTCAATAAAAACGCATGTATACAAAAAGGGCCCCAACTACCTGGCACCCAGCTCACAAAAGCCTCTAAAATGAAACTAAAACCAAGTTGCACCTTTCTTAACACCCAAATAAAAATATAAATTAAAAATTAAAGCCATACATTGTTCTTAACAATATCAATAGTACAGTGCTCCATGGCCTCAGGCCTCCTGGTCTCTGTAACCTCCTTCAGTCCTACAACTCTATTCTGGCCTCTTGCTCATCCACCGGCTAGGGGAGATGGTGGTGTAGTGGTAATGCCACTGAACTAGTAATCCAGAAGCTCAGGATAATATCCTGAGGACATGGGTTCAAATCCCACCATGCCATAATAAAATCTGGAATTGAAAGCTGATTTCACGGTCATCAGTACTGAGACTATCATTGTTGTAAAAACCCATCTAGTTCACTAATGTCCTTTAAGGAAGGAAATCTACTACTTGCAACTCCAGGCCCACAGCAAAGTGGTTGACTCTTAACTTCCCCCTGAAATGGCTGAATGAGCAAGGGCAATTAGAGATGGGCAACATATGTGCCCTCACCCCATGAAAAAAACAGGGTCTGGAATGCGCTGCCTTAAAGTGTGGTGGAGGCCGATTCCTCAAAAGGAAATTGGATCATTATCGGAAAAGGAAAGCTTTGCAGGACTCCAGGAAAAAGGCAGGGGAGTGACATTAGATGAATGGCTCCTTCAGAGAGTGAGCAAATGACAGGCTGAACGGCCTCTTCCATGCTGCAACCATTCCATGGTTCTATTCCATAAGTCTATGTTCCGTTTAATAAAGCGAGCATTACACCATACAATACTCAACACATTCCAGCAAATGTAAAGAATTTTGTTTCGAGGACACCAACACAGATCCAAAACAAGCAAGGTGTCGTCACAGGGACGTAACGGAAGAAATCAGGACACCGAAGGAACAGCAGGAAAAAGTAGGAAACAAAATGCTTTTGGAAAAAAAAGTGGTCTGCATGTCAGATCGAGGCCTGGCTGTGATGCCACACACACGGTTGAATTCGGTTAAAAATCACCGAAAGTTTGGAAGGGCTGTTGAACTGTCCCCCAGCAGGAGTCTGTAACCTTCTCCAAACATACACTCACCCACACCACCACCACCACACAATTCCTCCAAATCTGGCCCCTTTCACATCTCCTGCCTGCCTCCTTCACTCCACCATTGGCAGCCGTGCTTTCAACTACCTTGAACAAAACAACAGAATTTCCCTCCCCAAGCCTCTCTTACTACCTTGAAGATCCTCCTTAAAACACAGCTTTCCGAACAAGCTCTCAATCACTCCTTTGCCCTCTGAAGGAGCAACTCCGTGGATGACACCTTTCTGCAACATCTTGGCACATTTCTCTACATTAACATGCTATATAAATTGTTATTGTAGCATAATCAGAGGCAATATATTAAAATGGCAGGCCAGTCAGTTTAATGTTTCTAGAAACCTGTAAACAGAATAAGCGTTATCGATGCTCAAGTCTTCACCCTTCCTAAAATGGAAGGCGTGCAGAATCCCAAAATAAGAGAGAGTACTGAAGCCACTCAACAAAATAACAGTAGGCTACCTGAGGGAATAGAACTCTCTGGCACGTATCTCCAAATGAAGGTTGTGTGCCTCATTAGACTTTGAATAATAAGCTTCCCTGCTACCTTTCAAAGCATGCAGGTGTCAGACAAATGAAGAGGGAGGTAGACCAATGTGGATGTGAGAAGATTAGAAAACGACAGGTCCCAGATATTAATTATATATCAATTATGCTTAATTATATGCAGGTGAAGGGCATTAATTGGCTGTTTCACTTGAACACATGTAAAGATATGTTTACTGAAACTGATGCGGTTGAGTTAGGAGAAACTGATGCTTGTAACGTTCCACTCTGTAAACAAACACAAGACCAAGTAAAGGCAAAATACTGCGGATGCTGGAAATCTGAAACAAAAACAAAAGAAACTGTGTCTCTTTCTATGCCATATGAACACACAACCTCTCCCTCCAGCAGCACCGACTCACCCTATCTCAAAGCTGTCCTTGCCCTCAGTTTCATTTTATTCTTCATCTCATCTAACCCCTTAACAAGAAATTTTGTCTCTTTCTACCTGCTGAGTTTTTCCAAGACCAAGTAAAGATTGGCTCCAGTATGATACTTCAGCAACTGGCTTTCTGGTACAGAACACCAGACATTAGCAAAGAAAGTGCTGCACAGATACTGCTCCAGGTCACATTGATAAATATAATGCAGAGGCAGTTCATTAAACAGGAAACAGAATAGATGATAGTCAGTGTGGGGTGAGTAAACCAAGCAGACTGGAGATGGCTGCAGGGCAGAATAGATGTGCCCACAGCATTTTCAGTACCTACTGGCAACTGCTTAAGGATAGTTGAACCCAGGGTGGTGGTTGCTTGCTCACCTTCCCATTCCTAACACAGGAACTGTGAAAAGGTTAAAAAGCACAATGACTTTTCTGAGTCCTATCCAGCCACACTCCACTCCACCAAAACTACAAGCAGCACAATGCTAATCCCCTTGTTTTTTAGCTAGACTTTATGGCATGGCTGCCATAGGCAACGCTACATTTCCCCAGAATGCCCCAAATACCCGACCAGTTTATCCAGTGAACAGATTCAGTGGGCAAAATGTTCCCAGTTTCAATCTCATGTCCTGAGATGAGTGGAACTTTTACATAGCCCCTTTCAGGACCTCAGGACATCCCAAAGCACTCTACAATCAATGAAGTACTTTTGAAGTGTAGTCACAATTGTAATGTAGTAAATGTGGCAATCAACTGACACACAAGATCCCACAAACAGCAATGGGATAATGACTAGATTAGCATTGCTTCATAAGGGGCAAATGATAGCCAGGATGTCAAGAGAAACCTCTTTGTCTCATGAAATCTTTTACAGCGACCTGAGAGGATAGATGGAGCCTTGGTTTAACATCTCATCCAACCCCTCATTACGGCACTGGAGTGTCTGGCCAGATTATGTGCTCGAGTACCTGAAGTTGACCATGCAACCTTTAACACAGGAGGTGAGAGTGATACCACTGAGTCAAGCTGACATCAGGCCCATTACTAAAGGCCCTGCTACATTCAAATAACTTGGCAGCTTTACCACCCATGTTAATGCTTGAGGAAATTTACTGAAAAGAGACATGTCAAAGCTTTTCATCTTGAATGTGCCAGGACACTTTGCAAGACCACCAATATAAGGGGAAAATAACAATTTACACTGCATGAGAAGAGAGTGCTGATTGGTTGACAAGTGGGCTCTGATTAGTAGCGGTGTTGCCATGGAGAACGCACTGATTGATGGTGACTGACAGTTAACTGCCGAGCATTGTTTGAAATTTAAATCAGGCAGCTTGACCCTTAGTAGTCAAGGCATTGCCCTGAGGATTAATTCAGCGAATGGCTGTCACTTATTTGTTTAGATGAAACAGGCGTAATGTGTGTACATGTTCTTCCTGTCTGCAAAGAACAGGACCCTGTGTATTAATATATGTAGCTTCCAGTACATGCAAAAACGTCACACTGCAAGACTGACTGACCATCTTTAATTGGTTGTCAGCATAATTGTTAGCACAACGAGGATTATTTAGCAAACATTGTCCAATCACATCTAATGTTGGACACTATTTTTTGAATTTTACTGAAGCGCAGGCTGGTTGGGTACAGTCTGTATCTTGCCCGTTGCGACCAGTGGCTGGGACATGCTGTTCGATACGATCCTTCAATTTCTGGAACATACGGCCTACATACCCAGCATCACACTGGCACTGAAATTCATATACCACAGTACCCATTTGTGAGATAGGCAGAATGTCTTTTTGACTTGATGGCAGCATCTTGTTAGTGGTGAATACCACTCATGTTGCTACTGCACTGTAGCAGTGTGAAACAGCCAGCTTCACCTGTTGCTCATATTTTTGAGATACCTTGCCCTTCCAGGGTAACTTGAGGTAGACTGGGCACTTTTCAGGACCGAAAGTGTCGCCCTTAGACCCGTTCATGAGTTTGTGAGATACAAAGTGTGAAATGATCTGATCAGGGAGCCATTATCCTGCAGGATGTCTTTGATGTGCCTATTTCAGCATCAAGCTTGCATGGTGAGCAAATGGCTCTGGCCCTATTTACAAGGTTGCCGATAAGACCAATCTTATAGCGCGTGGAACTGTAAGAATTCCAACATGTACATTGCCCAGTGAAGGTCGGCTTGCAGTAGACCATGGTAGAGAATCCCCTGGCAGATTTCTCAACCAGTATGTCAAAGAAAGGGAGCTCATTTGACTGCTCCATTTCAAAAGTGAATTTGAGTGCAGAATGGAGCTCAGTAAGACATGCAAGGAAACTATTACACGCAGCTGCGTATTTAAATATAGCAAACTTATCATCCACATATCGGAAATATGCGGACGAGGAATGATCAACTGAGCAAGTCACCGGAAATGGATCCAAATACATGACCTTCAGAATTAGAGAGCAGAAAATTGTACAAGAACAGTAAAAGGTTAAAAATTTGTGTTCAGAAAACAGTGTTTGAAAAAAATACAGCGGCTGCCAAACTTAAGATAAAAAATTATTTCAGTGTTTCGTAGCTGACAAAAGCTGAAAAAGGACCAAACTTTACGCAATCCACTACATTGAAGACTGAGGTAACTATTTCAGTCAGAAACATCTCACACAAAGGCAATGGGAACTGTGGTTACACTGGAAGGCATTTTAAAAGCAGAAAACATCTGGAAAAATGAAAGGATGGAGAGGTAACATGGTCTCAAAGCAGGGAATCATCACATTTTCATTCTTAAATTTCAATTATTCTATTTTATATCTTTTTTAAATAGCCCACTTAATTTTTCATTCTGCTGCTGAAATGTGTGTTTTTTTTTAAATGTATTGAATCTTAGAATGCTTACAGCACAGGAGGCCATGTGTGCCTGTGCTGGCTGTCTGAAGAAGCTACGCACTTAAAACTTCCTCATTGCCCTGCAATTTTTTTCCTTTTCAGATAATCTAATCTCCATTTGAAAGCCTTGATTGAACCTGCCTCCACCACATTCTCTGGCAGTACATTCCACATCTTCTTCATTTGCTGCATGAAAAAGTTTTTCCTCATGTCACCATTACTTCTTTTGCTAATTACCTTAAATCTGAGCCCTCAAATCTACTGTGGTGGGATTTGAACCCATGTCCCCAGAACATTTAGTCTGGGTCTCTGGATTACTAGTCTGGTGACATTATCACTACACCACTGTCTCCCCTTGTACCCAGGATTATTTAGTATCCAGTCCTGTCCTTCATTGAGTCAGGTCCTTGTCATCGCCACAGCATCATATTTCCACGTGGCTATGTGCACTTGCAGCTCACCAATCTTATTTACCACACTCTGTGCAGACAAATACATACACAGTAACCCTAATTTAGACTTTATTACTTACCCTCTTCTGCGAAATACACCTAATAGCTTACAATTTCCAACTCTACCACTATCTGTTTAGCCCCAGTGTTCTGTGCACCTTTGCATTCCTCTCTGATATTACCTCCTGATTCCCACACCCCTGCCAAGGTAGTTTAAACTGTCCCCCACTAACAAATCACCCTACTAGGAGATTGGTCCCGGCTCTGTTTGGGTGTAATTGGTCCCTGCTCTGTTTAGGTGTAATTGGAGCAGCCTACGCAGGTCCCAACTTCCCTGGAACCGGTCCCAATATCCCAGGAATCTAAAGCCCCTCCTGCACGATCTCTCCAGCCACACATGCATCTGCTTCATCCTCCCATTTCTATACTCACTTGCACATGGTAGCAGGAATTATCCAGAGGTTACTACTTCAGAAGTTCTGTTTGCTAATTTCCTACCTAGCTCCCTAAATTCAGACAGCAGGACCACATCCCTCTTTCCACCTATGTCATTGGTACCGATGTGGACCACGACTGCTAGCTGTTCACCCTCTGCCCTCAGGGAGTTCTTCAGCTGTTCAGCGACATCCTTGACCCTGGCACCAGGGAGGGAAATCCTCACATCTGCGGCCACAGAAACTCCAATCCAAATACCTATCACTATCGCTCTTCCAGTCTTCTTCATACCCCCCTGTACAGCTGAGCCAGCCACAGTACCATGGATTTGGCTTTGGCTCTGGCCGCACTCCCCGAACGAACCATCACAAGTGTCATTTATTTCTTTGGTACATCTTTCCCCAACAATTTATTCCCCCATCACACCCCCTACCCCGCCACACATACACTTACTGAGAGAAACATAAAGCAACATTAAAACTGTTCTAACACAACACAGCAAACCGTTTGTAAAGAAAAACAAAACTGAAATACAATCAGTAAATGTTCAAAGTGTGTCACAGGTCACTCAGCAACTGACAGAAAGGCAGATTAATATTTCAGGTAGGGTTCCAGGATTGTGGAAAACAGGGAAAAGAAAAAGTTTTCTGATCAGAAGTCTCACCCGACATGATAACCTGTCCTCCCTCTTTTAGATACTGAACAGCCTGCTGCACAGTCCCCTTGATCTTTCACTACTGATGGTGACTGATCTACAACGTAATTAAACACGCACAGAACAGCAGCAAATGTCATCAACTCTTTCCTGTGTCACTTTGAGCCTCCCACACTGCTGAAAGCACACTGATGTCCCACCAAATCTGGAACTGGTACAGTGACAGCCATCAAAGCATTGCATGCCCTAACACACAGGCATCCGAAGTGCTTACTGTGTTAGGGCATACTGTCTATGCAGTGTTTACACGTGGGAGAAAATAAAAACAAGCACCCCATAAATAAGATAGTCACTAATAAATCCAATATGGAATTCAGGAGAAACTCAACCCAGAGAGTGCTTACAATGTGAACTCTACCACAGAGAGTAATTGAGGCAATTAGTATAGATGCTTTTAAGTGGAAGCTAGATAAATATGCGAGGGAGAAAAAAAAGAGTAGAAGGATATGCTGATGGGGCTAGATGAAGTAGGGTGCTCACGTGCATAAACACCAGCACGGACCAACTGAGCTAAATAGCCCTTTCCTCACCGTAAAATTCCACGTAAATTCAGTTACTATAGAGACCAGTAACAGGCACACCTCACTATGAAATGAGGAACAATTTGGGAACATAATTCCTCACTGCTCTTTTAAGCCGAGATCTGAGCTTGTATCCAGGCTGAGCTATCAAATCTGTGCAGGCGTGCAAATGGTTGCCGGGGGAAAGAAAAGTCGAGACCCATATTGAAAAAGAGAGGCAGACAGATTGCAGAGGTTGGGCTCTAGCAATGAAGAGGCTCAAAACCCAAAATGAAAAATTACTGTACTGGGACAAGCAGAGGCAATACACATCAGCAAAGTTACGAGCGATAGACAAGCTGGACAGGATACATGTAGCAACAGCTGGAAGTTGATAGATGATTTATTACTGTTAGGAAATAGTTTAAGTGAGTTATATTTGTATTTGTGGGGTTTAGGAATGAGTTTTAGCTTTAAAGTTTAAATTTGATTTGTATTTCTGTATCTGTGTTTAAGAAAAGGTCAAATTGAGTTTTAGTTTCACTTTAAAAGGTGCCTACATTTCTAATGAGATTTTTATGACTGTTGCAGCTAAGTTAAACAAACAAGAATAGAGAAACTGGGGGGATCCAGAGAAGCAGGTCCCTCCCACATACACACACAGAAGAAACTAGAAACAGCAATTTGATTCGGAAGCTGTTTTGAGTTCAGTTAGTTTTGAAAGTAGCTGCCAGGAAAGACTATCCCAGGCTAAAGGAAAGACCCCAAATCCAGGGAATGGAACAGGAGAAAGTCCCACGCAGACTTCCAGTCAAGGGATGGACAGGAACCTGGAAAAAAGGTCCTGTTAAGTGAAGAGTGAGGGGCAGAGGGAAAGGCTCCAAGCTTAAGATTCAAAGTGATAAAAGCTGCAGAAAGCAGATTTAAATTGAGAACAACTTGCAAGAGGCAAGAAGGTCCAAAGAGACAGCTGAAGGTCTGTGACTCTTTGCTACGGGCATGTGAAGCCATGCTGCACTGTTGACGGCTGCGTCAATGAGAGAGAGAGAGAGAGTGTGTGGAAGACAGCTTGAGTACATGTGATGACCTGGAGGAGAGGAACATCAGAAAGAGTTCAAAAGCCTGGAGGTGACCCTTACAGAAGGAGTCTGAGAAAAAGCATCAGTTTGAGAGATGATTCCAAAGCGAATCCTTCGAGAGTGGAGATTGGAAACCCTCGTGTGAAAGGCGAAGTTCAGTGAGACTGGTTGGCTCAAGGTATGACAAGCGCCTGGGGTGGGGAGCTGAGGAGAGATCCATAGCATCTGTCTGGGGTGGCATCTGTCACTTGGTTTCAGAGTGTGGTGTGTCTGACCACAGGTTGCCAATTGGTTTACATGGACTGTACTTACTGTGAACATTAGAATATAAGATAGCTTTGTAACCTGTGTTATCCTTACAACTCTGTATATATCTAAAGGTGTGGGTATGGGTGAAGGAGTATTGTAATATTGCTTATCTTTTCTTGTTTAATAAATGTTTTATGCTTTTGTTAAAAGTTCACTAGCTGATTCTGGTGACTCTTCAGTAGCCTCTCTCCATGTATCTAAACAAACAAATAAAAGTTCGGATCTATCAAGCTGGGTTCCACCCTGGGATCGGGCTTGTCCAGGGGTAACCTCAGCTGAGGGTCATAACATTACATGCTACCAAAATCAGAGGCTCATTTAAATACATGGGAGTGTGTTTATTTTTAGAAATGAGCCAACCGATTTTAAAAACTAAAGAAACATTTGACAGCTGTACTGCACAGCAAATAACTAATAAACAGTCGTTTGGTAGTGCAGAACGTGAATATTGCTGAAAGAGATATTAAGCCAAAGCTTTTCATCTTGCATACATCAGGACAAACTCAACAATGCCAAAATTTCAAATAATCACAAGTTATACTACAGGAGAAAAAGGGTGCTGGTTGGTTGGCAAGTGAACTCAGATTGGCCAAGGCATTGCCACGGAAAAAGCAACAGGGAATGATAAGCTCCCGAAATTCCGGGGTAATTTAAAAAATTGCAGGCCTTGAACACATTCCTTTTGTTTGCAGAGGAGAATTGCTGCATGTGAATGTATGTCACTCCTGACAAGCATAAGAGTGCAACCAATTATCTTCAACTGGTTATTAGTGTAGCTAGTAGCACACTCAGGGTTGTTCAACAAGTGCTGACTAATTGCAGAATCACATGACGCTTTGGTTTGGGTTTTTACAAATGCGGCCTTGTGCCTTTTTTGAATTACCTGGGAGCTTAGGTAGCCTATAAACTCCCTGCTGCTTTCTCCATGGTAACGCCTCAGCCAATCAGCACTCTTTTCTCCTGTAATATAAGTTGTGGTGGCTGTTTGAAATTTGGCATTCTTGAGTTTGTCCTGGTGAGAATAAAACAAAAGAACTTTGGCAACGTCTCTCCTTTCAGCAATACTGAAGAGTGTGGCTGAATTACACACCTATTCACTGAGTTTTTAATTACAGTCTAACAACAGCATGTTAATACTAGACAGCTTGTGGACCTTCCCCAGGTCAGTTGGACGTTCAGGATTGCCGAGTTGGAAGCCACTTCAGAAAGCCGCGCCACAGCGCCCTCCAGTGGCCGCGGTCCGCAACTGCGGCGTGACTGTTGACATAGCCAAACTGAATGGGAACTGCAGGCAATAATAACCGATCAGCAGGAGACTCGAGGGCGGGATTTTTTTCCAGATGTGGACACTGAACTGCCGCACACTCACCGAAGACGTAGACCACCCCGAAGGCGCTTCCCGCCCCCAGCAGCCCCGCCAGCCTCAGCACCATTTTCTTGGCATAGGCGGCGTTCTGCTTCTGCTTCTGCTTCTGTTCCTGCTCGGTGCCCGCGTCGCCGCCGCTCCCGGCCCCTGCCTTGCCGCCGCCGGCTTCCTCCTTGGCCCGTTCCCGCTGCTGTTGCTGAAGCTTCTCCTGCAGGATGGCCTGAGCCAGCCCGCCCGCCCCGGCGCCGCTCGGCCCGCGGCCTCTCTCCGCCGACAGCGCCCGCCACGCCACCGGGGAGCCCGGCTTTACCTCATAACTTTTCAGCGCGAATCTTTTGCGGCCGGTCCCGAGCCGGCAGCGTAAAAAGTTCCCGCACAGGTTCAGCGTTGAGCGGCTACACATGCAGGAGAGCGACGCCGCCATCTTGGGCCGATCTCCCGCCCCTTTCTCCCCTCCCGGTCAGCCTAACTCCCATCTCGTTTGATTGACGTGGGACTTGGCCAATGGGAAGCCGCGATGCTTGCATCCAGTGACGTCATCCACCCAATCAGAGCAAGGATAGAGACGACCTGACTGTCAGCAAACTAGGTTGATTGCGAGCCCGACCCTGCCAAAGGTCACCACAGTGGGCGAAGAAGGACAAACACGCCCTGAAAGCATAAAGCAAAACCCAATTCAAAACACCTAAAGTTGGGATAAATATAAATAAGGGCCAAGCAACATTAACAAATATTTTTTTTTCTTTTTTTTTTGTTGTTGTTAAAAACATGAATTCGAGAGCTCTCACAGCCTTAATAAATTAAATAGAGACTGGTTAGAGAATGTTAACCAGAGGGCACCAATTCAAAATCATCCCCTAAAGGCCAATGAAGAATACATTCTGCAGAGATTCCAAAGAGTTATGGCACAACCAAAACAGTTGAAGGAAGCAAAATGCATAGTTTTCAAAAAAGGAAATGGGAAAATCTTTGAAAAAGAAGCATTTAAAAGGATTTGAGGGGAGGAACGAAGTGTGAGTCACCAAAGTGGGATACTTGACATTAAATGAATACTGGCAGATATAGCGTGGCATATAGGGCGTCAGCTGTGGCCAAGTTTGTAGAGTGCTTGCCACTAGGTCAGAAAGACATAGGGTCAAGTCCCACTCAAGAGACTTAAGCACAAAATCCAGGCTGACAATCCACATGCAGTACTGAAGGAACACTGCCCTGTTGAGGTGCCATCTTTCAAATGAAGCGTTAACACCAAGGTCATGCCTGTTCTCTCAGGTGGTGCTAACAGATTCTGTGGTGCTATTTTGAAGAGCAGTGGAGCAATGTCTTGGCTGATGTTTAATCCCTCAACCAACATATTGTCTAGCAGTTCTGAAGAAGTCATATTCGACTCAAAACCTTAACTCTGTTTCTCTCTCATCAGATGCTGCCAAACCTGCTGTGTATTTCCAGCATTTTCTGCTTTTATTACAGATTATCTGATCATTTTCATAATTGTTTATAAGGTCTTGTTTCATGCAAATTGGTATTTGCACTAACTCAACAATGTAGGAAACTTAATTGGAATGTCCTGGCATTGTGAAAGGTGCTATATGAATGCAATGAGGTCAGAGGGATTCCAGACTATTTTTTCCCCTTGTTAGTTTTGAGATTTTTTTTTGCCTCTCTCAGGCACTCACCCGATTAGTAACCACTGGATTTAGTGCAATTCCCCATTCATCACTGGCAAAGCCGACCTTGGTGCTGCGGAATTTTCTTCCGAAATTTCTCCCCTTCAAAACTGTTTGAACCAAAACTTCATTCACCTCCCCTAACCCTCCACTCCCAACTACTGCCCATTCCAATTACCATGAACCTTTTACAGTGTTAAACACAAGTCAAGTTGTACAAACCAGAAGCTCCGAGGTACAGCATGATCCTTGGTCAAGTTTGAGATGTTTCTTGAGTCAAGAAACTAGATGGGGCATTACAATTGACATTCATGGGGAAAATCCATGACCCCAAATCCATGCTCCTTTTACCCAGTGATCCCACATCCAAATGCTGGAGAGTGAACAGTGCCAGACTTGATTCAGGTGCCATCCATCGTTTTGAGTAGCCTTCCAACACAGGCTGATTAGGTTCATGTGAAGGTGGCTATTTAAACACACCACTTTGTTCAAATCCCCCCATGGCCTCACCCTCTAATCTTCCCCCTGCCTGACAACCATTCATCTGACCTCTTCTGTACCCCCAACATCCTTTGCCAGCCACCACCCCAGCAACCAAGTTGCAACTGTACCCTCAAGTTGCCTCGACCTCAAACCCTGGAATTCCCAACTTAACTTTTTCCACCTCTCTACCTCGTCCTCCAACTTAAAGCCTACCTCTTTGGCCCAGTTGGTCCACCTGTCCTAGCGTCTCCTTCTTTGGCATGCCATGTAAATGCAAGTTATTGTTCAGGTGCAAAGAGGGTGTCACCACCTGTAGAACTGCAACCCCTAGTGAGAGTCATCGAAAACATAACCCTCCAGATTTTCATCCCCTCTGAGCCACAAGCCATGACCAAGAAGCTACAAACCCTGGTTCCACTAACCACCTCCCCTCAACATAGAATGCAGTGGAACAGGGCAACAATGTTGTACTGGGAGATGGTGTACTGGTTAAATCACTGATCTAGTATCCAGAGATCCGGGCTAATGCTCCCAACACCAGAGCAACTGGTGGAATTTAAATTCAATTAACAAACTCTGGAATTGAAAGCTAGTCTCAGTAACGGTGACCATGACGAACAATCATCGACTACTGTAAAAACCCTTCTGATTCACTGATGCCCCTTTAGGGAGGGAAATCTGCCGTCCTTACATGGTCTGGCCTGCACGTGACTCCAGACCCACAGCAATGTGGTCCACTCTTAACTGCCCCTCTGAAACGGCCAAACAAACCACTCTGTTCAAGGGCAATTAGGAATGGGCAATGCTGGCCTTGCCAGTGACACCCACATCCCAATCCACTGCACAATACTATCTCAACAGCTCACTCTTTTTCTGCATCGGGGCTAAAGTCACTCATCCGAAGACCACTCTGAAGTAGATTATTCTAACTACTTCAAATTCAAAGAAATTATTTTTTTTGGACAGGTCTGTCAGAGCTCAGGGCCCACTTTTTCTTTGGAAAATCAGTATTGAAAGAATAAGTAATCTGAACACTGAGCTTGTGGTGTAAATCTGGTGTGTCTGTCCAGACTGCAACGGAATCCTCACCTTAGCCTCCCAAGGGCTAATTCGGTAAAAACATCACCTACCCAGCAAGACTCAGCCATTGAGACCAGGGAGGTCCAAAGTTTAGCTCCCAGTGTGTGTGTGTGGGGAATTGCTCTCACCTGTAATTCCCTCAGCATTCAAAGGTCAGGGAAGGAGGGGGAACTTGGATTCCTTGTTTTTGGCTTCTTTCCATCAACTCCTTCCTGGAAACTCCATGGACATGAATGTGAGGCAGAGATGGAGGCTCAGTCTCAGGATAAGGATTTAGGTCTGAGTTGAGAAATTTCTACAGAGATTTGTGAACCTTGGAAACGCTCAACTGGAGAGGGTTGTGGTAGCTTAGTCAGAGTATATTCAAGAGTATATTCAAGGCTAAGACCAATAGATTTTGAGCACTAAGGGAATCAAAGGATATGGGATAGGGCAGTAATTGGAGTCGATGTAGAAGTTCATACATGATCTTAATGAGTGGTGGTGAAGGCTTGAGAGGTTGTATAAGCCTACTCCTGCTCCAATTTCTTATAAACAGAATAGAGACCCACAATGGTTTAATAATCAGCCAGTACACTCTGTCTAAACTGATAACCGGTTACAGAATCAGAATATGAATCACCGTGCAGAAGGAAAGGCCATTTGAGCGTGGTGTCAAGACACAGAGAACTGTATCCGAATAAGAATGGATAATTATGAAAACAAGGGGTGAGGGATCATTTTAAAGAGCAGCCCCACACACAAGTACAACACACGATTTTTAAGATATGCAAGTCTTTTTTATTGACTCCATTCAGAACAAAAATGGGTTTACAAGCTCAAATATTGGCCATACAGTGGTATTTCCAAACCACAGAAATACACTTTACATCAGGAGGAGACATTGAGCAAACAAGTTGAGCAGAAACAGATCCTTAGCAGTGGCCATTGTAAAATAACAATATCCTGAACGTTCTCTCTTTGTTGAATAGAATAGGACTGAGCATTTGCAGCTTATCCAATTTCACAAGTGTGTTCCAAACTAACACACCAGTCCAAGAAGGAAAACATCTACCCCAATTTCTAAGATTTCTTTTGTTTTTTAACCATATACTTATCGAATATATCATACTAATTGGTTGACTGACATTGGACATGCAGGAGATTCTTCCAATTGGCAATGTGGGGAATGAACATGCAGCATGTTCCTAAACAGTGAATCAGAGCGCCAGAAACTTGAAGAGCATAGTTGATTGAGAAATCTTAAGCAGATTCAGTGCTTTTGTGAAACTAGTCAGTCAAATTCTCTTTTTTTGCAGCTTCAGACGCTTTATTAGGTTGCGTCCGCATTCAAAATCTGTGCACAGCTTTTCCAATTTGAGAGCAAGACTCCTATGTTATCCTCCATTCCCCTGAGTACATACTACAACTGGTCCACGTGTCAGTTATGTTTTGGGCAGCTCTGGAGATGAAAGAGGAGCCCAGCAATAATTTCCCTCTAAGATTTCGACTCTGCTCATTGTCTCGGTGATGCAGCCAAGCTCAGGAATCCAAACCATCCCACTCCATTAGCAAAGCTGACATGCCATCGCGTTTCAACTTTTAACATTTTAACTTAAACACTTCAAAGCTATGTTTGGACCTCAGACATTTTCTACTGCATTGCTGGGCTTGCAACAGATGAAAACATACACCGAGAGTCTGGTAACCCAAGAGTACCATGGTGAAAGCACCATCACAACTCTCACTCGTTACTCTGGCTAAACCTTGAGCAGGATTCCACATGTAGTCAGCCTTAAGATATAGGAGAAATGGGGACAACTAATGCAGGCTACGTCAGCTCAGAAACTGTGCTAGTGTTTTACACAAAGCAGATGGTGACAATCAGTTCCTCAGCCTAAGCTGAGGGAGGATGTGCAAAAGAGCAAACATGGGGCACAGGCACTTGCCGCCCACCATTCAGGGAGAGGAAAACACCATACAGATACACAGCTTATTGGGAAAAAAATTCTTGTTCACATACACCTTTGCCATTTTGTGTAAGATAATGGGTGCCTGTGCAAAACTTCTCCCATCTGCAAATGCCACACCAGCATCAGGAACAAAATCTCGAAAGCAATGCCCATCTCTACTTTTTAATGTTTGCGGGGGAAAAAAAACATCCAGTGCATGACACAGGGAGCATAGTTTCCAATCACTCACACTGCTCATCATTCACTCATAACCTGCTGCAAATCTCCAGCGTATCCAGAGAAAAACAGAGCATCTCCATGTTCTTTCCCTTTGATTCCCTAGAGTCTGAAAAGCAGAGGATTTAAATCAAATTGATATACACTCTCGGTTTCAAGTTAGTTTAAAAGTCCAATTCTCATTCGGTAGATTATTCAGTGCCTCACTATGCCTAAATATATTCTGGGCTGCCCTTTATGTAATCTTTGAAACTGGACATGTTGACTGAACCTAAATGCAAGCAGAAGGGATCTAGAAGAAGAAGCAGCACGTCAAGGGACTGGACCATGAGGAACAAACTAATACCATTAGCCCTAACGTTATTCCAAACCTTTCGAGATTTACCCTTGAAACTTGGAAATGGAATATCCTGTATTAAGTTAATTTCAAAGTATCCTACAAATGCTTTCAAAACAAGCACCAAAGTAAAAAGCTTTCAATAATAGAAATTTACACAGTGGACCTCTTTTTAATTAGCTTGTTAAAAAATAGTTGCAGTTATTTTTTGTCAAAACTGTCTATTCCTTCATGTGACTTCTCACACCTGTACAAATGCTCCTAATTATTACAAAAATAGCCTTCAGTATTGTCCCGAAGGAGCACTATTCGATCGCTACAAAAAGTATTCACTTTCACTCCAAGCCTCACGCGTAAAGACTCAGTTAGCTATTCACACACAAATCATTGTGTTATGCTTAAAAAAAAAACAAAATACATCAATAACCCATTCCACGTCTCCAACATGTTCTTAAAAAAGAAAATTCAGCCATCATTGCTTTTTGCCGTCAAACTAAACTGCATTCATCCATTCGCTCACATGGCTGGTTGCTGCTGTTTCCGGTCTTTTGAATGAACCACTGCTAACATCTGGCCACAATAAGCAAGACATTACCAAAGCAAGAACACAAGGGAGAAGAGGGAAAAACCTAAAAATCCAAACACAAAAAGTCCACAGGAAAGAGTTTTACTTTCGACTATATACATCTTTGCCAGATGACGCTGCACTCAATGCTCCTTCTTCACTGAGGATCCCAAGAAACCTCAGGTTGAGAATCTTCAGTTGGTCATCCAATTCCATTCGAACAATTCCATCCTCGCCATCAATACTTAGTAGCATACCTGTGGCTTCCCTATCTTCACCCAGAATCACCTTGACCTATGGAAATAAAAATGGTTAACAGTTGAGCCATCAGCAGTTTTGCCTTTCGACATGGTTCTTCTCTCATACTGCAACCGACAGAGCTTCCCAGCTCATGGACCTGATCCACAGCATCTTGCATTCTATAAGCGGCTACTGTGAGGACATAGAGATGGGTAACTGGTCCCCTCACATGGACAAGCAGATCTGATCAGCTTAGTGACTTCCCCATAAGGTTTCATTAAGATTCCGAATTACTTCAGGAGTCAAGTGAAGAACACGCGCTGCTTTATGTTATTCTTCTCCCTAACTTCCTTCATGAAGCTCCCAATACTCACAACTATGCCCTTTGAAAACGCAGAATAGTGACCTCACAGTGTCCTTCCTCTTCCATGGATGTAAAATGTGCTCTTTAAATTCTTTATAAGACCCTTTATTGCAATTATCCTTTTGGATGAAGGGAAAGGGGTTTTGCTAAGATTACAGATTTAATGCAACAAAGGATGTACAGAAAAAGCTTTGAGAGATCCTACTGGGATACAAGACCAGGTTTTATTTCCAATTTTATTGCTTAATTCTACCTGCAGCTACGTACATATAACAGTCTGTGCGCTGCAAAGCAAACACCAAAGGGCAATCCGCTCCCAAACCTCTCCTCACAGCAGCATAATGGAAGTCAGATCAAGCCAATGCAGGCCTCACTAATCAAACTCATTTACTCAATGATTCACCTGCTCATGAATGACACTTAACCCTCACTAGGTTCTGACACTTAACCCTCCTCACTAGGTTCTGCACAAACATATCCAGTTCTAAGGAGACCAAAGGGATTTAAAAATCACAGCACATTAAATAGCAAAAGGAAACCATCACTAAAATTAGCAATAAAAGAGGCAATATATTGCATTTTTTTCATTGAAGGTCTAGTTATAAAGCTTTCTTCCTGTTTGTTCAGTGGTCCAAAGCTGCCTTACATCAGGTGACAAACTAAACAGTCTCTTGGACCACCATCTCTATCCTCCACCAGCATTACAACCTCCCCCAACGCCCAATATTAAGAAAGCAATCCCAGTAATGAAAGACACTACAAACAAACAATTCTTTAAAAGATAAAGAATTTCTCCAGGTTTAGACAACCTTTATGTTAGTGAAGCTAAGGGCCACTGAATCAAAGGGGTTGCTTTTACACAGAAATACACTGTTTCACTTGTTACTAATGTAAAATATCAGTCTAAGTTGTGCCTGCAACATTTATTTTAACACCAGTTTTCTGAATTTTCTGCTCAGAGTTGACGGGTACTGATGCTGAGCAGTGGGATACTTTGTCATTTCAAATACTTCCAAGTCTGGTTAACGTGATTAGATGAGGAATAAGTTCCCTCAATTCTTCTACAACAATGAGCTTGAAAAATCTACCATGACTTCCCACAGCAATTATCCTGCAGCTTTTCAGAATGATTTCCAATTAGAACCTAATTAGGGACAGTTCTGTGCTGGTGACTTGCACCGACTTAGATTGAGCCAGGTCAAACGGATTTTATGTCCAACCCTTACAGCGAGCAGACAGAGAAAGCTTTCAGCCCCGGCAGCCTGAGCTGTATGTGAGCAAAGTGCCAGGGGCGAAAGGTCTGTGCCTAAACCACAGCATCATCCAATGTCTCTTCATTAAGGCTTTGTAAAAAGAAAATATACAACCATCATTTAAAAAAAAAGGAAATTATAAAAAGAATAGTGTATTGCCAAATCGGTATTTTGCGCAGTATTGCAAATTTATTTTACTCAAAACGTACTTTGACTAGGATTTTGCAAAGTATTTTTGTGACTGATTGGAATGTGGGCGTTGAGCTTCAGGAGGGAAGGGATAATGGGGGAGAACAGAATTTTATATATTGTGATGAACATACATATGAACATACGAATTATGAGTAGGCCATTCGGGCCCTTGCACCTGCTCTGCCATTTGATAAGATCAAAGCTGATCTGATTGTGACCTCCAACCTACTTTCCCTTCTACACTCCATAACCTTTGACTCACTTGTCAATCAAGAATCCTAACTCAGCCTTAATAATATTCAATGACCCAGCCTCCACTGCTCTCTGGGGAAGAGAATTCCATAGACTCTCAACCCTCAGGAGAAAAAAATTCTCCTAATCTCTGCCTTAAGTAGGAGATGCCTTATTTTTAAACTGTGTCCCTAGTTCTCGCCGCCGCCTCCCCCCCCCCCCCCCCCCCCCCCGCAACCACTAGGGGGGAAACACCCTCTCAGCAGCCAAAATCAAAAGGAGATTAAAAGGCGTTCCTGCGACCTGTCTGGCAGCAGGTGGACAGGAGCTAGTCGACCCTTACCTTATCGTTTTTCACAGGGGTGACGGGTTCAAGGTGCTCACTTGAGATGCTGACCACTTTGTCAGTGTCGGACAGATAGACAGAACACAGGCCACCCTGCAGGGGGAAAGATTTAAGTTTCTTCAAACTTGTACAACTACTTCACCAGATGCTCAGCATTAAAAGTTTCCATTCCTCTCCTGGATCATTTAAAGTTGCAGTCTTCTCTACAAGTTTACCTGCACATCAGTCAGTGTAGTTCAAAGTAATTCACAGGGGTCAAGTGCCTTGACTTGAGCAGGTGGCATATCAATACAAGCACCTTTTTAAAACATATCCCACTGGGGAATAAAGCTGCTTGTGCCGGCTGCTCTCCGACAAACCCCAACTCCAAAATAAAAAGTCACTCTGACTGGAATCATGCTTGAACTCAGATGCAGCTACAGCTGATGGGGTTAGGTAGGGTGGAGAAAAACGACAAGCCAAAGTTTTAGCAGTTGAACGAAAAAGGTTCTCTCATGCAGTTCATACTTGGTGTGACTAAAGCTACAGCAAGTTGAGAAATCTCTCCTCACCCCACTGCATATAACTAAGAACAGAACAGAACAGAATACAAAATATTAAGAGGAATTCTGCAATCCACTACCTTTTGAGAGATAAAAGCAAAATACTGCGGATGCTGGAAATCTGAAACAAAAACAATAATAGCCGGAAAAACTCAGCAGGTCTGACAGCACCTGCAGAGAGGAAGACAGAGTTAACAGAAGAGTCATACGGACTCGAAACGTTAACTGTATTCCTCTCTACAGATGCTGTCAGCCCTTTGTAGAGATATTTGTCCCTGAAATACTAAAAGCACACATTTCTCATATGAATGGACCCTACGGTGAATACCCCACATATGGGGAGACTGTGGTGGTGATAATGTCACTGGACTAATAATCTAGAGGCTCAGGTAAAAGTTCCAGGGACATGGGTTCAACTCCCACTGTGGCAACTGGCGGAATTTTAATTCAATTAATTAACTAATAAACCTGGAATCAGTAATAGTGACCGTGAAAGAATCAATTGTCAGAAAAACCCAGAGCAATGTGGCTGACTGTTAACTGCCCTCTGAAATGTCTCTCGGTTGTATCAAACCACTACGGACTGCAGTAGGTCAAGATGGCGGCTCACCACCATCTTCTCGAAGGTGATTAGAGATGGTTAACAAACGCCGGCCTTGCCTGCGACACCCACGTTCAATGAAAGTATAGAAAAAAAACAAGCATGGGCCCAGCATGAGAATTTAGAGTCTCGCCTGACTTTAAAAATCACCTCAGAGGGAGGAAATTCAGTCCCACCATTACCAGGCATCCCACAGAGTTGTCTTAAACTCCAGCAGGCATACTGCTCTACACTATTTCCAGACTGTTCTCAGGAGATTGCTCCATTATTTCCAGCTGACTACAATATTTTGCTGTGGTTAATGGCAATTTTGACACGATTATGCCAGTTCTGAAGAAGTCATATTGGACTCGAAACGTTAACTCTGTTTCTCTCTCCACAGTTGCTGCCAGACCTGCTGAGGTTTTCCAGCACTTTGTTTTTATGCCTTAATATGGCTGCAGTTCATTTGTGAATTCTTATCCACTTTAGAAGCCAAGCTACTGAACTGAATATTTCCAGTTCTAAACTTGCTCCCCAGATTGCCTCATGCCAAAGCGCATTTAGATTATGCCCCAATATCTGGTGCAGCCATACTGTTACGTACCGACACACTGCGGATCACTCCAGTCTGCCCTATGATTTGCGCATCCAGATAGGTGTCACGCACTTTAACCATGATGTCTGTCGTTACCCAGTCGTTGGAACCCTGGTCAATGCTGGAGCCTGGTGTGTGAGGATTGTATGCGCCAGGAGATGGGGCCCCAGGGGTCATTGGGCTATAACCGACAGGGCTTGGGCTTGGGCTTGCCTGTAACACAAAACATATCATGAGTGGAACAGAAAGACAAGAGGAGAAAAAACAGCATTGTTCATGTACTGTGAAAACACAATTTATTTCCTAACATTCAAAAAAAAAGGTCACTGAGCTGAAGGTCAACAAGCGGTGCCCCTTAAAGCAAAACCATCTTTAAAAACAGCCCAAACTAATTGAAAGAAGCTAGGTGAAAGATTATGTCAAGTCCTGAGTGTGCACTGTATTAGCATAAGACACCAAATATGAGATCTCGAACCCACACCCTGCCTGACCTCTCAGGTGGAAGTAAAAGGTCTCTCCACACTATGCAAAGAAGAGCAGGGGAGTTCTCCCAGTGCCCAGGCAATATTTATCTATTTTTTTTTAAAGCGGTGTTTGTAAAGAGTATTTGCTCATTTATCTGACCGTTGATTATGGGTCTTGAACATACACCGTTGTTTCAGGTAAAAATCCTGGACTTGGCTATCTAACACAACTGTGGGAGTATCATCATTACAAGGGCTGTAGTGATTCAAGAAAGTCTTCCTGTGGGAGCTAGGAATGTGCAATAAATGGGGCCTTACCAGTATTGTACACCACCTCCTCTGCACAAGTAGGTCCCAGCAGT
Organism: Carcharodon carcharias; assembly: GCF_017639515.1. Classification (NCBI taxonomy): domain Eukaryota; kingdom Metazoa; phylum Chordata; class Chondrichthyes; order Lamniformes; family Lamnidae; genus Carcharodon; species Carcharodon carcharias. The sequence goes on from NC_054500.1 coordinate 6,006,814, forward strand.
GCTTCAACACCTCTCCCAACTGGTCATTCTTTATACATGAGCCCTGATCCAGGGTCACCTGAACTGTTACAGCATCCCAACTGCTGCTCAGTTTGGATCAGCTCACTGAGCACAGACAAGGGATTTCTGGCTTTATACAAGTAAATTCACACAGGTTCCCCCTTAAACCGTACCTGATATGCCATGGGTGAAGGTGTCGGGTGATAGCTGGCAGGCGAGTGAGTATTCTGGTAGCCCACAGGACTTGGTGCGACCTGGTGATAGCTCTGTGGACTGGGACTGGGCTGGTAAGATCCTTGGGGGGATGGAGCTGCATATGGAGAAAACTGGTCAGTGTTGTACCTGAAAGATAAACAGTAAAGGTTAAACAATGATCGGTCTCAATTAGTCACATCTGAGTCATCTTTTCTGAAGAGTAACAATTTGTACAAACTAGAGTAAACAGCAATTCGATTGTTTCCCTCCTCTTTAGGAAGAATTCAAGACTCCATGAGGATTTACCAGAATGGTTTCAGTGGTAAGACATTTTTAGCTACAAGGTTAGGCTGGAGAAGCTGGGATTGTTCTCCTTGGACTAAAGGAGATTGAGAGGAGACTTGTTCGAAATCTCCTATGAGAGTTTTGTAGATCATAAGAAATAGGAGGAATAGGTCATTCAGAGCCTGCTCCACCATTCAATATGGTGATGGCTGATCTGATTGTGGCCTTAACTCCACTTTCCTGCCTGTCCCTCATAGCCCTCAGCTTCCTTGCAGATCAAAAAAATCTGTCTAACTCAGCCTTGAATATATTCAATGACCCAGCCTCCATTGTTCTCTGTGGAAGAGAACTCCAAAGACTATTGACCCTCAGAAGAAATTCCTCATGTCCATCTTAAATGGGAGACATTTTTAAATTGTGCCCCTTAGTTCGTGATTCCCCCACAAGAGGAAACATTCTCTCAGCATCTGCCCCCTCACAATCTGATATTTTTAAATAAGATCACCTCTCATTCTTCTAAACTCCAATGAGTATCAGCCCAACTTGCTCAACCTTTCCTCTTAAGACAACACCTTCATCCCAGGAATCAGTCCAGTGAACCTTCTCTGAACCGTTTCCAATAAGTGCTCCAGTCTCACCAATGCCACGTACAACTGCAGCAAGACTTCCCTACTTGTACACTCCATCCCCTTACAATAAAGGCCAACATTCCATTTGCCTTCCGAATTACTTGCTGTACCTGCGTGCTGACTTTGTGATTCATTTACAAGGACACTCAGATCTCTCTGTACCTCAGCATTTTGTAGTCTCTCATCATTTAAATAATACTCTGCTTTTTCATTCTTCCTGTCAAAGTGGACAACCTCACATTTTCTCACATTATACTGCATCTGCCAAGTTTTTACCCACTCACTTAATGTGTCTAATGTCCCTTTGCAGGCTCTTTGAATCCTCCTCACAACCTGCTTTCCTAACTATCTTATTTGGCTACAATAGAAGTCTGTCCCTTCATCCAAGTCATTAATTTAGATCATTAATAGTTGAGACCCCAGCATTGATCCCTCTAGCACCCCACTAGTTATAGTTTGCCAAGCTGCAAATGACCCATTATCCACCTGTTTCCTGTTCGTTAGCCAATCCTCAGTACATGCTAATATATCACTGTGCACTCTTACCTTGTGGTTTTTATATGGCACCTTATTGAGAGCCTTTTGGAAATCCAAATACACTTCAACTACTGGTTCCCCTTTATCCATTCTGCTTGTTACATCCTCAAAAAACTCTAAATAAATTTGTCAAACACGATTTCCCTTTCACAAAACTATGTTGATCCTGCCTGATGTATTATTTTCTAAATGTCCTTCTACTATCTCCTTAATAATGCATTCTAACATTTTTCCAATGACAGATGTGAGACCAACTGGCTGATAATTTCCTCCTTTCTTGAATAGTGATGTTACATTTGTGATAGATAATGACAGGTTTAGATAGACAGTTTAGGTAGACAAAGAAAAGGTGTTCCATTTAGCTAATGGTACAAGGATTTGGGTACACAGATTAAAGGCTTCGGGTAAGAGATACAGGGGGTCGTGAAGAAGAACATTTTTATTCAGCCAGTGGCAATAACAGAAATTTGCTGCTTACCAGGATGGTGGAAGCAGAGACGATGAATGATTTGAAAAGGAAATGGGATGGGCACTTGAGGAAAATAAACTTGCAGGGCTACAGGAATAGGAGCAGAGGAATGGAACTAATTGAATGGCTCTAAAAAGAGAGATGGCATGGACTTGAAGGGCCAAAGGGCCTCCTCCTGTGCCATAATGATTGGAGAGAGGCTCCCTGGAGATGGAGACTCACTTTGCTTCACTCTGGAGTCAGGATGGACCTTAAATCCACATTTTCACGACACAGCTTTAGTCAGTATGAAAAGAAGCTGTTTGATACCAACATTAAATGTGTAACCCAAATGCACATGAAGGCAATACATCTTCTTTAAATACTCATAGTATATTGGAGTCATAAATATAAGTTAGTCACTAATAAATCAAATAAGAAATTCAGGAGAATCAGGAACTTTCAACCTCGGAGTCGTAGAGGTGACCAGCATATATTCAAGGGGGCGCTAGGTAAACAAATGAGGGAGAAAGGAATAGAAGGATATACTGCTGGAGTTAGATGAAGTAGGATGTGGGGAGGTTTGTGTGCAGCATAAATACCGGCAAAGATCGATAAAGCCAAATGGCCCATTCCTGTGCTATAAATTCTATGTAATTCTAGTTGCCCTTAATAGGTGAAAATTACTGGTGTAGAAAGCTGAGCTAGCGAGTCACCAGAGGCTCTATATATAAGCACAGAGGTTTTTAACCCGCACAGAGAAAGGGGTGTGTGGACACAAGACAACATCCGAATGAGAAGTAGATTGAGCGAGTAGTTGGGAATTTGGTTTCAGGTGGGAATTTGGTGCTCCTTCTCTTACTTTTTTCAGCCTCCAATGGTTGGTGAGTTTCCTTTCTTGTCTCCAAGCTAGGTGAGTGCAACTTTCTACTACTTTACTTGTGTAAATTATTTACCAGTTGACTAATAAATAAAGGTTGAACAGAAATGGCAGGGCTGATGGTGTGCCATGACTGCAGCATGAAACATAGAAACATAGAAAATAGAAGGAGCAGGTCATTCAGTCCTTCAAGCCTGTTCTGCCATTGAATATGATCATGGCTGATCCTCTATCGCAACACCATACCCCCACTCTGGCCCCATACCCCTTGACACCTCTAGAGTCCAGAAATCTATTTCCTTCTTAAATATATTCAGTGACTTGGCCTCCACACCCCTCTGTAGTAGATAATTCCACAGGTTCACCACCCTATGAGTGAAGAGGTTTCTCCACATCTCAGTCCAAAATGGCCTACCCGTACCCTGAGATTATGACCCCTTGTTCTAGACTCTCCCAGCTAGAGGAAACTTCATCCCTGCATCCAGTCTGTCCAGTCCTGTCAGAATTTTATGTTTTAATGAGATCCCCTCTATTTCTTCTAAACTCCAGTGAATACAGGTCTAGTTGGCCCAATATCTCCTCATACAACAATCCTGCCATCCCAGGAATCAGTCTGGTGAACCTTCCCTACACTCCCTCTATGCCAAGTATATAATTTCTGAGATAATGAGACCAAAACTGCACACAATACTCCAGGTGTGGTCTCACCAAGGGCCTGTATAGCTACAGTAAGACATCCTTGCTCCTCTTGCAATGAAAGCCAACATACCATTTGCTTTCTTAACTGCTTGCTGCACCTGCATGTTGCTTTCAGTGACTGGTATACAAGAACACCCAAGTCCCTTTGTATATCAACATTTCCCAATCTATCACCATTTAAATAATACTCTGTCATTCTGTTTTTCCTACCAAAGTGGATAACTTCTCAATTATCCACATTAAGCTGCACCTACCATGTATTTGCCCACTCACTCAACTTGTCTAAATTGCCTTGAAGCCTCTTAATATCCTCACATTGCCATCTAGTTTTGTGTCATCATCAAACTTGGAAATATTACATTTGGCACCTTCATCCAAATCATTGATATATAATGTGAATAGCTGGGGCCCAAGCACTGATCCCTGCTATATCCCACCACTATATCCCGCCTGCCATTCCAAAAAAGACCCATTTATTCTTACTCTGTTTCCTGTCTGCTAACTAGTTCTCAATCCATGCCAATATATTACCCCTAATCCCATGTGCTTTCATTCTGCACCCTAACCTCTTATGTGGGACTTTATCAAAAGCTTTCTGAAAATCCAAGTACACCACATCCACTGGTTCTCCTTTATCTATTCTGCGAGTTACTTGCTTAAAAAACTCCAGAGGGCTTGTCAAACAGGATTTCCATAAATTCATGCTGACTTGTCTAATCCCGTTGATATTTTCTAAGTGTCCTGTTATCACATCCTTTATAATAGGCTCTAGCATTTTCCCTACTACTGATGTTAGGCTAACCGGTATGTCATTCCCTGTTTTCTCCCTCCCTCCTTTTTTTAAATAGTGGGGTTACACTTGCCACCCTGCAATCAGCTGGGACTGTTCCAGAATCTACAGAATTTTGGAAGATGACAATCAACACATCCACTATTTCCATGGCCACCTCCTTTAGTACCCTGGGATGTAGACTATAAGGCCCTAGGGATTTATCAGCTTTCAGTCCCATTAATTTCTCCAGCACTGTTTTTTTAGTAATACTAATTTCCATTAATTCCTCCTTCTCACTAGAACCTCGATTCCCTAGCATTTCTGGAAAGTTATTTGTGTCTTCTTCTGTGAAAACAGAACTAAAGTGGTTGTTTAATTGCTCTGCCATTTCCTTGTTCTCCATTGTAAATTCCTCACTTTCGGACTGCAAGGGACCTACATTTGTCTTCACCAATCTTTTTCATCTTCCATACTTATAGAAGCTTTTATGTTCCTTGCAAGTTTACTCTCATTCTATTTTTCCCCTCTTAGTCAATCTCTTGCTCCTCCTTTGCTGAATTCTAAACCGCTCCCAATCCTCAGGTTTGCTACTTTTTCTATCACCTTTATATGACTCCTCTCTGGATCTAATATTATCCTTAATTTCTTATGTTAGCCATGGGTGGGCCTCTTTTCCTGTTGTGGGAATCTGTGGAATGCACTGCAATCCCAGACAACCATATCTGCAGAAAGCGTCCGTAGCTTAGGCAACTTCAGCTCAGAGTTGCTGAGCAAGTCCGAGTGCAGACATTGCAAGGCATCAGGGAGGAGGAGAGTTACCTGAACACTATTCCAGGAGGCAGTCACTCCCCTTAGGCAGAACCTTAAGAGTTGATCATAACTGCTAGTCAGACAGGTAAGGGGAACCAGCATGTAGGAGGTGCTTGCTACCTGTGTGGATGAGGAGAAGGATGACAAGGTGGATGAGCTGACAGACCACGGCACCATGGTGAAAGATGCCATTCAAGTCAGGGGAGCGAAGAGGAATGTGGTTGTGGTAAGAGAATGGACACTGTTCTCTGTAGTCGAGAGCATGAGTACAGGTGGCTGTGTTGCCTGCCCGGTGCCACGGTTAAGGACATCTGCTGAGCTGGAGAGGAACTTTCAGTGAGAGGGAGAGATCCAGTCATCGTGATCCACGTTGGTACCAACGACATAGGTAGGGCTAAGGTGGAGGTTCTGCTTAGAAAGTATGAACAGCAGGGGGGCTAAATTAGAAAGTAGACCCTCAACAGTAATAATCTCTGGATTATTACCTGAACTAGGGGCAAATATGCCTGGAGTAAATGATATTAGAGAGTTAAGTGCTTGGATTAAAGATTGGTGTGGGAGAAATGGGAATCGATTCCTGGGGCACTGACATTAGTACTGGGGAAAGTGGGCGCTGTACTGTTGGGACGGTCTTCACCTGAACTATGCTGGGGCCAGTGTTCTGGGAGTCGTACAACGAGGGCAGTAGGGAGGGCTTTAAACTAAATTGTGAGGGTGAGGGAAGATGTGATAAGCTAGAGAGCAGAAAGTGAGACAGCAGGTTAGCAATAAGGGAAATGGTTATCAAAGTGTGTCAGGAAGGGACAGAGCATCAGCAGTTAAGGCTAGAGATTGCGAAAATAATTAGAATGAAAGGAATTCTACCTGAATGCTTACAGCATTCGAAACAGGTAGATGAATTGACGGCACAAGATATGATCTAATTGCCATTGTGCAGATGTTGCTGCTGGATGACCAAGGCTGGTAACTGAAAGTTCAAGGGTATTCTGCTTTCATGAAGCCTAGCCAAAAAGGAAAAGGAGGTGGAGTCACACTGTTAATAAAGGACAGGATCAGTACACTAGTGAGGGAAGACCTTAGGTCAGAAGATCAAGATGTAGAATCAGTTTGGGTGGAGCTAAGAAACAGCGAGGGGCAGCAAACTTTGGTAGTTGTTCACAGGTCATCAAATAGTGATGGTAATAGAGGGCATGGTATAAATCAGGAAATTAGAGGTGCATGTAACGAGGGTAATACACTAATCACGGGGGACATCAATCTACATACAGACTGGGTAAATCTATTGAGCACTAATGCTGAGGACAATGAATTCCTGGAACATATATACAATGGTTTGCCAGAACAGTAAGTTGAAGAAACAACTGGAGAACGAACTATTTTATTATTTTAGATCTACTCTTGTGCAGTGAGAAATGGCTAATTAATAATCTCACTGTAAAGGAGTGTTTAGGGAACAGTGACCATAATATGATACAATTTTACATTGAGTTTGAAAATAATATAGTTCAATCTGAAGCTACGGTCTCTAATCTAAACAAAGGAAATTTTGTTTTTATTCATTCAAGGGATCTGGGCTTCACTGGATAGGCCAGCATTTATTGCCCAGCCCTAATTGCCCTTGAGAAGGTGGTGGTGAGCTGCCTTCTTGAACCGCTGCAGTCCATGTGGTGTAGATACACCCACAGTGCTGTTAGGAAGGGAGTTCCAGGATTTTGACCCAGCGGCAGTGAAGGAATGGTGATATATTTCCATGTCAGGATGGTGAGTGACTTGGAGGGGAACTTCCAGGTGGTGGTGTTACCACCGGGCCACTGCCCTTGTCCTTCTACATAGTAGCCATCGTGGGTTTGGAAGATGTTGTTTAAGGAGAATCGGCTAGTTTTGCAGTGCATTTTGTATATGGTACACACTGCTGCCACTGTGTGTCAGTGGTGGAGGGAATGAATGTTTGTGGATGGGGTGCCAATCAAGAGGGCTGCTTTGTCCTGGATGGTGTCAAGCTTCTTGAATGTTGTTGGAGCTGCACTCATCCAGGCAAGTGGAGAGTATTCCATCACTCCTGACTTGTGGATAGTTGACAGGATAGTGGACAGGCTTCCTAGCCTCTGACCAGCTTTTGAAGCCACAGTATTTACATGGCTAGTCCAGTTCAATTTCTGGCCAATGGCAACCCCCAGGAAGTTGATAATGGGGGATTCAGTGATGGTAATGCCACTGAATGTCAAGGGGTGATGAGTAGATTCTCTCTTGCTGGAGCTGGTCATTGCCTGGCACTACTGTGGCACGAATGTTACTTGCCAATTGTCATTGTTGACATTGTTCCAGTCTTGCTGCATTTGGACATGAACTTCTTCAGTATCTGAGTCATCGTGAAGGTGCTGATAATTGTGCAATCATCAGCGAACACCCCCACTTCTAGCATTATGATGGAAGGAAGGTCATTGATGAATCAGCTGAAGATGATTGGGCCTAAGACATGGCATATGGAGTATAGTGTAGAAAAATGTGAAGTTATCAATTTTGGTAGAAAAAACAGAAATGCAGAGTATTTCTTAAATGGAGAGAGATTGGGAAATGTTGATGTCCAAAGAGGCCTGGGTGTTCTTGTTCATAAGTCACTGAAAACTAACATGCAGGTGCAACAAGTAATTAGGAAGACAAATGTTATGTTAGCCTTTACTGCAAGGGGATTTGAGTACAGGAATAAGGAATTGTGCTGAGTTGTTATAGGGTCATGTTGAGATCACACTGAAGAGTATTGTATGCAGTTTTGGTCTCCTTACCCAGGAGAAGGATCTAATGGCCAGAGACGGAGTGCAACGAAGGATCAAGTTTCACCAGACTAATCCCTTGGATGGTGGGATTGTCCTGTGAGGAAAGATTGAGGGGACTGGGCCTATATTCTCTAGAGTTTAGAGGAATGAGAGGTGATCACATTGAAGTGTACAAAATTATTACAGGACTTGACAGGGTAGATGCAGGAAGGATGTTTCTCCTAGCTGGGGGTCTTTTACCAGGGGATATGATCTCAGAAGAAGAGGTAGGCCATTTAAAACCAAGATGAGGAGGAATTTCTTCAGAGGGTGGTGAATCTTTGGAATTCTCTATCCCAGAGGGCTGTGAAGGCTCAAGTACAGGTCCGTAGATTTCTCAATACCAATGACATCAAGGGGTCCTGAGATAATGCGGGAAGATGACGTTGAAGTATAAGATCAGCCATGATCTAGTTAATTGGCAGAGCAGGCTTGAGGGACCGAATGCCATACTCCTGCTCCTGTGTTCCTACATACATCAGTTACTAGAAAATTAGTATCTGCCTCTACATGTGGTAAATTCTATCTATGTGCCCTGTAACCTACAGATAGAGGAAAGTACTTCAACAGAAAAAGTTTATCATCTTCTGGGAATGAACGTCTGATGCTATAATTATCCAACCAAGTTTTCAAGTACTTACATTGCTGGTGTTCCAGGTGTTTGAGGGTTATATTGAGGGTTAACCTGCGGAGATGGTACATCCGTGTAGCCTGGAGTCTGTGGGTTGGGTGTTCCACCATACGCCTGTGGAGATGGGGTGGGCTCATCATCGTAAGGGAAATCATACTCATCATCATTCCTGTGTAATCAAAGAGAAGAAAATTAGACTTGCAAAGAAAGAAAAGGCACAAAAAATCTTGTGAAAAAAATAAGGTATCATTCTATAAGATGACCTTTGCTGTAAGCTAAACTGTACAGCTTTGGTTTCAGTGCTACTAACCTGGATGGTGTGTTGGGATTATTAGGATCCCAAGCACCGCTTTGCCCTGGTGTCCTGCTCCCATCGTGAACTGGTGTTTGGGAGCCATAATGAGGAGTTCGACTTCCTAGAAGCAAGGAAATAAGTCTGAAACATACTGATCTTCGCTACCATTTCAATTGCAGGACTGAATGAGAATGGACTCAACATTTGACTGTTTAGATTAAACTGTTGTGAAGATTCTGCAATGATTTTAACAATGGAGGATCCTGCAACATCCAATATGGCGCTCCCACTTCTTTGCTCTCATCCATCCCTCCGGACATGCCTCAGCTAACACACGGGGGACTTGGCTCATTCTTACAAAAGACCAAGGGTTTAAAGATCGAGAAATAAAAAATTAACCACTTGTCTCACGTCCCCTGAAACCAATTTTCCCTTTGAAATCTCCTTGTATACACAGAAATCTTTTTCTCCAATGGATGCTTAAATCAGATGTACAGATCACAGCTTGTCACCAAATGGTCAAAGATAGATAGTCAGGGAAATAAATACACCTTTGAACAAATCAGCACAAATGGAAATTATACCTGATAGTTTCTATAATGGGATTAATCAGGCCACATTGAGCATGTATGGACTGGGTTTGCACACATCAACTACTGGGGCATTGAGCTCCGACCCTCTTGATAAACATGGAGATCTTTAGATTCTGAATTAATTGTTAGGTCACTGCCTTTGATTTTCTTGTCTGCATAACTGTAGTTCATATATATCACAATAGATTCTAGCTTTCAAGTTTGGCATTGATTGATATGTCTACAAGCATCCTCAGAGTACCCTTCTGTATTCCTCATAATGAAGCCAATTGAATCCAGAAATATAATTAAAATGATCAGTGAGCAAATGAGTATTGAAAAGGAGAAAAAAAAGACACTAGAGTCATAGACTTATTTACAACACAGGAGACCATTCAACCCATTGAGTGCCAACTCTCTGTAGAGCAATCCAGTCAATCCCATTCCCCATCTATCCCCTTTGCCCTGCAAGTTTATTCCCTTCAAATGCCCAACCAATTCTCTTTTGAAATCATTGATCATCTCTGCTTCTCCCACTCTCGTGGGCAGCCAGTGCCAGTACACTGTTATCTGGTCAAGCAATCTTACCATCGTGTAAAGGTGTCTGCGAGCCATACATGGGTGTCCGAGACCCTGAGCCATACATCGGGGTTTGGGAACCATACATTGGGGTACGACTGTAAGCAGATGTCAAGCCACCCTTCTTCTTTGAGTCCCTGAAATTCAAACATTAAATCATTTAGTATTTTCCCTTACAAGTAGTATACGCATCAAAAACGCTGCTAAGTACGGTTAGAGAGAGAGAAAGACAGCCAAGTACGGACATTGGAAACGTAGGCCCAACAACCTTGTCCTGGAAACATCTAAAGGAGAAATTGAGGATAAAAAAACAGAAGGAGGAAAAAAAAAATCAGATGGTGGATAACATTGAGACGTGGACTGAAGGAGGTTCGAAGAAAACCAGAGAAGAAACAAGACGATGCTGACAGCCCCCAAGGCTACAATAACAACAAGCGATCAACTCCAGGTAGAAAAATATTAATACAAACAATAACTTTCCAGTGTTTCATTTAATATAAACAACATTTTAAGAATTGCCAGTCACACTTCTTCCCCTGACCCTTTTCTTTGTTTCCACCCCTTTCTTAAACATGTTTGGGTTCAGCTCTCCAGGTGCCAGGCATCCACCTTGAGCAGTCACTATTCGTTTGTAAGTCTCGACAGTGAACGTGAGTAGGCTATTCTCCTAACTTGGGACAGGACAGACAAATCCCAAGAAGGAAATATACCGTTTCCCAGAACCACAGCCATCTTCTCTCTCTCACTGTTTGCAGCCTACACCCATCAGGGTACGATGAGGGTAAATGTAAATACAATTAAATATTGGAAAGACCAAAGCCATTGTTTCGGTCCCTGCTCCAAACTCCATTCTCTAGCTACTGCCTCCATCCTTCCCCCTGGTAATAGTCTGAGATTAAGACAGCCTGTTGCAACATTTGTGTTACAGCTGACTCCAAGATGAGATTCCAGTCACATATTCGCGCCATCACTGAAGACTATCAACTTCCACCTCAGGAACATCACCTGACTTTGCCCAGCTCAGCTTACCTGCTGCTGAAACCCTTATTCAAGCCTTCATTACCTCCAGACTTGATTATTGCAAAGCACTCCTGGCTCATCTCCCACATTCTATCCTCCACAAACTTGAGATCATTCAAAACTCTGTTCTTGTCTTACCTTGCACCAAGTCCTTATCCATATTACCCCTGTGCTCACTGACCTACATTGGCTTCTGGTCAAGCAAGATCTAGATGTTAAAATTCTCATCCTTGTTTTCAAATGCCTCTATTGTCTCGTCCCTCCATATCTGTAACATCCTCCCACACCATAACCCTGGAAGATAACTGTTCTTCTCTAATTCTGGCTTGTTTAATAGGCAAATATACATTTACCAAATCAGGCAGCAGAAGACATTCTGTGAATAATAACTATTTTATTGTTAAACTATAGTTCTGTACCATTACCAGTTTCCACTCTTCCCTTCTGGATCCTCGCCCTATCCAGATGCAAGCCCAACTACTGGGAAAAAACCTGGCTCTTAAGTATAGGCTTCAATGAGCAACACCTACTCTCAATTCACTCTGAGGCTTGTCCTGGTTTACTCTTAAAAGGATCTGTATTTCTAACATTGTCATTCCTGAGCATCTCAATTTTAATCACTCCACCATTGGTGGCTGCACCTTCAGTTGCCCAGGCCCCAAGCTCTGGGATGCCCCCCCTCCACCTCGCTTGCCTCCTTTAGGACACTTCTTAAAATCTGTCTCTTTGGCGAAACTTTTGGTCATCTGACCTAATATCTCCTTATGTGGTTCGGTATCACGCTTTGTTTTATAATGTTCCTGTGAAGTGCCTTGGGACACTTCATTATGTCAAAGGTCCTGTTGTTGCTGTTCTAGTACAGAATAGAATCCAGTCAATTTGACTTCATTCATCTGGTCCTCATACCAGCCACACTCATCACCCTCAAAATTCAGTTCCTCTTTGTCTGAAACCGGATACTTACACTGTAGTGAGGCGCTGGCGATCAACAGAAATGGTCTGACAGGTGGAATGAAGCTCAACCCGAGCTGTGGATTCTGTCGCATCCTTTACTACGCCAATGTAACCTGTTACAATTACAGAGAGAGTGCTACCTGAGCATTGTAATACTGGATTGAATTACTTCTCTTGTAGCACCCAAATTCCAGGCACTGAGCAAGCAAAGATATATCCTGTACGTTAGTTGTAGCAAAATCCTAATGGGCTCTTTATAAAAGTGTTACATGGTGCTCATACATGAAGTACTCCCCTGTTGTGACAGCACACAGAAACAGCAGTGTGATGCACGTCCGCGCAAGGGTGCAAGTATTTTACAACACTCTATCTAACATATAGAAATTCATAATGCCCAACTAAATGACAGGAATGAAACACTATCGTAAGGAATGTTTCCATGCTGAACTTCTGGAAAAAATATTCCACTTCTCTGGGCAAATCAGCTCACTAATTGGTAACTCTTTTACCAATTACAAACCCTGAGGCATTCAGTGGGCTGGATTTAATGCAGCCGATTGAGGAGGGAAACATAGCAGCCAGCCCCACGCCAGTCTCCCAGCGGCGGCAAAACCTCTCCCGGCTTAATCAGGAGACTAGAAGGGGCTGACGTAGGATTCCTGGCTGCCGGCAGTGGGATGCCAATTAGGCTCCTAAGCGAGCCAAATGACACACATTATCCCAAGTTCAGCACAATTTAGTGGTGGCTCAGGGATTAAATCTGAGCTGCACGGCTTTCCTGACTTCTCGGAAGACTGCTCAGCAGGTGTCCAGGTGGGCAAGGCCCCTCGCATTCGGCACACTGTGCCTGATCAAGGCACCCAGCGTTGGGAAGAGGGGGTGCCTGCTGAAAGCCCTTGCCTCTGACCCACCCATTCCTCACCACCACTACAACCCTCCAATCATTCCCATCCTGCCATCACTCAACTTTGGTCAGGGGTCCCACATGGATCCAAGACCTGCTGCCCGTTGCCGCTGACTGCACAAGGATCTGTCTGCCTCTGATTGTCGGTAGCTCCTGGTGGGTGGACTTCACCCATTAGGGACCTCATCCGCCGGGGAAGGCCCAACGGTGGTCATCTGAGTGCCTGGAGAGCGCTTAATTCCGTTGAACCTCCCCCACAGAACTGATGGGCGTTCCCCGCCGGTTCTCCAACCAGCGGGCAAGACCCGTCGCTCGGACAGAATCCCAGCCAATATCACTTCAGCCAGGCATACTAGCGAGAAAAGAGGTTTGCAGTTGAAAAAGGTACAATTCAGAATAATTCTATTGAGCTTGAATTTTAGATGCACTTCTGAACCTAAACTGGAGATTCCCCCACCTTCACATAAAGGGCAGTGGAAACCTCTTTCCCAAAAGCTGCCGAGGCGGGTGGAGGGGGGAGCGTGGTGTCAATTGAAAATTTCAAAATTGAGATAATATCCTGTCCAACAAAAATCTACTTAAGAGTTATAAAACCAGGGCAAGTGGACAGAGTTAAGATCAATCATGATCCACTTGAATGCTGAATGGTCATCCCCGTCCCATTTTCTCCCTCTCTTGATGACCGCCTGGTCTGGTACTAAGACGCACAGATAATGATAATTGGCAACAAGAGTTAAAGGGAACAACCTCGACTTTCAATTGTTAAGATGCTACTGGTAATTACTAATGTAAACCAGGGATGAAAGTAGTGAATATCATCATCGATAAAACCATTGCCTAAAACTATCAGGGTTTTTACACTCTAATTAATCGGTTGTTTGGAGAACCTCTGAAGTTTGCAGGATTTTATTTCTGAGGCTTTAAAAAAAACAAGCAAGAACAGAATCATAGGGAAGAATTTTCCCCCCGTTGTGGGGGGATGTGCAGGAGCGGGTACGCCTCCGACTGGCTGCCATTTTACGTGGGCGGGCCAATTAAGGCCTACCCAGCGTGACATCCGCCAGGAAGCACTATCTGTTCCCTGCGCGGGTGGGGAATTCCCTCAGCTGAGTGCACTTTTTCACACATGCGCACGAAAGAGCGCACTCACCTCCCTGAGGCTAAATGCTGCCTCAGGGAGATCAGCACCAAATTTAAAAATGGTGAAGGGGCAAAAATAAAATTTCCCTGACAGGTCCCCTCAGGTGACACTGTCACATGAGTTAGGACATGTCCTTCACATTTACTAAAATTTTAAAAACCCTCATGAAACCTCATCCCGCCCGTGGATGAGGTATCATGCTTTCTCTGAAGCCCACCAGGGCTCCCGGCCTGCCCGCCAACCTTAAGGCTAGACGGGCAGGTCCGTTAATTATCTCAATTACTTTTTAAATGGCCTCAATTGGCCGTTGAGAGGTCGGCGGGCGCACAGCTGAGTCGGCTGCGCCCCCGCCGACCTGAGAATTGAAATGACGCGGGGTGATGTCGGGAGTTCCGCCCAATGTCATCCTGCCCCCCCCCTGCTCACCGACCTAAAGATCCTGGCCATTAGCTGGCACTGAGGAGACAGCAATCATAGTATTGTACATCAGGAACAACTACGGACGAGGCGGCTTGTTAAGGTTTTGTTGTGTACATTGTCTTGAACAGACAGCACAGGTTGGTCCTATTTTTAAAAAGAAAGCCTCTCTGTTTCACAGCATACCTTTATATGGTCCTTGTGAAATGCGAACTGTCTGTCCAATCAGATCGTTATCTCTGCGGCCTCGACCACGGCCCATCCCACCCTGTCCCCCAAACCCACCGCTCCGAGGGGCTGTAAAATAAAATCATTTATTCTGCATAGTCGTGGAAAAGCAGAAGTCAATGAATAATAAATAATACCACACATACAAGGGCATAGACACATCCCAGCTTTGAGCATATGATGCTACACATTGGAGAAATGTCATTACCAAGGGTCAAAGGGTTTGAAATAATTAGAATAAAACTTTAACAAATGAGCATGTGGACAGTAACACATTTGAAACATTACATACTAAATATTGACTTAACATCGCAGTCAGACTTATTGAACTGGCCACACCAAAAATCCAGCATTAAGTTGGATTTCAGACCACTTATTTATTGAGAACAGTAGGAATCATCGCAAAGCCCAGTCTGGGCTTCGAACTTAGGAGCTAGTAGTTACAAAACAAGGCTTAATCTCCAAAATAACTGTCTTTTTTGAAACTAGTTCCGCTGTTCTTACACATATTGTTCAGTTAATACATATTGGAAATTTAATACAGTATAAATAAGGGAAAACCACTTTGAAAAAGAATTTCATTGTTAGGGAAAATGTGTATTATTATTATTATTCTTTATTCATCAGCCTTTTTGTTTTAAACATATGTGGATAACAGTTCAGAATTACACATCTCATCTTTCGATGAGGCACTTTACAGCCTTCAGGACTCAACACCGAGTTCAACAGTTTCAGACCATAATTTTGATGCCCATTTTGTTTCCTTTTCTTTGTATGTTTTGGTTTTTCTTATTTTTTTCTTTCAGACAGCAGCACACATGCTCTAGGCACATCTTTTGTTTCTTTTCTTGTCCCATCACCATTCTCTTCTGGAAGACTAACTATTCTGTCTTGTTACAATTATACAGGGTTTTGGTGAGGCCATACCTGGAGTACTGAATGCAGTGTCGGTCTCCATATTTAAGAAAGGATATACTTGCTTTGGAGAGGGTACAGTTCACTAATTTGGTCCCTAAGATGAGGGGGTTGTCCTAGGATGAGAGGCTGAGTAAATTGGGCCCATATTCTCTGGAGTTTAGAAGAATGAGAGGTGATCTCACTGACACCTACAAAATTCTAAAGGGATTTGATAGGGTAGATGTTGAAACACTGTTTCCTCTGGTCGGGCAGTATAAAACACCAGGGCATAGTCTCAGAGCAAGGACCAATCATTTATGACTGGAATGAGGAGAAATTTCTTCTCTCAAACGGTTCTTTGGAATTCTCTACCCCTCAAGATTGTGGGTGCTCCATCATTGAGTACATTTAAGGTTGGGATAGACAGATTTCTGGTCTCTCAGGGAATGAAGGGATATGGGGAGCAGGCAGGAAGTTGGAGTTGATGCCCAAGATCAGCCATGATTGTATTGAATGGCGGAATAGGCTCGATGGGTCATATGGTCTATTCCTGCTCCTATTTCTTGTGTTCTTGGCTTCTGACGCCTCAATTTTAAAATCATCATCTTGGTGTTCAAATCACCCCATGGGTTCGCCACTTGTTATCTCTGTAACTTTCTCCAATACCGCATTCCTCCAATTCTTGCCTCTTGTATATCCCTGATTTCCTTCACCTCATCATTGGTTACTGTCTCTTTGGCTGTTTAAGCCATAACCTAACCTAAATCTTTCAGCCTCCCTACCTCCTTTTAAGGTTCAATAAAACTTACCTCATTGGATCTAGCCTTTGGTCACTAATGTCTCCTGAGTGTAGCAATCAACAGAGCCTGCCGTTAAAAAATTGCGGCTACTCATGCAAAACTAAGAAAACTAGAAAAACTTAACAGACTAAAGGGCAAAAACTGCACAGTATAACACTAATGGAATATAGAACTTAGACAAGAAATCATCCAATCATAGCAATATCACATAACTATGTCAATCCATTTGTGCTCAGTCCTGATTGACAAAAGCACATGTTCCACCAAAGCAGAAGTTTCAGACTTGAGACTTCACTCACCTCCACCACTGGGGTGCATCGGACTACTGATGCGGGGGCTCATTGGGGCAAAACCGCTCACCGTGAAATTTGTAACGTCCCTTGGCTGCAATAAACATTAAAAAAAAGTAACCGATAAAAGAACAATTTGTGTTAATTGTCAGGCAAGTTCAAGAGGCAACTCCCACTTCAAAAAAAGAAAATGGTCATTTGCTTTCTCAACAACTCTTATCCCTACTCTCCACACTGGGTCAACAAGTTCAGTACAGTTTTACAGTATCTGGCGCACTCCAATAACTTGGACAAAAAGCCATTGTTTTTGAGTGAGCTGAGAGAGCGAGGCCATTAGAAAACAGCTAACCCAAACCCAGAAATCGCCTGATGTCCACTTTCTTTCCACGGGGATTGCAATCTCCCATACCAATTGTACATGCCAATCACATCGCTGCCTGAAGTTAACTCAGCACAGGCCAGCAGAAAACTGAAGAGTCATTCTGGTCAGAGGGGTCAGCTCCCTACATAAACAGAGTAGCAATCTCAACACCAAAATCTCTGGAAAAAAAAAATCACTTCTCTATTGAAAATGGACAGCAGGGCCTTGATGAAGAACCCCAGCCCAAAGATTAACCAATCTCTCTGTCAGATTCGGAGTGACCTTCTGCACACCTTCAGCATCTCCTGCTTTTATATTTCAAGTGGGTCATTTGACAAATTGAAAGAACAACAGTGAATAATTACATTTCTGCTTCCTTCCTGCACCAAGTTCTAGACAGCGAGGCCATTTATTAACACGTATGTGGCAGCGGTGCAAATGGATTCACAGCTGACAATAAACATATTTTCATTTCCAACCTTAGCATGGATTCTGTTAAATATTTTCTATCCACACACTTGGGCAAAAGAGACGCCCATGGTGCAATCACATGAATTATCAAAGAGAACAAGGAAGCAGACATAATTCTAACTTTCAATGAATCATAAGAAGCTGGAAAGAAGTTGCAAGTAAGATTTCTCTACAAGAGCACCAACACACCACTGGAAATTCACTTCAAATTCAGAATAACCTTTTCACTAAAAATAAACAGGAGGCAATATGCCCAGTGTAACCAAGAGCTGGGATTCCAATTCCAACACTCCCACTTTCCTCAGCTCTCAGTCTCAGGCTCTTTGCGCATGGGGGCTGAATAAAAGTTGCACATGAAGTTCTCATTAAATTGCTCACACGTTCGTCCTGCTGGCCAGCAAAGAAGAACACCAGCAGCACGTAGAATCACTGACAGAGACGGGGGATAAATATGAAGCTAGACTTCTCTACAACATTACAGTCCACAATGAAGAACTGGTACTAAATCCAGAGACTCGGGTCACTTCCTGTTGTCACCTTTTGTCAAACATGGCGCAAATATTGACAATGTTTATGTCAGCATTTGACATTGAAACCACCTATTTAAATAATTGGAATAGAAGTTTTCTATGTGAAGTTTACAGTTGTCTGTCATGATGTAATAGTAAGCTCTTCCCATTAGATGGCATTGGTATGGGAGACTCATCATTCTGGATCTATAAGCTTACAATCAGCAATGTCACAGATAATTTCCTAGCTTTACTTTAAAAACAGAATGCCATTCTTTTAAAAAGCAGAAATGCCAGGATTTTATTAAGATTGTATAATACTACTCTCCTTACCTTTGCACCACCAGCAAGTACCAAGTGTCGAGTTTTGCAAACGAACATACCGCCATTTTCCACCAACTTCTTACAGTGTAGAAATGCAAAGCCACGATACAAGTGTCTAATCTCACCCTCACGACCCTGAGAAATAAATTTTTTTGAAGGTTATACAAATTTTGTTAAGTATTGTTTGTCTGCATGTTTCAGCAAAAGATACACAAGACTTCAATTAAGTACAGAAACTGGGCAATTTCAGGGGGGACGATAGTGCAGTGGTAACGTTACTGGACTAGCAATCCAGAGGTCCAGGTTAGTGCTCTGGAGCCACTACAGCTGGTAGAATTTAAATTCAATTAATAAACCTGGAACTAAAAGAGAGACTCAGTGACCATAAAAATGAACCCATTTGGTTCACCAAGGCCCTTTAGGGAAGAAAATCTGCCATCCTTACCTGGTCTGACCTACATGTGACTCCAAACTCGCAGCAATGTGGTTGATTCTTAATTGGCCACTGAAACAGCCTTAGCAAGCCACTCATTTGTACTGAACCACTACAGAAAAGTTGATAGGGAATAAGCCCTGACAAACAACCCGGAAAGGTCAAAGGCACCAGAGACAACAATAGCACACCCTGCCCTGCAAAGTCCTTCTTACTATCCAAGGGCTTGCGCCAAAATTGGGAGAGTTGACCCATAGACTAGTCAAGCAACAACCTGACAATCATACACACCAAATCATAACTTACAGCCAGTGTCTCAAGACACCTCCATCAATATCCTTCATTATGTAAGGAAGAAGAATCTGACAAAACATTGGTAGAAGCAGAGATAGTGGATAGTGTGAAAATTGAAGAGGTGGTGCTTTTGCTTAGGGTAGATAAGTCACCTGGTCCAGATGGTTTGCATCTCAGGTTGCTGAAGGAAATGGGGGCAGAGATAGTGGAAGGGCTTGCCTCAATCTTCTCTAGATACAGGGGAGGTACCAGATGATTGGAGAGTGGCAACTGTGACACCCTTATTCAAGGAAGGGTGTAAGGAGAATCCTAGTAACTACAGGCTCGTCAGTTTAACATCAATGGGGGTAAGGTTTTGGAATCTTAAATAATAGGAAAAAACTCAACAGGTACTTGAAGAGGTTCGAGTTAATTAAGGAGAGCCAGCACAGATTTGTAAAAGGCAGATCACGTTTGATTAGTCTAATTGATTCTTTTTTGATGAACAGAGAAGCTTGATAAAAGGAATGCGGTCATTGTTGTCAGTATGGATTTCAAGAAAGTGTTTGGTAAGGTACCATATAAAAGGCTGGTCAACAAAATTGAGGTTTATGGAATGAGGGACAGTGTGCAATTGGATAAAAAAAAATTGGCATTAGGACAAAAAGCAGTAAGTCATGGTTGATGGTTGTTCTTTGGACCGGAGGGCGGTAGACAGTGATGTTCCCCAAGGGTCAGTGCTAGGACCGCTACTTTTTTTTGCTACATATAAATGACTTGGATCTTGGAATACAGAGTAAAATTTCAAAATTTGCTGATGATACCAAACTTGGAAAAGTGGCAAGCAGCGAGAGCGATATGAATTGCCTGCAGGAGAATATAGATTTGCTAGCAGAATGAGCATACAAGTGGCAAATGAAACTAAATCAGAGAAGTACGAGGTGGTGCATTTTGACAGAAGGGAT
The DNA here is from genome assembly GCF_017639515.1 of Carcharodon carcharias. Lineage (NCBI taxonomy): Eukaryota > Metazoa > Chordata > Chondrichthyes > Lamniformes > Lamnidae > Carcharodon > Carcharodon carcharias. The sequence goes on from NC_054500.1 coordinate 6,026,946, forward strand.
GCGGAGAGGCTATGTAGACTTAATGGCACAATTCAAAAGAGTGTGCAGGAACAGAGGGACCTAGTGGTGCATGTGCAACTTTGAAGGTGGCAGGACATTTGGGCTTCATAAATAGAGGTCTTGAGCACAAAAAAGGGAAGTTATGGTGAACCTAGACGAAGCTCTGATTAGGTCCCAACTAGAGTTTTGCATCCAGTTCTGGTCACAACACTTTATGAAAGATCCAAAGGCTCTTGAGGACACAGAAGAGATTTACCAAAATGGTTCCAGGGGATCAGGTGTTTTATTTACAAGTTTAGGTTGCAAAGACTGGAGTTCTTCTCCTTGGGCAAAGAAGATTGAGGGAAGATTTGATGGAGATGTACAAGATTATAACAGGAGTAGATAAGGTGGACAGGAAATGTGAGGAAGGTCTTTTTTATGCAGTGAGTGGTAATGACCTGGAACTCGCTGCCCATGAGAGTGATGGAGGTGGAAACGAACAATGATTCCAAGAGGAAACCGAATGGACACTTGAAAGAAATAAACTTGCAGAGCTTTGGGGATTGAGCAGGGGTGCAGGGCTGACTAGAATTTTCTGCAATGAACTGGCATAGACTCGATGGTCTGAATGGCCTCCATCTATGCAGTAAATGACTCCATGACTCTGTCCTATCCCACTGGCAGGACAGATCCACCAGAGTCCAAATGGAAAGGTTCTGGGAGTCCTCAACACTGACTCCAGAACCCATGAAATTTCATGACATCAAGTCAACCATGGGCAAGGAAACCTCCTGCTGATTACCACGTACTGACACAACTCAGCTGGTGAGTCAGTACTCCTCCATGTTGAACACCACTTGGAAGAAGTGCTGAGCGTAGCAAGGATACAGAATATATTCTGGGTGGGGTCACAAATCATCTGTCCATGACAGTATTGGTACGAGTGACCACTGCGCAGTTCTTGTAGAGAGACAAGTCCCATCTTCACCCTGAGCATACCATGTTCTGTGGCACTACCACCAGGCTAAATGGGATAGATTCAGAACAGATCTAGCAGCTCAAAACTGGACATCCATGAGACACTGTGGGGCATCAGCAGGAGCAGAATTGTATTCAACCACAATCTTTAACCTCATGACCTGGCATATCCCCCACTCTACCATTACCATCAAGCCAGGAGATCAACCCTGGTTCAATGAAGAATGCAGGAGAACATGCCAGGAACAGCACTAGGCATATCTAGTGAAGCTACAACACAGGGCTACATGCATACCAAACAGCAGAAGCAGCATGCAATAGAGCTAAGAAATCTCATTGCCATTGAGGTCAAAGCTCTTCAGGCCTGCCACATCCAGTCATGTGTATTGGTGGACAATTCAACAAGTAACAGAGGAAAACAAAAAGTGCTGGGAAAACTCAGCAGGTCAGGCAGCATCTGTGGGGAGAAACAAAGTTATGTTTCAGGTCATCAGAAAGATAGAAATGTACGAGTTTTTAAGCTAGTGGGGGGTGGGGTGGGGGGGGGCGCGGTGGGAAGGAGGGCAATAGGAAGAACTAAAGGGAAGCCCTGTGATAGGGTGGAGGGCAGGAGAGATTAAGTCACAAAAGATTTCATGATGCAACATCCAAAGAGAGTGGTAATGGATATAATAAAAAAACAAGGTTGTGTCCAAGTGCGGTGTGAATGGCTACATGCAGCCATCTGAATGCAACATGAAAGGATAAAGAAACAAGACAATTCCAACCTAGCAAAACATAAAACAAAGAGAGAAAAAAACCACACATAAACAAGGAGGATCATAAGTTGTTGAACTCGATGTTGCATCCAGAAAGCTGTACAGTATTGAGTCAAAAGATAAGATGCTGTTCTTCAAGCGTGCATTGAGCTTTACTGGAACACTCTAGCAGGACAACGACAAAGTCAGCATAGCAGCAATGTGGAGAATTAAAATGACAGGCAACTGGAAGCTCGTGGTCATGCTCCTAAGATCCTCATCATCATAGGTGCCAGCCTCCAGTCAATTTGATTCACTCCATGTGATATCAAGAAACAGCTGCATGCACTGAATACTGAAAAGGCTATGGGCCATGACAACATCCCAGCAGTAGTACTGAAGACTTGTGCTCCAGAACTAGCTGAGTCCCTAGCCAAGCTGTTCCAGTACAGCTACAACACTAACATCTACCTGACAATGTGGAAAATTGCCCAAATATGTCCTGTCCAGAAAAAACAGGACAAAACCATTCCAGCGAATTACCACCTCATCAATCTACTCTCAATCATCAGCAAAGTGATCGAAGGCGTCGCTGACAGTGCTATCAAGCAGCACTTACCCAGCAATAACCAGCTCAGTTTGGGATCTGCCACTGCCACTCAGCTCCTGACCTCATTAAAGCTTTGATCCAAATATGGACAAAAGAGCTGAATTCATGAGGTGAAGCGAGAGTGACTGCCCTTGACATCAAGGCAGCATTTCATTGAGAATCAGCTCAGCAGCTCCCACTCCACCTCCTTATCCCCATAGCTCTTCAAACTTTTTCCTTCAGATAATTATCTAATTTTCTTTTGAAAGCCAAGATTCAACTGGCCTCCAACACATTCTCAGGCAGTGCATTCCAGGTCCTAACCACTCAGTGCACAAGAATAGTTTTCATGTCGCCCTTGGTTCTTCTGCCATTCAAGTTCAATCTGTGCCTCCTGGTTCTCAATCCTTTCCATCCCTATCTACTCTGTCCAGACCCCTCATGATTTCGAACACCTCTATCAAACCTCCTCTCAACCTTCTCTTCACCAAGTAGAACAACCCCAGCTTCTCCAATCTATCCACCTAACTGGAGTCGCTCATCCCCGGAACTATTCTCATGAACCTTTTCTGCACCCTCTCTAATGCCTTCATATGCTTCCTGAGGTGTGGCACCTGGAATTGGACACAATACTCCAGTTGTGGCCGATCCAGTGTTTTGTAAAGAATCACCATAACTTCCCTGCTTTTGTATTATATGCCTCTATTTATAAATGCCAGGATCCCATATTCCTTAATAACTACTTTCCCAACCTGCCCTGCCACCTTCAACAATGTGTGCACAAGTACGTGCTGGGCCCTTCTGCTCCTGTACCGTCTTTAGAATTTCACCTTTTATTTTATGTTGCCTTTTCTCATTCTTCCTACCAAATGTATCACTTCTCCATATCAAATTTCATTTGCCCACCTATACTACTAGCCTATGTCCTCTTGAAATCTATCACTACCGTCCTCACAGTTCACAAGATTTCAAAATTTTGTGTCATCTGCAAATTTGGAAATTGTGCCCTGCATACCTAAATTCCAGGTCATTAACGTAGATCAAGAAAAACGGTGGTCTTAATACAGATCCCTGAGGAACACCACGGGATACCTTCCAACAGTCTAACAATTGTTCACCACTACCCTCTGTTGCCTGTCACTTCCTATCCATTCTGCCACAGCCCCTTTTATTCCATGGGTTTCAACTTTGTCAACAAGACTGTTTTGTGAAGCTTTATCAAATACCATTTGGAACTCCATGTGCACCTGCATTACTCTCATCAACTCTCTCTATTGCCTCAGCAAAACTAAATCATATTAAACTAAAATTTGGCAGTGCTAAATCACTATAATTTTTGTCAGAAGTTAGCAAGGCCATAAAAAGAAGCAAACTAAGCACTAGGCTTTAATTCTAGAGGGATAGAGTTAAAGTTATATTAAACCTGTGTCGAGTCTGGATAGACCACACTTAAGAGGACAGTTCTGGCTGCCATATAATAAAAGGATACAGAGACACACGAGAGGGTGCAGTGGGCACTTACAAGGATGTGAGAGTATACATATTTGGAAAGGATTGACAAGCTGGGTCCCTTCTCTCTTGTAAAAAGGCAGCTAAGGAGAGAAATAACAGAGGTCTTGAAATTTGTTAAAGTTTTGATAGAGTGGATACAGAGAGGAAGTGATGGTGTTGACGTGTGGTCGGAAGCCCATCTCAAGGTCAAATACAAGGTTGCAAACATTCTGACTCAGTCTCAGGTAGTTGCCAGGAACAGAGAAGAAGTCAATGGCTAGGGAACAGAGTTTGTAACAGGGACCATAGATAATGGCTTCACTCTTCCCAACACTTAAATGGAGGAAATTCCTACTTATCCAGTACCAAATGTCGAACAAGCATTCTGATAATTTGGAGACAGTGGAAGAGTCAGTAAGGATGGTGGCGAGGTAGAGCTGGGTGTTAACAGCTTATATTTGGAAGCTAACACTGTGTTTTCAGATATGTGGTCAAGGGGCAGCATGTAGATGAGAAATAGGAGGGGACCGAGAGCAAATCCATGGGGTCACTAGAGGTAACGCTGACTTAACACTTTGCTTCAAAGCACAAGACTTATGATCTTATTAAAAAGCCAACAAGGAAGCCTTACCGAGTGCGGTCCATCAATGACTTTGACAATATCTTTCACGTGAATGTTATTTTGTTCAGAGTCCAGGGCCACAGCAAAGCGATTGTCCTTCTTCCGGGTTATTGCCTGATGCCGTACAGTAATGACCTTCCCGTACATATTAAGGACCTACAAAAAACAAATATTAAATGAGCAAAGAGTCTGCATTTCTCAGCCGAAGTATAAGAGGACCAGCTTTCTACCTGTATTGTTAAAGGGTAGAATTTGCCTTTTGCGAACGCCTTATAAAAAAATAAGCAAAATCTGCCAGTCAGAGAGATGCAAGGTACAGAAAGTTCACAAAAGGTCTGTAGTCTGAGGAAGTTTTGGTCAGGATTGTGCTCAATTTGTTTTGTTTTCTTTTCGTGCCTCGGGGCCAAGAAACAGGCGGAAACCCAAAATCTCACAAGCTACATGTTGGCTGATCACTTCTTAAAAGAACATACATTACAAGAATTAAATTAGGTATTTATTTCTTCAGTTGCTTTGCTAATATGCTCAATGAATAATGAATGTAAATTACACTCATTCTTAAATCCCACATTTATTTACAATTATAAAAGAGTTCCCAAATGTAACAACGTAATCCAGACTATCACAGTGACAATTCAGATGGTCAGAGTGATTTTGCAGTGGAGTAGCGACCTGGACCTCCAAGACGAGCAAACAAGTTTGCTCCTGCTCGTTGCTCCCGTTTCTCAACCGGAGCCTCCCATCACATCTGACACAGGAAAGAGACATGCGAGTGCAACTTCCAAATCCGTACAGGTACCCAATCAATTACTTTGTAGAGCTGGCGACTTGACAAAAAGCACAGCTCCATTCACTCGAGTTTCTAAGTTATAAAGCCATGAGCATCAATTAAAACTAAGTATCAGTGTAGGCAACATGCAAGCAAGAGTAGTTGATCGAAATTGAAATGAGGGTGAAAGCAGCCATTAGGTGAACAAAAAGCTTCAGGGAGGTTATCCCTGCAACACTGGCAGCCAAACCTTCATCTGCCAAAACCCTATGCTCTGGAAATCCCTCCCTGGACCTTTCTGCCTCGCTCTCCTCCTTTATGACACTCCTTAAAACTTACCTCTTCGACCAAGATTTTTATCGCCTGTCCTAATATCTCCCTATGTGGCTCAGGGTCAAATTTTGACCGATAAGGCCCATGTCCGGTATCTTGGGACATTTTACTATATATATAGCTGGCCTCTGGAATGTGGGTTTGAATCCAATGCAAACTGATTGAGATGAAAGTCTTGTTTTTCTGCTGGCAGTTACATGAAATAAGACGGTGTCATCTCAGCCCAGCTCCCAGTGGACATGGATCTACTACAACAACTGCTCCCAATTTGTAATCTTGTTCACAAATGCCATCGAGATGGTTCTTCTGCAAAGTGGAAAAATTCTAACTAGATGTCAGGGGATGGCAAGAGTATTCTTCTCCTATAGAGTTATGGCACAACACTGTTATTTGCACAAAATGTACACATTCAGGGTTTATGTCTCAGGACTGAGCAAGGAACGTTTGCTACTGGCAAAGCTGACAGGTCGAAAATGCATGAAAAGTATTCCAGCTCCCTGTGTAAATTTCACTGGATTTTTTTTTAAAGTCAGTATTTCAGAAGACAGGATTTTATTGTGAGGGGAATTGAATACAAAAGTAGGGAGGTTATGCTTCAGTTATGCAGGGCATTGATGAAACCACATCCGTACTGTGTACAGTATTGGTCTCCTTATTTAAGGAAAGATGTAAATACATTGGAACCAGTTCAGAAGGTTTACTAGACTAATACCAGTAATGGGCAGGTTGTCTTATGAGGAAAAGTTGGACATTCTAGGCTTGTATCCAGATTTAGAGGTTTGATTGAAACATATAAGATCCTGAGGGGTCTAGACAGGGTGGATGTGGAGTGGATGTTTCCTCTTGTGGGAGAATCTAGAAATGGGGGTCACTGTTTAAAAGTAAGGGGTCGCTTATTTAAGACAGGTGAGGAGAAATTTTTTCTCTGAGGGTCACGAGTCTTTGGAACTCTCTTCCTCAAAAGACAGTGGAAGCAAAGTCTTTCAATACTTTTAAGGCAGAGCTAGAGAGATTCGTGATGAGCAAGGGTTATCGGGGGTGGTGGGAATGTGGAGTTGAGGTTGCAATCAGATAAGCCATGATCTTATTGAATAGTGGAGCAGGCTCAAGGGGTCAAGGCTACTCCTGCTCCTAATTCATATGTTTGTTTGCATGAGAAATTTAACTATCATGAATATATTGAATAAAGACCTCTGTATTAAACTGGATAAAACTATAGTTTTAAAATAAACAGACACTTTATTCAATGTTTAAGTTGGAGCAACTGCCATTAATTGACAATGTCTCAGCCAACACATCACAAGAGGAACCAAATTTCATACCTGGAATGTCTCTCTCTCCAGCCGGACAATGACTCCCATTGTCTGTGGATCAAGTTGGACCAGTTCACCCCACTCATGCTGGCCCCCTGCATCAACCCCAGATGCAGTTTCCGAGCACAACTGCAAATCCCTTGGGAGCACTTTCAGCTGAAATACAGGAGGAACAGATTTCTTAAAAATAAGCTTCAAAATAACGAGCACCCTCAACTGCATCACCATGAAGCTGGTCAATTGAAATAAATTGCGTACCACACAATACAATAAAATAAAATTGAACAAATTGCTGGCCAGAGGCAGGGTCAACAGATGAAGCATTACAATTGCCCCCAGTGCCTCTGATTCAGGAGGGAAATAAAATAAAAAGCAAACAAGATTCCTGCTCCTGATGATCATCTAATGACCTGTCGGAAAATGCAAGATAGTCATAGGACCAGCCTTAGATATTCTTTTTTTAAATCTTTCATGGGCCGTGGGCATTGCTGGTGAGGCCATTATATTACCCATCCCTAAAGCCCTTGAGAAGGTAGCTCTGCTGCAGCCCATGTGGTGTAGGTACACCCACAGTGCTGCCAGGGAGGGAGTTCCAGGATTTTGACCAAGCGACAGTGAAGGAACAGCAATATATTTCCAACTCAGGCATGCAATTTAATCTTGATATAGCCTAGTGAGTTTTCTCCTTAACCTTCAGCTCTCTGGCCTTTACAGTGGTTTAAAATTACAATAATCTCACCCTATAATCTAGATGCTTGTTGGTATCAGCTCTTTCAAAAATTATGAACAAAAAATCTGAAACATGAGCCTTTCTAACCACCATATTTCACTATTTTTATCCTCTTATGGTTCCTCAGTCCTTCCAGCTGTAACCATCTCGGGCTGTCTCAGGTGGATCTGTTCACAAACCCACACAGGTTCCTGATCCACCAACTCTTCATTTTAAATTCTCATTCTTGTGTTCGCATCCCCCATGGTCTTGCCCTCCCCATCATTGTAATCTCCTCCAGCCTTAAAACCCCCAAAAACTCTGTGCTTCCCCGACTCACTGCACCCCACCACTGGTCACCTCGGCTTCTGCCATCTAGGCTGTCAGCTTGGAATTTCTTCCATAAACACCTTCTGGCTTCTACCTCTCTTTAAATTTAGATCTTGCTTTAAAACTTAGTTCTGTACCTCTTCGACAAAACTTTCAGTCAACCGTCCTAATGTCTTTTCATTTGGCTCAGTGTTAATTTTTGTCTAATAACATTACTTGGAAGTGCTTTGAGATGCCTTCCTACATTATAAAGGCGCTATATAAATACAAGTTATTGTTCCCCTAAGCTCATAATCGGACAGTTGTCTCACCATCTTTACTTCAAAGTATTTGATTTTAGAATATATAACCTTTAAAGCATTACCTCATGCATTGTTAGGTCCGAGAAAAGAATGACAAAGTTTTCTTCCACTCGCACAATCAGCCCTGTATCTCCCTCATAACGTCCTGCTATCACCTTCACATGGTCTCCCATTTTGAAGTATTTGCGCAATTCATGGGCTGGAAACTCTAAAGGATCCTGAAAATAAATAGATGTTAAATTCGATAACGTTGATCACAGTGTCCCACATGTACATTCTAAAACCTAGTCAATTCTAGATTGAGGCAGTGGCCTGGTTATAAATCTTTTTAAACACACACCTTTGTCTGAACTAAGATGTATCATTTCATCTGTTGCAGAGCTGACATTTATTTGTTGTTTCTCAATGCTCTCCCCTCCCCGGCGCTTTCACTCCCAACTAAGATATCAGTCAATGGGCACCCTTGAATATCTCACTGAAACGGCTAGGATCCACATATAAATTTCAACAGTGAAGGTCAACGGCTGGATGCAAAGGAGCCTCACCCTATGTCCACAAAGTCACACTTTTAGCAGAAGCTGCTTAGTGATCCACTCTGGTCCATCAAATTAATTTGCTTTGCTAGTTAACGGTTAATTAGATCTCCCACAGGAGTGGATTTTCCTCTTAGGTTTGCAGATGGTAAGAACATAGTCTATTTCATTACTGGTCTTGACTGATGCGGTGATTAGACCAGATTAGGAAGGCTAGCTTAGTTTAAAATAGGCTTTAGTTGCTACAGCAAGTGAACAGATATCAGAGGGAGACTGTCCAGAATCATCTGCTACTAATAAAAAGCCACTCCTTGTTGACCTGTAGGGATGAATTGATTCTCAAACTACATTATTCAATACCTTCAGATCCTCATGTTTGGGCAGAATTGTGATCTTGTTGCCCTCCACACTCAAAATTTTACCCTGCAGGTTTATCAATTCACCCTCGCAAACTTCCACATTATCTCCGGGTTGCAAGTTGTGTTCTCTTTCTTTGCCTGCAAAAAGTCAAAACATTCTACTTAAAATTCAATCAAGAACACAAGAGAAGTCAATCAGCCCAAAGTTCATTGTTCGCAGTGCCCCAATTTTTCCATTACAGGATCCAACTTCATTTTGAACATACTTGAGATTTTTGGCTCCAATAGTCTGTTTGATTAACTATTCCAAATATTTCTAATATCAGTTTCCAACGTACTCGTCACAAATTTAAAACTTGTTCTACTTTTCTGAAATCTGCAGGACCTACCTCAATAAAACTATTTTATGTAATAGCTGAATGGGGATCTTTCCTTAGTCAATCTTTGCAGCAGCTGTAAATGCTTTTCACAGTCACCACCCAATACTTGGAATCACTCGTTACTCTTCTAAGCTCCCGCACCACAAAGTGTTCCTATCTTAATGACATGGTAACCAGATGGAACACAACACCCCAAAGTGTGGCTGACTAAAACATTGTAGAGTCTTAAATGACAACCTCTTCAGGTTACATGGTGAGGTAGTCACTACCCCTGTTAGCATTACATACTCAACCCCTAGGCAGAAAAAGGAATGTCAGATTTATCAATTACACTGAGCGTCACCAAGGCACGTAAAAATATTCAAACTGATGATACTTTCAAAGACAATTAAAAAATGTTAAAATTCCTGTCACAAGGTTGTACATCAATATCAACACAACTTTAAATGGTAATGGCAGTGCAGCTTCTTTTTAAAATGGTAGCTGCAGTTGGATTCCGCCCCCCACCCCTATGATCTCTTCAAGTATCAAGTTTGGGGTGGTACACTTTGACAGGCACTAAATATCCTGAAGCACTTTCCCAGTTTGCACATCCACCATACGTGTTGATGAAGGCCATCCAGCTGCTTGACTGCCAGCCACGTCCCTAAGCACAGTTTTGTTCACGCACAGGCTGACAGCTCTGGGAAGAGAAGGCCAATTCTCATTTTCCCTAACCCAAGGGCACCAAGGCTAAGAATTTTACCAACTCAGCCGGGAACAATGAACCTGCTGATGCGCGTGGCTCAACTGTACGCTGCATTTACTAAAACAGGTACTAGGGGAAATCAAGTCAGAAATCATCCTGAGGCAGTGGAAACACAAATATGTATCGTAGGGTGCAAAGCCCTCCGGCGAGCAGCTCTGCAATCTCTCTCCTGGAAACAAAACACAGACCTGTTGATTCAGTCACGACCTCCAGGTCAATGCCCTCTGGCTGGTCCTCATACTTTTCAAGCTCAGAAAGTGTAGGCTTTACTCCTTCAGTAATCTGTAACACAGCAAGAATCGTTCCAGTCATTCGAAGAAATATGAAGTTAGGAAAATATCGGGCAAGGAGGCTCAAGGTTGTTGCACGGTGGAGTGGCCACATACACGGTTCTAACTCTGAACCGGAACCCACAGGGGAACAAAGAGATTTCCAGACTGTAGAAATCCAAAGGAAAGGATATCCACCAGTTCTCACACACATCCCAGCGGCTGAATCAGACAGGAATTGGTGAAAGCCTTGCAGCACATCCAACCAACGGCTTGGCCACAAAAATGAGCAAAATGCACCATGACAGAGCCTTTTAGAAGCTTTATTTGGCAGTATGAATTTTGTCCAATTCTTAATATTGGAAGAATAAATTTAGTCAATTCCATCAGAGATGAAGTATTTTGCGAACTAAAGACAGCTTAGAATTGGGCGGAGTGTAGAATTTAAAAGGTAACCTGGCAAGACAGGTGGAATGTAGATGAAGAAACTCACACCTCTTATTAAACACCGGTCTAATATCTACAGTTGTACCAGGTATATGAGGCCTACCCTTTGAGGGCACAAACTGCTTGATGAGACATCTGGTGGGGTTGGGGGCAGGGATGGACATCATCCCACTTATCAAAAAGTTGTATACTTTGCAGAGACTAGCAAATCTCCTGCAGTGCTACTCATGGTGCGCCTGAAGGTGTGCTGTTTTGTAACAAAACGTGGCAAAAAAACTGTTGGGTTAACAGGTGACAGGATGTGAGAACGACATTTACAGGATATTTGTGCTATACCAAAGACTAGGGCTAACGCACTTAAAATTGCAACCGAACTGCACAAACATCCATTCAAGAGGCTGGAGAAATACCACATTTAGTGCCAGATGGCATTCTGGCTGTGGACACCATTATGGTTTTCATGCACTGGGTGCTCTCCTCAGTTATACTGCTAGTTTTGCATCAATGCGGAAGTAGCAGTCCAACGGCAACCTCAAACGCTCACTGACCTGAGATGTGCTAAGCAAGCTGTCACCGCAGAAAAGCAGGAGGCTTGGGAAAACTTGCCGAGAATGAAGCAAAATTTCAAGCCACACTGGAAGCATCACTTACAACTGCAGACATGGCAAAACTTTTGAACAAGAAGCCTTTTCTGCTGTAGCGATTTCCCTCGAATATGAGGAAGTCTCCATCTGTGGTAACGTCACCGCCCAGTGATCTGTGTAATTATAATTTCAATTCAGACAAATTAATTAAATGCCAAATAAATGCAATGAAGTCAATAAAGATTCCAGGGGTCCCTCCGAGACAATTCAGTAAAATCTAATAATGCTCAGTTTCTTTAGGTTGCTAAAATTAACTCAATCTTTTGACCAGACAATAGGCTTCTCATACATCACTAAATAGTCTGATCAAGTTTATCATTAACTGATTCTCACAGTGTCCATTTTGGAGTTGGGAACTATTTCTATCTAAGGACATGGAAACCAGAGAACCGCCATGATACCTGTAGTGCTGCATTTGCTGCTACCGCAAGTGCAGTCTCAGTGCCTGCGACGTCACTGCCAGCGACACCACAGGTGGCTGCCTGCATCATTCCAGGCGCACAACGATAACGTCAGCAACACCGACTTCCTGCTCTCGTGCGGTGGCAGGAAATCCAGTGTATTTGTAAAGTTACAGAACGAATATGATATACCTGTAGGGAAACCGGAGCAGGATGAAGCCATCTAGCCCTTGAGACTGTTCCGCCATCCAATGAGGCCATGGCTCATCTGCCACCTAACTCCATATACCCGTTTTGCTCCATATGCCTTGATACCTTTGGCTAACAAAATCTATCAATCTCAGCGCTAACATCTGCAATGACACAAATGATCAATTCCCGTTTGCGAGAGAAAGTTCCAAACTTCTGCCACGCTGTGTGAAGAAGTGTTTCCCAATCTCACTCCTGAAAAAGATCAGTCTCTAATTTTTTGACGATACCCCCTGTGCTAGCAGAAATAGTTTCCACCAACCTATCCTATCAATTCCCCTATGGAGCTGCACTTGAACTTCTACAACATTCATTTTGATGTTAAGTGGCTGGATTTCAGTTTATTTTGGTAACCTTCAAACTCTTCCATGATGGCTGCCAGTTCCAAATCAATTGTTGCAAAAACCCCGCTAGTTCACGTATGCCCATTAGAGAAGGAAATCTGCCACCCTTACCTGGTCTGGCCTACATGTGACTCCAGACCCACAGCAATGTGGTTGACTCTCAAATGCCCTCTGAACAAGAGCAGTTAGGGATGGGCAATAAATGCTGGCCTAGCCAGCGACGCCCACATCCCATGAACGAATAATAATATATATTTTTTAAATCCTCCAAATTGGTCTAGGGAACCCAATTTGGTCCTGCTGCCCATCGCCTGAATTTAATACTCAGCATTCAGAACACAAATATGCCATACAGTGACACAGTACCACTGCTAAAGGAGCCGAAGTTCAAGTCATACCTGATTTTTTCTGCGTCAAACAATCGCTGAAGCGGCCTCTTGAATCTCTTCCTTTTAGCAAACCAGTCTTTCTGTGGGTTGGAATTTTTAAAATCATGACACATTGAACAGATGATCGTGTTAAATTAAAATTCACTTGAAAAATAAACAGCAGTAAGCCGCGAGTCTTCAGGACCAAGTGTTCAGAGAGGACTAAGGAAGTCCGAGGCAGGGGAGAATCTTCGCTTCAGCACAAATTCCCTACCTCGCAATTGTTTTGTTTGGATAGTGCAAGACACAGGACTTTTTTATTTATATACGATACCAATGACACAAAGTGCATGTTAGAGTACTTAGATACAACCTCAGTCCAACATCGCCAGAGAATAACAACTAGTACATGAAGATGGGCTCTTACCAAACTCATTCGAGCTTTGATTCGCTCATAATCAATTCTTGGGATCAGTTTCAGAGAAATGGTGTTCTGGCTTGGCTCAACATAATCCACCTGAAAAAAAACAAGCAGTAACGTTTTGAAGGTCTTTTCGGTGAGGCAGGACACCATGATAAGCACCAACATTTATATGCTCAGCTTTCAAATAGGAATGTTTTAATCAATATTAACAGCCGCTACTGAAGGTTAATTTTTTTTTAAACAGATTGGCACATGGATTTTTGACTTGCAGCAAACATCAATTATGGTTTGGAACTCCCCCAGCTATGAGCGGTCACTGAAAGAGTGTACTCAACAATCATCACATTCTATACGTGACATGCCCCAGTTCAAAGGCAGTGCAAGGCTGACACTGATCAACCATTGGCAGATTGAGCTGCAGACGAGAACCAATCATGTTGCTTGGCAAAAAGAAACCCTTGCCTTTTCTTCTTAAAAAGCTTCTCTTTCAAAACCTTTCTTAAATCAAAACAGAGTTTAGACCCATGTAAAGAATAAATATTAACACTTCTCAAATGGTCTCTCATACTGAAACTAAACTAATGACAAAGCCACATGAGTACAGGATTTTACCGAGTGTGGAGTTTACATTTATTGTTCGGACCATGGGCAGCGTACTGCCTATCCTTGGCTGCCCTGAGTATTGGGATTTGGCTACACGATACAGGAGTCCCATGTTGGCCACAACAGGTTATGGGCAGGTTTCCTTCCTTGAAGGACATTCATAAAGCAATCAGCTCTTTTGACAATCCAGTAGCTTTTATGGTCATTTGTCCTGATGTCAGTTCACAAATTACCAGATCATCAATTTCCCAAACAGCCACGTTAGGATTTGAACTCTCAGTCTCTATGTTGCTAGCTCAGTGCAGCCTGTTCATTGGAATGCACAGTACCTTTATTTTTTTCCCCACCTGTGGCATATCAAAGCCAACAATTTGTAGGCAGCCTGCGCAGTACTTTCCAGGTTGCTGGCCGGCTGTGTGCACGCCATTTACAGGGAACATTGTCCAGTAGCACAGCCATGACCCTAGTGTACACAAGATTATTCTCCAGTCCCACAAAGGTGCACCATACTTTACTAGGTCACAGAACATGTGCACAAGTTGGCAAGAGATAAAATTTAGGGATGTTCCACCCCTCCACTACCCCACCGAAAAAAAAACTACAACTGTGTAACCACCAGCAAATATTGCTAATAAGCTCTGCACTTCCACCCACTTGGCCACCATTAGTTTCCAGGGTCATTTGAAGCTGTGTGGAAGAAATACAATCTCCGAGTGATGGATCTACACCTTCTCATTGCATTAGGACTATCAGGGTGGCTGGTTAATCTTAAACAGTACGCCAGAATAACACAGACCTGCCTGCTCATGTGTCAAATTAGCAAGTCATCACAGAGGTTGACATGTTACCAAACTTCCACCACCAAACATCTCACCTTGGAATCAAGTCAATCGCAAAGACATTCTACTTACCCCACCCCTCCCAGCTAGGTTATTCCAACTGGTGACAACTGATTGCAAAAACATCCAACATTGGCAAGGTTAAATATATTTAGGGGACTTAAAAATCAATCAAGGCAAGTAATATTGAAAATTGTTCCTCAGGACTTGGTGCACGTGACAGAGGATTCAAGCAAGCAGCGCTGAACCAAAGTATATTTGACTTCTCTCAAGACCAGAATGTAAAATCTACCAAAATTGAAGCCCAAACCAGAGGGTGCAGGTACTTTTCATTCCAAGATATTTGGGAACAATCTCCATGGTCCTTTTGTTGCAAAGCAGATTTCTCCCCTTCCCCTCTCTATCTCCACTAGTGCATAATCATCCTAGGCTACTCTGTAACAGAAACTGCTGACTGAATTCTATTAAAAAAGGTCCAGCTTGGAGGATAAAAATCCCATCACAGCCTAAAGGGGAAGGTAATGGTTTCGGACCAGGCTCTTCCATTTTCACAACGCAACACAACACTCATGATGCTATCATCAGAATGCTTCATGCATTCACATTAGGTTTTCTGTCCGTTACATTACACGGACTGCAAGAGAGCAAGTTTTACCTGTGCAATGTCATCCTTGTAAAGGCCTCTCTTTAGGCGAACCCAGGATTTGGGTTTCAGGTTGGTCACCTCCTTCACCACCTTCAGCACGTCTGTCATTTCCTTGATGGGAACCATTTGCTGGTTCCAGAACCCTATCCTGAGGTTCCCCACACCCTCAATGGCCTGCTTGACATGAGTCTGTTTGTAAGCCTCAACATAAATGTAGCCCTTCACATGCTCAGGGGAAACAACAGACTTGATCTGGATGGGCTACAGGTAGAAGAAATGGAGAAAAAAAAAGTCAAATTTTATGTATGTTTCACTCAAAAGTAAACTTGCAGTTTGAGCACTATATTCACATCAGAATCAGCACTGTGCTAATGCTAAGTTTCAATTGACTTACTACAGAGTTAAGTAAACATGACCCAAGGCAAAAAAAAAGTGAAAATCTGAATGATGGCAAGAAATATGTTTACTACTGAACATGGTCTTCCACTTCCACTATGTACACATCTCAAGCCGGTCATTGCCTGGCACTTACATGGCGCAAATGTTACTTAAGCTCAAGTCCAAATGTTGTCCAGGTATTGTTGCATATGGACATGGACTACTTCCGTATCTGAGGAATCATGAATGGTACTAAACATTGTGCAATCATCAGCGAACATCCCCACTTCTGAGCTTGATGCCTCAGTCGGTCAAACGCTGCCTTGATGTCAAGGGCAGTCACTCTCACCTCACCTCGAGAGCTCAGCTCTTTTGTCCATGTTTCGACCAAAGCTGTAATGTCTTCAGGAGTCGAGTGACCCTGGTGAAATCTAAGCTGAGCGTCAATGAGCAGGTTATTGCTGGGTAAGTGCTGCTTGATAGCACTGTCAACAACACCTTCCATCACTTTACTGATGACTGAGAGTAGGCTGATGGGGCGGTAATTGGCCAGGTTGGATTTTGCCTTTTTGTGGATAGGACCTATCTGAGCAATTTTCCACATTGCCAGGTATATGCCAGTGTTGTAGCTGCACCAGGACAGCTTGGCTCGGGGCGCGGCTAGTCCTGGAGCACAAGTGTTCAGTACTATTGCCGGAATATTGTCATAGCCTCTGCAGTATCTGGCGCCTTCAGCAGTTGGTTTCAAGGTGCCTTTGGGAGGGGTCTGGCACCGTCTCCTTTCAGGGCAGGTAGCAAAACAATTACTTTCTTGGAGTGCTGTAATTCATCAATTAAAACTCCTAGGATATTTCCATATTATAAGTCACTACGTACCTTAGATAACAGAGAAGAAAAATAATAAACAGCCTAATCCTTAAAAGAAACAGCAGCATGGAAAATTCACCCCCGAATTCTTAAAATGTGTCTGGTGGATAACAGTAAGCAGAGTCTTAAAGTAAACCTGCTGTCCAAGAATGATGAGAAGATACCTACTGAATCTGTAAACTGATAAGCGACAAACTTCCTCATCAGTGAAATAGCCGTCGCCCTTTCTTCACCAATCTGGAAAAAGGAAGAAATGTCAAGCGGCAGTTCTAAATTTCACCAACTACACATCCAGAATTTAAGATCAACTTTATTTTTTTTAAAAAAAGGGAGGATTTTTCACAGGTGTAATGTCGGCTGAAATTCATTCATGTGGTACCAGATGTGAATGGGGCATGTGTTCTATGCTTGTGGAACACATGGGGCTGCTTAAGATGTAAACAATCTCTGTAAATTCGCCAGAATCCCAAGATCAAACTGGTGCATAGACTATCCATCGTCACAAAGCACCACACACACTGCATTGTTTGAAAGATATTTATCACAGTTCAGCTACAGGAATTATGTATTTGCAGTTGTCCTTAAATCAGAACCGTAACACAAGGTATGGCTTGCAGAAAGCTCTTTGGATTACAGAATTTCTGAATTGTTTTCCCAGTGACAATTTCCTCTGACAAAAATTTGAATTTGTTCCTTCCTCGGTCTCAAATTTAATTATAAACATAAGGAGGGAAGGATAAGGAATGGCCAACCAAACCCAGCAATGCCCCCACTGTCCACTAGATGGTGCACTGTACTACTCAATTGCTAGAAATCCAATTCCACACAAGGCGTCAAAAATATTTCTTTAAAACGATCAAATTAAGGAAAAATGCTGCTAAATTCCTCCCGACTCCCTAGGCATTTAAACAAACTCCTGATTATACCCTGCTCATCAATGGATGTGCTTCAACTACCCTCGCCCGCACTCTAGCCCCAGTAGACAACTGGAAAAGTATTTCCATCCACCAGGCTAGTTCTGAAGGTGGGAGTTTCTAATGCAATCTCTCTCATACCCATCAATAGCTCATGATGCTTTTACGAAAGGGAAATCAGGTCTGACAAATTTAATAGGGATTTTTGAGGATATAACTAGTAGGTGGATAAAGGGGGACCAGTAGATGTAGTTTACTTGGATTTCCAAAAGGCATTTGACAAGGCTAATCGGCAAGGTAAGGGCTCATGGTAACTTATCAGCATGGGCGGAGGATTGGTTGACGGACAGGAAACAAAGAGAGCAGGAATGAATGGGACATTTTTAAGTTGGATGTAACTAGTAGGGTGCCACAAGGATCAGTGCTGGGGCCTCAGTTATTTACAATCTATATTAACAACTCAGACGAAGACACAGAGGGCAATGGATCCAAGTTTGCTTACAATTCAAAGCTGGGTGGAAATGCAAGCTGTGAGGTGGACACAAAAAGTCCGCAAAGAGATCTAAACAGTGAGTGGGCAGCAAGGTGGCAAATAGAGCATAATGTGGGTAAGTGGGGATTATCCATTTTGGTCATAAAAATAGAAAAAATATTCACTAGAAATGTGAAGTCTACAGCAAGTGTTATCTATCTCATGTGGTGCAACAGCCTGGAATGATAGCAATAGCTTGATTACTAAAACAATGATCACTTGTTTCTAGACACATATAAGTTTGTTGGTGACAATATATCTTTCAATATATCGCTTTCTGGTATGTGACTGCAATACTCCCCAGAAATGCATAAAGCCCCATCAGTTTCAGATTGTGCATCTGGGAATAACCTTACCTTACATTTCACAGTCCACAAATTAGGATCCCTGTACAAGTAGGAGAAAAGAAACCAAACAGAATTAGTCCAGAGAAAGAGGATTTTGGCCAATATATTGACATACCTTTCAAATTTTGAAAAGTTTAGTGTTTATTGAAGAATCACTTACTTCACACCAGGCAGTAACTGCTGCTGCGTGATGTCATCTGAGAGTTCGTCTGATGCTCCATAGAAACTAACAGAACAAGAGGGAGAAGTTAGCAGGCACAAAACTACTCAGGACACCCAGACATCAGCTTGGACACAAGCAGCCTCATCTGCAGAAGGGTGCATGGAACTGGATCGGAGCAGGTGAGGCAAGGCCAGTCAAAAACAGCTGGGACAATACAATATTGACCAAGAGTTTACAGTTATGCTTTAAAATCTAAGTTTAAAATGTGAGTTTAAATCTGTGAATCACAGATTATATGTCATCTCATTACCCTCTATATTCCTGTCAGCTGACAAACTTAAACCTTGGTCCGGGGTCACTATCGCCTGGCCTTATATGACAGGGAGATGGGTGGTAAAATTCTTCAGCCACAAAGAAATACGATCAGGCTTATCTTACAAGATTGAAAGCTGAGTAATATTTTAATACTAATTTGTAATTGGGAGTGTGTTCAATGTCACAGCCACTCTGGGCTCATCCATGTTATTTTGCAGAGTGTGGTCCCACCATGACTTGGTTGATGAAGACTTGGTTAACATGCAAGAAAGTTTGGAAGAAAAAGACATTTGTCCTACCCTTTCTACAGCCCATGTGGAATTATCACAAGTGTAGAGCCAAGCAGCTCTCCCAATCCCCCACACTTGGTATTCGCTTCCAATACTCCATGAATCAGACAGATCCATTATCTATGAAATCAATTCCTTTTCTTGATAGATCAATATCACAGTAGCAAAAAAACCTTTAAACCTGTCCTCAAGTTCTCTAATGCAATGGGTTCAGAATCATAACATTTACTAAATTAAAAAAATGTCTAAGAAACAGGATACTTACTGATCTCCTGCAGTTGGCTTGGCATATTTATTCATATAGTATTCACCAAGTTCCTCTTCTCTTTTGTCTCTGCAAAATACATCAAGTAGTATTCAACATCTAAATGCAGCATCTAAATAGGTGCAATAACATGAAGTGTATAATGTAATTATTTTGACATATTCAAGTGGACAGCAGCATAACAGTTAAATTACTGGACTAGTAATCCATAGGCATGAGTTTAAACCCCATCACAGCAATAAATATAAAATAAAAAAATTTAGTGTCAGTAATTGTTCTTCTGATCTGAGGCGGTCACAATGTGTGGAATCTGTTTGGGTGGAACTAAGAAACGGCAAAGGACAGCAAACATTGGTAGGAGTTGTTCATAGGCCACCAAACAGTCCATGGTAATGTGGGGCATGGTATTAATCAGGAGATGAGAGAAGCATGTAGCATGGGTAATATAGTAATCATGGGTGACTTCAATCTGCATATAGACTGGGTAATCCAATTGAGCACAAACGCTGTGGAAGACAAGTTTCTGGAATGAGTTAGGGATGGTTTTCTAGGGCAGTATGTTGAGGAGCCAACTAGAAGGCAGGCTATTTTAGCTCTAGTATTATGTAATGAAAAAGGGCTGAACCTTTAGGGATGAGTGACCACAATTTGATTGAATTTTCCTTATGTTTAAAAGTGAGGTAGTTCACTTTGAAGCAAGGGTATTAAAGTTGAATAAAGGAAATTATGAAGGCACGAGGGACAAAGTAGCTGAGGTGAATTGGGAAAGTACATTAAAAGATATGACTCTACTTAAGCATTGGATAGTCTCCAAAGAACTATTACACAGCTTACAGCACCTGTACATTCCTTCGAGGTGCAAAAACCAAAAAAATGTCAGTCAACCGTGGCTGAAAAAGGAAGTTAAAGACCACATAGGGTTAAAAGAAAAGGCTTATAAAGTTGCCAGAAATAGTGGTAAACCTGAGGATTGGGAGGTTTCTAGAATACAGCAAAGACCAAGAAACTGGTAAAGAAAGGGAGACTAGAATATGAATGCAATCTAGCAAAAAACATAAAAACTTACGTAAAATTTTCTATAGGTGTTTAAAAAGGAAGCATTTGGCTTAAACAAATGTGGGTCCATTACAGGAAGAGTCAGGAGAATTCATAATGGGAAATAGAGAAATGGCAGAGAAGCTAAATGATTACTTTGTGTCTGTTTTCACTGAGGAAGATACAGGAAATGTCCCAGATTTAGAGATCCAAGGGATTAGGGAGAATGAGGAGTTGAAGGAAATTAGTATTAGTAAGAAGGTTGCATTGGAGAAATTAATGGGACTGAAAGTTGATAAGTCCCCGGGACCTGATATTCAGCATCCCAGAGTGTTGAAAGAGGTTGCTATAGAGACAGTGGATGTATTGGTGATCATTTTCCAAAATTCTATAGATTCTGGAATGGTTCCTGAGGAATGGAAGGTAACAAATGTTACCCCAATATTTAAGAAGGGAGGGAGAGAGAAAACAGGGAACTACAGACCTGTTAGCCTTACATTAGTAGTAGGGAAAATGCTAGAATCTATTATAAAGGATGTGATAAACTGATACTTGGATAATCATGACCTGATTGGGCACAGTCAGCATGGATTTGCAAATGGGAAATCATGTTTGACGAACTTGGAGTTTTTTGAGGATGTTACTAACAAAATTGATAAAGGAGAGCCGATGGATGTCATATACTTGGATTTTCAGAAGGCTTTTGATAAAGTCCCCCACAGGAGGTTGATTAGCAAAATAAAAACACGTGGGATAGGAGGTAATATACTGGCATGGCTTAAGGATTGGTTAACAGGCAGAAAACAGAGAGTAGGAATAAATGGGTCATTCTCCCATTGACAGGTTGTGACTAGTGGGGTACTGCAGGGATCAGTGCTTGGGTCCCAGCTGTTCAGAATATATATCAATGATTTGGATGTGGGGACCAAATGTAATATTTCCAAGTTCGCAGATGATACAAAGCTAGACAGGAATGTGTGTCGTGAGGAAGATGTAAAGCGGCTACAGGAGGATTTGGACAGACTTAGTGAGTGGGCAAGAACATGACAGATGGAATATAATATGGTAAAATGTGAGGTTATCCACTTTGGTAGAAGGAACAGGTGTGCAGAGTATTTCCTAAATGGTAAGAGATTAGAAAGTGTAGATGTACAAAGGGACCTGGGTGTCCTTGTCCATGAGTCACTGAAGGCTAACATGTAGGTGCAGCAGGCTATTAGGAAGGCTAATGGAATGTTGGCCTTTATCACAAGAGGATTTGAGTACAGGAGTAGTGAAGTCTTGCTTCAAGTGTATAAGAAGCTTGGTTAGACCACACTTGGAGTAGTGTGTGTAGTTTTGGTCCTCTTTCCTCAGAAAGGATATTCTTGCCATAGAGGGAGTGCAACGAAGATTCACCGGACTTGTTCCAGGGTTGGCGGGACTGTTTTATGAAGAGAGACTGGGCAAACTGGGCCTGTATTCTCTAGAGTTTCAAAGAATGAGAGGTGATCTCATCGAAACCTACAAAATACTTAAAGGAATAGACAGGGTAGGTGCAGGTAAGATCCAGATCTAGATTCAGGGGACACAATTTCAAAATAAGGGGGAAGCCACTTAGGACCGAGATGAGGAAAAATTTCTTTACTCAAAAGGGTTGTGAATCTTTGGAATTCTCTACCCCAGAGGGCTATGGAAGCTCAGTCATTGTATGTTTAAGGTAGAGATTGATAGATGTCTGATTAACAATAACATAAAGGGTTATGGGGATAATGTGGATAAAAGGCATTGAAGTGTTCAATCAGCCATGATTGTACTGAGTGACAGAGCAGGCTCAATGGGCTAAATGGACTTCTCCTGTTCCTATGTTCCTAAAGCTACCAGATTGTTGTAAAAATCCATCCGGTTCACTGATGGCAGAGGGGTCAGTGAAGAGGGGGCATAGGTTTAAAGTTATTGGTAGAAAGATTAGAGGGGAGATGAGGAAATATCTTGGGTCGTGTGGGTCTAGAACTCACTGCCTGAAAGGGTAGTAGAGGCAAATGTCCTCAACTGATTTAAGAGGATATACATGCCAAGTACCATAACCTGCAAGGCCACGGACCAAACGCTGGAAAGTGGGGTTAGACTGGGTGGCTTGTTTTACGGCCAGCACAGGCACAATTGGCCGAGCAGCCTCTTTTTGGTCTCAAAAACTTTCTATGATTCTGCATTTGACTCCAGACCCACAGCACTGTGGTTGTACAAATCCTTGTGATGCAAGAATCAGCGAAAATTTATCTGATGTAATATGGGTGAACACGAATTCCCATCTCAGCTGTGTCAGTATGGGAAGGTACCAATAGTGGGGGGGAAAGCAGGAGTAAGAGGATTATTCCCAAACCAGTATTGTTGGAAGGCTAGGAGTAGGTTGCCCTTTTTCTTGGCCAGTGGTGACAACATTAAAGGCAGTTGATCAGAGATACTATCCTTAAATTTTAAGAGGCTGGAGGAAAAGGGTTACCTCCAGTGATTCAGCAATCTTCTTGCTCCTGAGTGATCTTCATCAAGAACCAGGTTGTCAATGTTGGAGGCTACAGAGTACAATAAAGAAGGTGAGGAGACAATGCATCGGCAGGCAAAGTAACCAACCCCTACTTGTCCATCCATAATTAGATATTACTGCATGTTTGAACTTCCAATTTTTGCCCTCTCCAAGTTGTAGCTCCCTTAACAATACAAGGGTTGAATATCTATAGAGGCACAGACCAACTCATGCCTCATCAACCAAGTGTAAACTCAGGCTCAAACCAATATTCGGGAATGAGTCTCACTACTTACTCAAATGGAAAACATTTTTAAATAAGATGCCAGCAGAGTGCTAACTGCAGCTTATATCTAGGAAAGCCTAACGTAAAGTCACATTGCTGGATTTTAGTTTTAAAAGAAGGACAGCTTGCAAATTTAAAAATTTTTAATGAAAATGGTAGCTACAGAGTAGAAACTTAACTTGAACAACTGTAATTGACAGCCAGAGTTTGTCATTATTTTTATTCCAAGCTTTTTGGCAGAAGCTGGGAGTTACTGATTGAATCATGACCTCTTCCAAAAACAAGCTAAAGTTACAAAATCCTTTGTAAATGCCATTGGAAAACAGGGCACACTTGCACAGTGGTTACATGGACAAGGCCTCATATCCCAAAATTAGGCAGTCTGTGCCCCAAGCAATAACTGATAAAACATCCCACCAAAGCAGGTACCACAAAGTAATAGGTAGACATGGGGACTTGAGCCCTATTTTCTAATTAATACAAACTCAGTCTAGATAGAGAACACTCGGAGGTATTCGATAAGACTCGGCATTTTTAATTTGCCAGTTCATCAATCACCCCCATTATGGTCCAATGCAACAAACCATGGAGTGCCAATAATTTGTCCCTCTTGTCACCATGTAAAGCCATAGACGTCAAGAGCCCTGCAGCCACAGCGGTGAACATGTTCAATTTGTACCCATTTCTACAAGAGCTATGCCCAGCCAATGAAATCAGTTCTTACTTAAGTCAGCAGGGCACCGTAAGCTGGAAATTTAACTCAGCAGGCAAGCGGAAGTTTGGGGGTAATGCACAGCCCAGCACGACTTCACACTCTGTATGCCTGACTTCAGGAAGGTGCTTAGCAGAGAATAAGTATTTCTCCAAAGGGGAAAAGGGGAAGGCTTGGAGACGTTCTCATAGTCAGTCATCCAGCCCTCAGAGGCAAGTTGCCCTTTTCAGAAGCAGCAAACACTAGTGGGAAACTCCCAGAATGGAAATAGATGGGAAAGGAGGGACAAAATGCAGAAAATTGATAAATCCAGGAAGAGCATCTGTGGAAGGTTGGCATCTACATTTAGGATTTGATCCTTTTCTCAAATCAGCCAACATATTAATACTACTTAAGGGAATGTTGGTCAATCTTTACAAAACACTAGAAAAAAATAAGATCTGAAAAACATTGTTTCTGTCACCCCTTTAATTAAAAAAACTCACTTAGATTTCCAAACTTAAGGTATTTACACAGGTTGGGTTCGAACACTGGGACAAAAAAAAAAACACCTCATCCTGTCTGGCCATTCAGGAATCAACCAGCATGTAAAAGTGCCCTGTGAAAGGAGTGCGGACATTGCGGTAAGCGATTCCCTATGCTGTGAATTCCTGTTGTGGAGTCGAGGTAAGGATACTGAGTAATTCATCGAAGGAAGCAAAACAGATGGACAAGTAGCCCTGGGCTGCTCTCAAAACCCAACAGACGGATGAAGAGTGGTACTGTAGGAGACTTTGGAGCGAGATGTCCATCACCTCTATGAGCCGTGAATGATGCAAAGAGGATTAAGAATGGAATGCTCCATGAAAGAAATCTCTACAAACAATTTACATTACATCGTACCAGAAAGTCAAGTGCAAGATGGCATCCCATGTTATTGTATTTCACTATTCAAGTTAGAAAGCCATTTCTTTGCTGGGCATATTTGAGAGGAAACTAAAAATATAGATGTTTGCTATGAAAGTGCTTAGTCTCATTTTGAATCAACATCCAAAAAATTAGCATTTATTTTGTACGTGTACACTGACAACACCAATCTCTACCTCATCATCACTTCTCTCAATTCCTCCATTGTCTCTAAATTGGCAGGCTGCTTACCTGAGATCCTGTACTGAATGAGCAGAAATTTCCTCCCATTAAACATTAAGACCACCACTGTCTCTGGTCCCCCCTACAAACCCTGTTCTCTAGCCCTCTCCATGGCAACAGTCAGAGTCTGAACCGGACTACGCACAACCTTCGTGTCATATTTGGTGAAAAGATGAGCTTCTAAGGACATACCCAGACCATCACTAAGACTGCAGAATCACAGAATCATACAGTGCAGAATAGGCCCTTCGGCCCATTGAGCCTGCACTGACACGTGAAAAACACGTGACCTGCCAACCTAATCCCATTTACCAGCACTTGGCCCGTAGCCTTGAATGTTATGATGCGCCAAGTGCTCATCCAGGTACTTTTTAAAGGATGTGAGGCAACCCACTTCCACCACCCTCCCAGGCAGTGCATTCCAGACTGTCACCACCCTCTGGGTAAAAAAGTTTTTCCTCACAACCCCCCTAAACCTCCTGCCCGTCACCTTGAATTTATGTCCTCTCGTGACTGACCTTTCAACTAAGGGGAACAGCCTTCAGTATCACCCAATTTGTCAACTCAGCTGCTAATGATTCCTTTCATATTCTCTTGTTCTACCCTCTACAAATTTGAACTCATCCAAAACTCTGCTGCTCATGTCCTTACTTGTAACAAGTCCCGTTCACCCACCGCCCCTGTGCTCGCTGACCTACATTCGCTCCCAGTCAAACAACAACTCGATTTTAAAATGTTCACCTTTGTTTTCAAATCCCTCCATGGCCTCACCCCTCTCTATCTCTCCCACCCCACAGCCATCTGAGATGTCTGCACTCCTCTATTTCTGACATCTTGAGCATTCCCTATTTCCATCATTCCACCATTGGTGGCCAGGCCTTCAGCAGTCCAGGAAGGCCCTAAACTCTGGAATTCTCTCCCTAGACCTCTTCACCTCCTTTAAGATGTTCCTTAAAACCTATCTTTTTGACCATGCTTTTGGCCTTCTGCCCTAATATTGGCCTTTGTGGCTCGGTGTCGAATTTTGCATTGTAATGTTCCTGTGAAGCAGGACGTTTTATTCCACTAAACCCACTATAGGAATACAAGGTGTCGTTGTTGATCAAGCAGGAGTGTAACTTGAACCATTACCTTAACAGCCCACTGAGCAATAAGAAATTAAAAGATAGACATTGTGCTGCTTGTAGGAAAGCAAAGTATATAGCCAGATGGATCAATGTGGCACATTATATAAATGTAAATGAAATAAGGTCACCTGCAAGCTTGCAGATATAAGCACACTTGGGCCTTGAAATTACCCTGTGTTGGTATTAGCATTGGAATATTTCATAAGTTTGCTTGTCATTTTTACACTCTGTGGGTGATGGCCCAAATAAATGCTTAACATACTCCTTGAAGCTCTCCTGTCACTCAAATAGAAATGTTTGTGCAAACTGATTCTTTACAATGGACAAAGGAATTTTGTTAATATTCACATGGCGCAGTTTCAAAGCCCTAAATAATTGTGATCCATTGACTAATTTGCATTAAACTCAAACAATATACGGAATTGTACACGTACCTTCAATTTCTTCTGTTGAGAAGGCAACACAGTAAACAGCCAAACAATACCACCAAAATCAATCACATGGTGAACAGGGAACAAAAAAAATGTAAGGACAAAAATTAAAACATGATACATAAGCAGGAATGTATGATGCACATTCAAAACAGAAATGAAAAATACACAAGGGCAAAATGGACATGTTTCCAAAGAGAGCACTTGCAGACTGAAATGGTAAACTATTACACTCGGGCTTCAATTAGACATAGGCCCGATTAAAGCAAAACATATTTGGTTTTCAAACATCATCCCCATTCATTTAGGTAAAGGCAAAATACTGCGGATGCTGGAAATCTGAAACAAAAACAGAAAATGCTGGAAAAACTCAGCAGGTCTGACAGCCTCTGTGGAGAGAGGGAAAAAAGAGTTAACATTTCGAGTCCTTATGACTCTTCTTCAGTGCTCTGTCTTCAATCCTCTCTCCACAGATGCCGTTAGACCTGCTGAGTTTTTCCAGCATTTTCTGTTTTAGTTTCAGATCCCCATCCATCTATTTGATTGTAGTGATTGGAATCTTGCTCTAAATGCCTGGATGGCTAAAGTATTACATGTGGTGAGGATAGCTGGTACTTCATCCACGCCTGTCAATGTATACTCTGCAGCAGTGAAAAAGGTGCTCTTGTGCCTTACTGACATGGAATATGAGTTTATCAGTAAATTTCCAAGTGGTAACCAGTTAGTCAATGAAGATAAACTTTTTTTTTTGTTGCCATAAGACAGGTCTTGAATAGACTGACAAGACAAGTTTATAATGTTGAAAAAAATACCTTGCTCCAGAGCCACCTGGTGGCCAAAGCCTGCAGCTGACATTGCAGAGTTAAAGTGGTAACATCTACATAGTAATTCACGTTGACTTAACAGGGGACCTAAAGTTGGGATAACATTGCAGGGCTTACAGACAGGGAGAAGTGCACTTTGTTTCCAAGATTTTTAATATTTTACGTATAGAAGCATTGATATGTTAAAGGCTCTGGCATACCCATTTGGTAGAAAGTCTACCTCACTGCAGCTTTACATGCACGGACTTAATTCCAAAATGCTGACCTACATAGGAAGGCAGGTATTGGAATCTGTGATTAAGAAATAAGCCCTAAATAATATATTTCATTTTTGAATAGCGATATGAAAGAAGTCTGGCCGATAAAATTAAATTTATAGCAGAAGTATTTTAAATGGAAAAGCTGTCAGCCACTTAGTATTACAGGGCTTGTAATTACTGTGCCACAATTTGTATAAAGATTTTTATTTTTCTTTTATATTCTGTGCATTTTTATTGACTTAAACGTCAGCACTAAAATAGCAAACAACAGAATTTCATACGAGTGTGCCACATGCTTTGTGTACCCAATATCACAGAGTAATATTTCAGACACTGTTTTCCACAAACCTACACTGTTTTTTGAAAGGAAAGACAACCTTTGATGGTCCATTTAAATTGTTTTACATTGGGTATTTAGTAGATACTTTGAGGTTATCACAACTCCCTCCTTAAAACAAAATAAGACAAGGTACTGTTACCTGAATATGCTGCCGTTCGTTAAAACATACCAACAATCATCTCGAGCATTATTAATTGAAGGTATCTGAGCAGCCTGTGTATGGGTTAATTGTGATGTGTTACTGCCCCGGCATAAAAGAGCAAGTGGTTGGCGGCCTTTCAGCAGCTCCCACTGCTGCTGGTAACCTCCAGGCCGGTCATTCTGGGCGGTAACTTCAACTGCATCATCGATGCGGCTGGACGATCCAGCAGGGCCGACAGCAGATTGGACGCTACGTCCAGATCCCTGATGGAAACAGTTAAGGATGCCAAGCTGCACGACATCTTCAGCAACCCTGCAGACGGAGCGCAGCGTAGATACACCTGGTTGTGGCCAGACAGGTCCATCCGTTCCAGGATAGACTTCCTGTTTGTGTCCCGTGCGTTCGCAGTCAGATCCACCGACGTCAAGCTGGTGTTCTTCTCTGACCACTGCCTCCTACTGGCTGACTGTCACTTAGAGGAAGACCTGAGGGTGGGCAGGGGGGCATGGAAGCTAAACGTGCAACTGCTGACCCCAGAGAACACTGAGGAGCTCAAGAGGGATTACAAAGGTTGAAGTCCCTGGTGGGAAGGGATCAAGGGAAACATCAAGAGGTTTTTCATCCTCAAAGGCGCCCAGAAAGCTAGAAAGGAACAGAGGGAAATGTCCTGACTCCAGAAAAACATGCAGAACCTGCTCTGGCTGCAGTCAATGGGGGTCGATGACAAGGAGGATCTCCAAGAGGTGAAGAGCCAGCAAGCCTCGCTCTTTACCTTGGAGGCCTCCAAGATCATCTTCCGTTCCAGAGTCCGCTCCGTGGAGCAGGGTGAGACGTGCTCATGTTTCTTCTTCCAAAAGGTACACAGAGACAGCTCTGTGATCAGCAGCCTGAAGGAAGAAGACTGCTCAGTAAAGTCATCACAGTCCGACATTTTGAGGATCAGCAAATCCTTTTATGCCAGATTGTATGATGTGAAGCCTACAGACAGCATGGCCTCCCAGTCCTTCCTGTCCTCTATCACGGAGGTCTTAGACGACAGTACATGGGAGAGCCTGGCCAAACCGCTAACTCCTGACGAACTGACTAAGGCCCTTGAGTCCTTCGAGAAGAGTAAGACTCCCAGAAGCAACGGCTTGCCGGCTGAGTTGTGTTCGGCTCTGTGGGACTGAATCGGCCCAGACCTGCTAGAAGTGTACGAGAGTATGCTCCTGGCCGGCAGCATGTCAGAATCCATGAGGAAAGGCATCATCACCCTCATCTACAAGCACAAGGTGGAAAGGGAGGAAATTAGAAATTGGCAACCCCTTTCACTGTTGAAAGTGGACTATAAGATTCTGTCCAAGGTCATCGCCAATTAGGTCAAGTCCGCTCTGGAATTGGTGATCCACCCTGACCAGACCTGCGTTGTGCCCGGCAGGAAGATCTCTGACAGCCTCGTGCTGCTCAGGGATACAATTGCCTATGTGCAGGACAGGGGTGTGGATACCTGCCTCATCAGCCTGGATCAGGAGAAGGCCTTTGACAGAATATTGCACACCTACATGGTGGATGTGCTCTCCAAAATGGGGTTTGGAGAGGGAATTCGCAATTGGATCCAACTGCTCTACACTAACATCAGTAGCGCAGTCTCAATCAATGGGTGGGAATCAGAAAGCTTTCCTATTAAATCTGGAGTCAGGCAGGGCTGCCCTCTCTCTCCTGTCCTGTTTGTGTGTTGCATAGAACCCTTTACTGAGTCCATCAAGAAGGATCCGGGCATAGGAGGAGTGACGATCCCAGGTAGTGGAGGCACTCAGGTCAAAGCCTCCCTGTACATGGACGATGTCACCGTCTTCTGCTCGGATCCACTGTCAGTGCGCAGACTAATCCACATCTGCGACCAGTTCGAACTGGCCTCGGGAGCCAATGTAAATCGTGGGAAGAGCGAGGCCATGTTCTTTGGGAACTGGGCTGACCGATCCTTTGTCCCCTTCACCGTCAGGGCTGACAGCCTGAAGGTGTTGGGGAAATGGTTCGGAGGGACTGGGACATGCGTTAGAAACTGGAAGGAGCGAGTGTCTATGGTGTAAAGAAAACTGGGCATGTGGGAGCGAAGCTCCCTCTCCATTGCGGGTAAGAACCTGGTCATCAGGTGTGAGGCACTCTCGCTGTTGCTGTACGTGACGCAGGTCTGGCCCATTCCAGACTCCAGCGAGATGGCGATCACCCAAGCCATCTTTCGCTTTATCTGGAGGTCGAAAATGGATCGTGTCCACAGGGTCGAGATGTAGAAGCCTCTAGATAAGGGGGGAAAAAACGTGCCCAACATCGCCCTCATATTGATGGCCACCTTTGTGTGCGTCTGCATCAAGCTGTGCGTAGACCCTCGGTACGCAAACACCAAGTGTCACTACGTGCTGAGGTTCTACCTGCCCCGGTGTTGCGAAGGATGGGTCTGGCCACGCTGCCGCGGAACGCTCCAAGTAGTTGGACCATGCCGTACCACCTGTCCCTCATGGGAAAATTTATGCAGAGAAACACCTTTGACCACAAGTCCATCAGGCAGTGGTCGGCATGTAATGTCTTAGAGGCCCTGCGGGAAAAGGAGAGGGTGGATCCGGTGGGATGGTTCCCCGAGCAGACTGTCAAAGACATTTGGCAGAATGCCTCATCGCCAAAACTTTCCAACAAGCACCAAGATGTAGCTTGGCTGGTAATGAGAAAGGCCCTCCCCATCAGATCCTTCCAACACACCAAGAGTCTCACCCCCCTCTGCACGCTGCCCTCAAGGTGGCTGTGGTGGGGATTGTGGATTGTGCCTTTGCAAAGAAGGTCTGGAGAGAGATGCAGTGGTTTCTGTCGAGGTTCATCCCGAGCAGTTCTGTGACACAGGACTCTGTGCTCTACGGGCTGTTCCCAGGGACACACACCGAGACAAACATCAACTGCAGCTGGAGGATCATCAACTCTGTGAAAGACACTCTTTGGTCTGCCTGAAACTTGTTGGTCTTCCAGCACAAAGAGTTGTCCCCGACCGAGTGTTGCAGACTGGCACATTCCAAAGTCCAGGACTATGTGCTGAGGGAGGCACTGAAGCTTGGGGCAGCTGCCGCAAAGGTGCAATGGGGAAGGGTCGCTGTCTAAGACCTTTCAGCCACAGTGCAGCAAGGGGCTGGGAATTGTTTAGACCCCTCGGGCTGTACAGCTCAAAATGAATGTATGCATTGAATACTAGTTGTATTGTAATTGTATTGAAGCACCTCAGAGTGCAACATGATGTATGTTGATAACTCCAATACTATTGTCTGCATTGACCATATTGAAATGATTGTAATATTCATTGATTGTATTGATGCACCTCGTGATCCATGTGTAAAAGTTGAATCTGATTGTACTTTTGTGATGGTGATTTTGAACTGTTTTGTAATGTTCTTCCAGATATTTTATGAATAAAGTATATTTCTCAAAAAAAATTGTGACATGTTACTGGAATTCTTATCTGAAACTGTCAAAGCAGAGTTAACGTTTTGAGTCAAATATGACTCTTCTCCAATACAGCATTCCTGCCCTAACAGTGCTGACTCTAGCTGGGGTTTGGACCCACAAGCTCTGGGAGCCATCCTCTAATATCACCCAAGTGTCAATTTGTCTCGTCCAAGTTCCTACAGCGAATGCAGCAACAGGAGTTCCGAAGGAGAATTATGTTGGACTCAAAACATTTCGCTTCCCTCCCCACAGGTGCTGCCTATCCTGCTGAGTATTTCCAGAGCTTTCTGTTTTTAATTTCAGATTTCCAGCAAAGGCAGTATTTTGCTTCAATTATCAAAGCAGTCTGGATATATTCTGTGAGTGTTCCCCTCACTGTGGCAAACTTATATGGCAATGATAACATTTTGCAAAATGAGAAATGGAAGCAGATTTAGAGCTTGAAAGGGCAACCACATTTTTTTTAAATTCAAAAATCCTAAACTTCTCTTCTCATTTTCAGTTTCTGTGTGTTCTGAGATGGGTCCTTCTATCTTGGGCTCTAGGCATGGGACTTGGTTCTTAGACAGACTGTAGACATACTCTGGTATCTGCTTAACACTTGTTTATTAGTACCACATCTAAACAGGTTAGAGTAGGCACGTTGCTCCTAGGCATGATTCCATCATCTCTCTCTAACACATGATTGGCTGATGTCAGCAGTGCATCATCATCTACGTCATACATTAGCCTTTCCTGTTAACCCTTTTCATTTCTCTTATTTACAAGCCTGCATTTGTTCCTCTGTGTTCCACTAGAACTCGGCTCATTGGATCACACACAAGTTGATAGAAAAATTATTTTCCGTGCTGAAAATCACCAAGATCATCAGGGAAAATAGTACAGCATTCCTCCCCCACAATCTTTTCCCTTCCTGCCCTAACAGTACTGACTCTAGCTGGGGTTTGGCCTCACAAGCTCTGGGAGCCATCCTCTAAAATCACTCAAGTATTAATTCTTCTTGTCCAAATTAGTACAGCGAGTGCATCAACAGCATCTTTAACACACTAAGACAGCCCAAGGTGCTTCAAAGAAATGTTACTGAACAAAATCTGACACTGAGCTACTTAAGGAAACACTAAAAGAGGTGTCCAAAAGTTTGACCAAAGAATTACGTTTTAAGCAACACCTTAAAGGCGGAGAGGAGAGAAGAAAAGTAGGCCCCCTAAATTGTAACTAAACAGAAGGGCAGAGTATAAAAGAAGAGATAATGGGAGCTTGTCAGAAAGGTACCGCACTAATCATAGGGGATTTTAATCTACATATAGACTGGAAAAATCAGGTGACAAAGGTAAGATAGATGAGGAGTTCATAGAATGTTTTAGGATAGTTCATGGAGGATAGTTCTGGAGCCAGAGGGCAGGCTATACTAGACCCGGTATTGAGCAACAAGATAGGATTAATTGATAACCTCATAGTGAAAGCTCCCCTAGGTAGCAGTGATCATATGATGATTGAATTTTACATTCATTTTGAGGGAGAAATAAGTCCACCCAAAACTAGTATTTCAAATTTAAATAAGGTCAATTATGAGGGCATGAAAGCAGAGCTAGCTAAAGTGAACTAGCAAATGTGTTTAAGGGATAGGTCAATAGAGGTTCAATGGCAGACACTTAAAGGGATATTTCAGGATACACAGAATAGATACATTCCAATAAGAAAGAAAACTTCCAAGGGGAGAACCCACTATCCGTGGTTAATTAAAAAAGTTAGAATGTCAAACTTAAAGAAAAAGCATATAATTACACAAAGGTGGGTGGCATGGAAGAAGATTGGAACAAACAGCAAAGAAAGACAAAAAGATTAATAAGGAGGGAAAAATTAGAGTACAAGAGAAAGCTAGCTAGTAATATAGAGATGGATAGCAAGAGTTTCTATAGATATTTAAATAAGAAAAGAGTTAACAAAGTGAGCGCTAGTCCTTTAGATAGTGCATCTGGGGAACTGATAACAGAAAATAGGAAGATAGCAGATGAATTAAACAGGTATTTTGTTTCAGTCTTCACTATAGGGGACACAGGTACCATGCCAGAAATAGCTATAAATGAGGAAGTGGAATGGAGGGAGGAACTTGGGAAAATTACATTCACCAATGAAGTGGTATTGAGCAAATAGTTGGGGCTGAGGGCTGACAAATCCCCAGGTCCAGATGGACTTCACCCTAAGGTCTTAAAAGAAGTGGCTAGTGAGATAGTTGATGCACTGGTTTTAATTTTTCAAAACTCCCTAGATTCAAGGAATGTTCCATTAGATTGGAAAATAACAAAGGTAACTCCTTTATTCAAAAAGGGAGGGAGACAGAAAGTAGGAAACTGCAGGCTGGTTAGCCCAACATCTGTCTGGGAAAATGTTAGAAGCTATTATTAAAGTTGCCATAGCAGGGCACTTAGAAAAATTCAAGACAATCAGGCAGAGTCTACATGGTTTTGTGAAAGGGAAATCATGTTTAACCAATTTATTGGAGTTCTTTGAAGTACTTAGATTTCCAGAAGGCATTTGATAAATTGCTACATCAAAGGTTATTGTGGGAAATAAAAGCTCATAGTGTAGAGGGGAACATATTGGCATGGATAAAAGATTGGCTAGCTTACAGGGAGTAGAGAGTTGACATAAATGGGTCTTTTTCTGGTTGACATGATGTGACGAGTGGTGTGTCACAAGGATCAATGCTGGGGCCTTTTTACAATTTACATAAGTGACTTGGATGAAGGGACCAAAGGAATGGTTGCTAAATTTTGCTGACAACACAAAGATAGGTAGGATGGTAAATTGTGAAAAGGATATAAGGAGTGTGCAAAGTGACATAGATAGGTTAAATGATTGGGCAAAGGTCTAGCAAATGAAAGTATAATGTGGGCAAATGTGAAATTGTTCATTTTGGCAGGAACAATAAAAAAGCTTATTATCTAAATGGCGAGAGATTGCAGAGCTCTGAGATTCAGAGGGATCTGGCTGTCCAAGTGCATGAATCGCAAAAAGCTAGTATGCAGGTACAGCAAGTAATTAGGAAAGCTAATAAAATGTTAACCTTTATTGTGAGGGGAATTGATTACAAAAATAGAGGGGCACAGTTATGCTTCAGTTGTACAGGACACTAGTGAGACCACATTCGGAGTACCGTGTAAAATACTGGTCTCCTTATTTAAGGAAAGAAGTAAATGCGTTAGAAGCAGTTCAGAGAAGGTTTACTAGACTAATAGCAGGAATGGGTGGGTTGTCCTATGAGGAAAGACTGGACAGGTTTGGCTTGTATTCACTGAAATTTAGAAGAGTAAGAGGTGACTTGATTGAAATCTTAAAGATCCAGAGGGGTCTTGACAGAATGGATGTGGAGAGGATATTTCCTCGTGGGAGAACCTAGAACTAGGGGTCATTGTTTAAAACTAAGAGATCACTCATTTAAGACAGAGATGAGGAGAATGTTTTTTCTCTCAGAGGGTTGAGAGTCTCTGGAACTCCCATCCTTAAAAGGAGGTGGAAGCAGAGTCTTTGAGTATTTTTTAAGGCAGAGCTAGATAGAAAGATTCTTGATAAATGAGGGGGTGAAACATCATCAGGGCGGGGGCAAATATGTGGAGTGGAAATTACACTCAGATCAGCCATGATCTTATTGAACGGCAGAGCAGGCTTGAGTGGCCTACACCTGCTCCTAATTTGTATGTTAGCAAAACTTAGAATTTTTCTTTATATTTCACACCCTTTTTTTTTCAGGAAGAACAATTATTCTCTCTTTATGGGAAAATTTCACTGTCTCAGCTCCTGCTTAGATATCAAGATATTTTATACACTCGTTACACTAGTAACACACATAGGAACAATTGCAGGCTCATTGTATAAACGAATACACAGAAATTAGAAACAAAAAAAGCGAGACACTTCTTTTGAAGTGTGCTGTTCTTAGGTTCAGTTGCCCCTTGCACAGTAACTAATAGGAGCAAGCATAAACATTAAACCAGTAATTTAACAACATGTAATAAAATGAAAGGCCACCGATGAAGCCAACATAATTCAGTCATTTAATCCAGCTCAATGCTGCTGAATCACTAACTCGTGATCCTTAAAACTAGGCAAATCTACTTGGTGACCTCAAACTGGCTGTTGTGGTGTACAGTAATTACACAAAGCTGGGTTTATGGGTAACTTTTATAAAATAATTACGAATGATAGGTCCCATTTAATCACATCCTTTCAGAATACCAATTCAATTACTATCACACTATAGTTCGACATTCACCCGAACAAGCAGAGAGGACCACAATTAAATGTTTCACCCAAAAGAAACATCTCTATTCTCTAGGCCCCTAAATTCAGCTTCTGCTGCCAGCATTAACACTGAGACTTCCCAGTTCCTCCGGCTTCTAGCTTCTTTCTCACCTGTGAGGATTTTAGCAGTTCCTGGGCATACCAGAGCAGAACAATGCCATCATTTTTAATTCATCATGACAGTGACAGGAAGGCTACCTGGTTCAGTCTAGTCTGCCTGTTCCCTTCTATTGCCAGCCAGTTTCCCTCACACCCACATTTTACAACAGCTTTAGGAATAAAGCAGTACAAGGAAATGGACAGAGAACAGGAGACTGACAGATGGTAGGGAAATGGAAGGACAGACTTACAGAAAGAGTGAGAAAATATGAGAGCGAGAGAGGGAGAGAGAAGGCAAGCGTAGAAAACAAACTGAAAGAGAAGACAGTAACACGAGTGGGGTAGAAGCAGAGAAACAGAGTGGCAAATAACTTTTTACAAATTCTTTTCTATAAAAAATGCTTGGGGAGATCAACTGGTTATCATCTTAAGTCATAGCTTCTGAGTCTATCCCAGGATTAGTATGCGAATGAGTTATTGAACCTGTGAACAAGATGATTAAATAGACTCAAATACTTCTGTCTGCTTATTTAACGTGTAACTGTGTAAGTTAATGTGGATACCAGCAACACCATAATGAAATAAGCTTCTAACTTGTAAACCGAATATTTTTTGAACAACAGAGTATAGACATGTTCCCCAATTGTTCCATTTTTCAGTTACTATAAGTAGTGAGAACTTACAGGTGAAAACTGAATATAAAGATCTATTATTTTACTAGTTTTGTTTACAAAATAACTTAAATTGGTCTAGCACACAACAAGCCAGAAGAGATGACAAAAGCCACACTTGCACTATGTATATTTCAGACTGCCGTCAGCAAAGTAAATAAATGTTAGCACTGACAAACCTTTCTCAAGGATATCCTCTGCTCCATCCTCCCACTGATCTTCATCCTCATATTCATCGTCCACATCTTTAAAAAAAAAGAGAGTTCAATTTTCCTGACAGTCAATTAACCACCTTTTGAAAGCAAACATTCAAGCTTTAATACAGCGGTGTTTTTTTTTTTAGCGATCAACTCAGTATCTTTGGGAATGATTCTTAAGGGCATGGAGGTGGTGCCTGCTGAATGGATTGTTAGGGAGAAATCATTTTAAGCAAAGATGCTTTAAAACTAAAAATATCCAAATAAAAATCACGTCTGCCAACAGAACATGGGGTAGGCAGACTCAGAGTCCACGACCAGAACGGTTAGGAGAGAAGAACAATCACATCACTAGGCCAATCCAGAGACATGGACTGATGATCCCAAGACGCGAGTGCAAATCCCACCATAGTAGCTAGGGAATTTTAATTCAGTTCATTAAATAAATCTAGAATAAAAAGCTTGGTGACCATGGAATCTAGGCACACGGTAATGCAGTTGACTCTTAACTGTCCAGGGTTGGCCTAGCAAATTACTCAGCTATAGAGCGATGGGCAATAAATACTGGCTTTGCCAGAGATGCCACATCCCAGGAATGAATAGTAAAATGCTACATCAATTCTCTCTTGGTTTTCACATAGGTACAAAGTCTTTCTCACAGTCATCCAAATAACTGCTGAAGCTGACTTGCCACCTCCTTAACATTAAAATGGTTCCAAGGAACTGTACGAGCCTGTTAAGTTTCATCCGGCACACAACTGCAGTCAGACTGCAACAGGTGTGAAGCCAAAGCAGCACAAGGTGATCTCCTAGCAGTGCTTGAACACTGTTGGGCAAACCATGCCTTCAGTGCTTAACAGACTAATTACACGTGTGTCTGCTAATGTGAAGTTTTTAAGTTAGCATGTATAGATAGTATGACTGATTGAAACAAAATGCACCTTTTCCCCTCCATAGTTATGTTCTTCCCTTTCAATAATTAAATAGGCATGTACTTTTTACACATCAGCAATGTTTCAACAGAGCCAAAAGAAATCTTACTGGAAAATGGTGCAAATTCCAGTGAACGCGTTCCAAAGGGATATTATAAAATGTAATTAATTTTAGGGGGTTAGTGAAATATCAAATCTCTCAAGCACAAAGCTTAACAAGTTTAAAACAAGCCACTTGAAACCACCGAATTGTTTTGTCCCATCACAATAACCATAACCTATTAAAACAAGTGTCATTCTCTCTCAAAAACATGGCAACTCTTTAACAAAATAAAGACTGCAAAACTGAAAAGGTATTCTGAAATACTGCAAACATTCACAAACTATAAATAATGCAGCTCAATAACGAAACAAAGTGATCAGTACCCCCATTTCAGGTATATAATCATAGAAAAATACAAGTCGAAGTCTTGTACCAGCTTCATCCAAGATGAATCCTCCATGTCGTGGTTTCTTCTTCGGTCGGTCGTCATCTTCTTCTTCATCATACTCTTCCTCTTCTTCCTCTTCCTCCTCCTCTTCCTCCTCCTCATCAGCTTCTTCAGCCTCTTCCTCTATCTCCCCTTCTCCCTCGGCTTTCTCGCTACCCCTACTGGCCTGCTCTTCCTCCTCCTGAATGACATTAGAACATACAGACAGATTAATGACAAGATAAACACTAAATCAAGAGGTAATGTGGAATCTGTCAACAAATCAGAATAAGAGGATCCAATCATCTGGACAGATAGAACAGGCTGAGGTCCTTTCTCCTGCAAAACACAGAGGAGACCTGATGAAGGCATTCGTTAGGAGGGATGCTCACAAAAAGTTTCCACTTGTGGCTGAGGCCAGAATAACAGGATGCAGATACAAGATAGTCATTAATAGATCAAATAAAGAATTTGGGAGGTACCTCTTTACGTAGAAAATGAAAGTCACACAAAGCGGTTGGATCAGATCCCTAACATATTTAAGGGAGCATTTAATGCACATTTAAGGCAGTGGGGAATAGAAAAATACAAGGGCAGGGTATGAAGAGGTAAATATAGAGGGAGGCGACCTGTGTGGTATATAAATGCTAGCACAGAGCAGCTAGTCTGAACGTGCTGCACAAACTACACAATCCTTGAAAACCTCTTAAAATTCAGATCAGAGATACAGCATTGTCAAACTGGAGAAACCTATGTATATTCTGCTCTGGATTAATCTGCCATCAAGATTTTCTATGTGTGTGATAAATGCCAGGGCGATGCTTACACATTTTGTCCTTCCAAGCTAGAGTTATATTTAGAAGGGATTTTGAGCTGCATGGCATTTGTGAAATATACCAACTCTATTCTAAAAACGTTTGGAAAATGTTTCAGGAGAGAAAAAAGGGAGGTTATGCTTCAGGTGTACAGGACATTGGTGAGACCACATTTGGAGTGCTGTGCACAGTATTGGTCTCCTTATTTAAGGAAGGGTGAAAATGCATTAGCAGTTCAGAGAAGGTTTATTAAACTAATACCAGGAATGGGCAGATTATCTTATGAGGGAAGATTGGACAAGCTAGGCTTGTAGTTGCTGGAGGGAAGAGTGAGAGGCGACTTGATTGAAACATATTAGATCCTGAGGAGTCTTGACAGGGTTGATGTGGAGAGGATGGTTCCTCTTGTGGGAGAATCTAGAACTTGGGGTCGCCCATTTAAGACAGCAATGAGAAGAAATTTTTCCTCTCAAAGGGGAGTGAACCTTTGGAATGCCCTTCCTCAAAAGGCAGTGAAAGCAGAGACTTTGAATGTTTTCAAGGCACAGGTTGATAGATTCTTGATAAACAAGGGGGTGAAGGGTTATTGGGGATAGGCGGGAGGTTACAGTCAGATCAGCCATGATTTTACTAAATGGCAGGGCAGGCTCGAAGGGCCAAGTCGCCTACTCCTGCTCCTAGTTCATATGCTAGAAAAGGGAAGATTTTTGGTAGTTGTGGAAGAAAACAGAAAGAGACTAAAGTGCAGATAAAGAGAAGGATTTTTAGGTGGCTTTT
Source organism: Carcharodon carcharias (assembly GCF_017639515.1). Taxonomy (NCBI): domain Eukaryota; kingdom Metazoa; phylum Chordata; class Chondrichthyes; order Lamniformes; family Lamnidae; genus Carcharodon; species Carcharodon carcharias. Next base: position 6,066,942 of record NC_054500.1, read on the forward strand.
GAGGCACTGAAAGGGTTTATAGGCAGAATTCCAGAGGGAAAGAGAATAAGGACTGTCCTCTGATGATGGAGTGGATGCAGCAGTGAGCCAGCAGTAATCTGGCGTCAGAGGAGTTGGGAGCACAGGTGGCGATGTAAAGCTGCTGAAAATTTCTCCAGACAGCCAATATTAGTAGATGAAAAGAAAGGATCTTAATCATTCGCCAGGATACAGTGAACCACAAATCATGGAAATACACCAAGTTAAGGAATGTGGAGAATGTTGTGTGGGACAGGACACTGGTGAGTGAGTTATTGAAAGGTGGAGGCAGTGAGTTAAGGTCAGCCCTCAAGATGATGCAGACATAGATTTAGATTTCTAAGTGGTGGGGAAGAAGTAGGATTAAGCAGGAAATGTTGCAGAAACAGAATAATGAGATGAGACATGGGTGAGAAAGCTCAGCTGAGGGTTGAATAGGCACCAAAAATATTGCACTTCACAAAAGCAGCTTACTTGCTTGATGGAGTTCACGATATATGAAGTCAAATGCTGACAGGAACTAAAAAGAATGACTCTGATTTTGCTGATGTTGAGCTGAAGGAAATTTGGACTCTCCAAAAGAAAACTTTATCAATATGTGCAGGTTGCTGAGGCCAAATCACACAGCACACCATTCCATCACACACTGCAAATCATGGAATCCCCCACCATTTAAACTTAACAAGACTGGTATTGACCCAGAACCTGAAACTTTTTAATAATGTGCTAATCTCTAATTGAGTAATTTGGGAACTGTTATTAACTGAAATGGCTTTGGGGTCATTCCAGAACTAGACTTAAAGTGACACTTTAAGTGTCACTAAATATTACTTTCTCTACAAAGTCTGTATCCCCTAGAGTTGAGAAAAATGAGAAGTGGTCTCTTAAACATCCAAAATTCTGAAGTGGCTTTACAGGGTAGATGCTGTGAGGGTGCTTCCTCTGCCAGGGCAGTTGAAGATGCTGCAAGGATGTCTCCTCTGGCAGGGGAGTCGAGAACTAGAGGTCATAGTCTCAGGATAATGGGCCAGCCATTCAAGACTGAGGTAAAGAGAAATAACCTCGCTCAAAGAGTCGCAAACTTTCAGAATTCCGACCACAGAGAGTCGCTGACAGATTTTTGGATACTAAAGGAATTGAGAGAAAAGGGAATAGCGTGAGAAAGCAAAGCTGACGTAGAAAATCAACCATGATCTTACTGAATGGTGGAGCAGGCTCAAGGGGCAAACAGCCTACTCCTGTTCCTATTTCTTATGTTATGTTCTTATTATATCCCATCTTGTGGCCTCAGGCCATCCATGACCACCACAGGAATTCTGCTTGTTCACTGAAGAATTTGTGGAGTGTTAATCAATATAACAGCATCAGTTACCTCACCCCGAAGTTCATAAATCAAACCAAGACTTGCATTTGCATAGCACCCTCCATGATCAAAGGATGTCCCAAAACATTTTACAGCCAATGAAGTACTTTTGAAATGTAGTCACTGTTACAGTATAGGAAATGTGGTAGCCAATTTGTAAACTCCCATAAACAGCAAAATAATCTGTTTTTGTGATAAATATCGGTCAGTACACTGGGCACGGCTCCCCTCCTCCTCAAAATAATGCTATGAGATCCTTTAAATCCAACTGAGGGGGCAGATATCTCAACTGAAAGACGACATCTTTGACAGTGTGCAGCACTCCCTCAATACTGGAGTGCCACCTTGATTTTTGTGCTCAATCCCTGGAGCGGGGCTTTGGACTCTCAACCTTCTGACTCAGAGGCAAGAGTGCTACCACTGAGCCACAGCTGGCACAGAGTTTAAGAGTTCAAATCCAGTCACAAATACGAACAGTCGGAGCTGGGGGTGGGATGGGGCAGGGTGGGAAAGCAGCATATTTAGTCGCGAATAGCAAGTACTTCATTTCTTTTCAAATACAAAAGTAACCAGGGAACAACATCCCACTGCACGGATTTGCACAATCACAAGTACCTCATTTTCCTCTTGCTCCTCCGCCTCACTGCTGCGGGAACTCTCATCATCAGTGAAGTTGCTACCTTCGCTGTCAGACATCCTGTGGACTCAGTGAAAGCCTGAAGTAGAAAGGAAACTTGAAATAAGGCAAGATTTATGCAACTTGGATGCTTCTGTGGCTTTTATGCAGTATTTCAATTGAGCTTGGGTGTACAAAAGAACTTCAGATGGAAAAAGTTGAAAACACCCGTAAACAACGTACACCTGAGAAGCACACAAAAATAAAACACATACATTAAATTATGTATAAAATCTGAACGCTGGACCAAAACGACTTAGATCCCACAAGCAGTATTTGAGGACAAGAAAGCGAAACAGTTAACATTTCAGGTCAGTGACCTTCTCTCAGGACTGACATTTTAGTGACAATTTGATTTGCCTGATCTTCCAGCTGAATGAGAAAACTACTGAATCCACTGTGTGCATCTCTACAGAGAGCCAGCATGGACTAGATGGGCCGAATGAACACAAGAATTATGAGGAGTAAGCCATTCGGCCCCTCAAGCCTGCTCCGCCATTTCATAAGATCATGGCTGATCTGATTGTGGCCTCAGCTCCACTTTCCTGTCCATCAAACCCTCTACCCCATAACCCTCGACATCCGCTGTGCTGTAATGACTCTAGCAGGATAGATTTGAAAAGCAGAGAGATTACGTTAAACTTGCACAGAACCTTGATAAGACAACATTTGGACATACAGTGCCCAAGAAGAATTACAAGGGTGATTAGACCAATCAGGAAAGGTAGACGAAAAAGGCGAAGGAGTAACCTGACAGAGAGCTTAAACATTATGGAAGGGTTCAAAGGGTAGACATAGAGACGGTGTTTTCACTTGTGGGGAGTCCATACCCAGAGAGTGGTTAAAACTTGGAACTCACTACCACAAGATATATTTTATGCAAATAGGTGCAATTAAAGGGATGCTAGATTAAAATAAAACACGAGGGAGGAAGGAACAGAAGCGTATGTTGGTAGGGTTAGATGAAGTAGGGTGGGAGGAGGCTCACAGCATGGAGCTGTTGGGCTGAATAGCCTGTTGCTATGCTGCACATTCTTTGCAATTCTATGCAATATAAAATTGAGAGTTATATCCTTTAATTTTAGTGCAAGCACCACTAACATTTAAAAGTTACATAATAACTTATTTAAAGAGATTACTGACATTTGAAAAGTTGGGTGATCACAACTGATTAAATTCTGAAAAAGTAAGACATCTGTTGGAAAAGTTTCAGGATTAACTAGTCCATGGGCAGAATTTTACAATCCCTCGCTGGTGTGTTTATAGGTGGTAAGTAACCGTAAAATTTCTCGGGATGGCGTTCCCACGCCCTCACCGGCCATTCTCCCAACACCCCCACCCCCCACTACCGATCTCCCCCCCGCCCCCCCCACCCCGGGCCACACCTCCCCTCCCCACCCTGAGGCCCCCACACTTAACTTGGTCCTGGACTTCTGGGACTTGGGCAGTCCTGTCCACTGCAGCTTCTGGCACTGCAGGGACTAGAGAGCTGCTGGCCAATCAGATTGGCTGGCAGGTCTCTGAGGCGGGACTTCCTTGCAAGTGAGAGGTGGAAGTCCCACCTCCAGCTGTTAATGCTTGTTGGAGCGTGAAATCACTGCAGGAGCAGGCAGTATCGGTGGGGATGTGTTCTCCATGGACTTTTTAGATGGCAGGAAGGGAAACCCTGCTATCCTAAAAATCCTGGCCCATGAAATTGCTCAAAGTAGCAGATTAACATCAAAATGCAGTTTTAAGCACCCTGATAACAATCAGCAATGGCAAATAGATGCAATTGGTTGATCACAGAACTGTACTGTACTGGGCACCGAGTCAATATTTTAATCATTCATTTAATTCCTGTATTTCATTCTTATCATTGTGCCATATTGGTCCAACGATTTCCTCATTTCATCTTTGGTTCTTTTGCCATTCAACTTATATCGGTAGCCCCTGGTTCTTAACCCTTCTGCTGATGAAAGCAGTTTCACTTTACTCTGTCTAGACCCCTCAGGGACTCAACACCTCTCTTAAATATCCTCTTAACTGTCTCTTCCCCAAGAAGAATAGTCCCAGCCCCAACCCATCCACATCTTACATCACCCAATTTTCTCTCATTCTCCTTCTGAAGTCATTGAATCATGTCCGGACATGATTCCAAATGTTCCCCCTTCACAGCTTTGATCAAATGATTTTCCATGTGCAAGGCTAGTTAATGAAATCTGATGGGTTATTCAACTATTGAGAGCATCATAAGCAATCCCATTCTCACCCACATCCAGACAACTGCACACAGAGGAAGAGGCAACTGGATAGCAAATTTAAAACAGAGGATATGGTCAACCTCATCATCTTAACCTGGAAACATTGCAGCCAATTGCAAGTTCCACCCACAAAGGGATGAAAGCTTCTAAAACAGAATTACCGCAGTTTTTTTGTTTTTTGAAAGCTTCTAAAGTCTTCCAAACAAATTTTCCCTTTGTGGGCTGTGTGATCATAGAGCCATACAGCACAGGCGGCCATTCAGGCAATGCTGTCTGTGCAGCCTGTTTGAAAAAATTCTCTTCTCGTGGCAGTATAAATTGTTGTTCCCCCGTTATAATTTGGTAATTTCTTGCGAGCCAGCCTAATGAGTGCAAGATGAAGAGCTTCGATGGCATGTCTCTTTTTTCCAGCAATACATTTTGAAAGAGTTACTCATATTGCCCAACATCTACTGTTACCCCATATTCCTGAAAATATTTCCTTGAATGTTACCATTCAGTCCAAGACCACCACCCTCTCAGGCAGTGTTTCCCAGATCATAACTTACTGCACAAAATGATTCTGCCTATTTCCACTCTGGGTCTTTTTGGCAATTGTCTTAAATATGCAACCTCTGGTTATCAACTCTCCTGCCAATTGGAAACCATTTCTCCCTATCTATTTGATTAGTTGGTCATTTTGAACACCTCATTAAATCTCCCTACACACTTCTTTGCTCCAAGGAGAACAATCCCAGCTTCCCGAGTATCTCCACATGTCTGAAGTCCCTCATTCCTGATACTATGTACTCTGTACCCTCTCCATGGCCTTGATACCCATAACGAGTATTAAGAAGCTAACTCACTTCCCTACATGTGCAATTTTGCTTCGTAACTGCACCTAATTTCCTCAAAACATCTTTAAAAACACAAATCAAAAATGAGCAGCAACCTGCCTTTTAATGACATGATCTGAAAACACAGCTTCAGTTACCAAGTGTACACTGATGACATCCAACTTTACCTCACCACCCTCTCTCCCAACTCCCCCACTGTCTCTAAATTATGTGTTCTAACATTCAGTATTGAATGGGCAGAAATTTCCTCCAATTAAATATTAGGAAGGCTGAATCTATTGTCTTCTGTCCCTGCCACTAACTCCCTTCCCTAGCCACTGACTCCACCTGTCTGGTCACATTCTGATACTGAGCCAAACTGTTTGCAACTTACAGTGACTACACTTCACAAATACTTCATTAGATGTAAAATGCATTGAAACATCCACTGGATGTGAAAGGTGCTATATAAATGGAAGTCTGTCTTTCTTTCCTATAAGCACGCTATCACTAAGATTTAAAAACAAAAAAACTGCGGATGCTGGAAATCCAAAACAAAAACAGAATTACCTGGAAAAACTCAACAGGTCTGGCAGCATCGGCGGAGAAGAAAAGAATTGACGTTTCGAGTCCTCATGACCCTTCGACAGAACTAGGATTCTGTCACTAAGATTGTCTATTTCCACCTCCATAACATTGCTAAATTCTGGCCCAGCCTCAACCCTGATCAATGCTAAAACCATCACGCATGTTTTGTTAACTCCAGATGTAACTATTCTGTTGTACCCCTGGTTGGATTCCCATGTTCTACTCTCCACAATCTTGAGGTCATCCAAATCTCTGCTGCCCATGTCCTGATCACACCAAATCTCATTCACCTATATCCTTTGTTCACTGACTATATTGGCAGCCAGCCAAGTAATACTTTAAAATTCTGATCCTTGTTTTAAAATCTCTTCATAGCCTCCCTATCTCTGTGAATCTCCTCCAGCCCAACAACTTTCCAAGATAACTGTGCTCATCCAGTTTTGCCCTCGAGTGTCCTCAATTTTAACCATGGCACCAATGGTGGCCATGTCTTCAGCTCCCAAGGCCCTAAGCTCTGGAATTGCCTCCCTAAACCTCTCCATTTCTCTTTCATCTTTTAAGATGCTCCTCAAAATCTATCTCTTTCACCAAGAATTTGGTAATTTGGTCTATTATTTCATGTAGCCTGGTGTCAAATTTTGCTTTATAGCACTTAAAGTTAAAGGTGCCATGTAGGATAGGAACATAGGACTTAAGAGGAGTAGGCCATTTGGCCCTTCGAGCCTGCTCCACCATTCAATAAGATCACAGCTGATCTGGTTGCCTTCTCAACTCTTCTTTCCTGTCTGCCCCCATAACCCTTGATTCCACTGTCTATCAAAATCTGTCTAACTCTGCATTGAACAAATTTAATGGCCCAACCTCCACTGCTTACTGGAAGAGAATTCCACATACAACCAACCCTCAGAAAAAAATTCTCATCTCAGTCTTACACTTAAACTGTGTCTCCTGGTTCTAGTCTCTCTCACAAGTGGAAACACCCTCCCGGTATTTACCCCATCAAGTCCCCTTAAGATCTTGTATGTTTCAATTAGATCACCTCTCATTCTTCTAAACTCCAATGGGTATGCACCCAACCTGTTTAACCTTTCTTCATAGGATAAGCCCTTCATCCCAGGAATGAGTGAATCAAACCAGCAATTATATCCTTTTTCAAATAATGAGACCAAAACTGTACAGAGTATTCCAGATGTCATCTGACCAATGCCTGTACAGCTGCAATAAATCTTCCCTACTTTTATATTCCATTCCTCTTGCAATAAATGCCAACATTCCAATTGCCTTTTTAATCACTTGCCGTACCTGCGTGCTAACTTTTTGTGATGCATGTACCAGGACACCCAGATCCCTTGTACTGCAGAGTTCTGCAATCTCTTTTCATTTAAATAGCATTCAGCTTTTGTATTCTCCCTGTCAAAGTGGACAAGTTCACATTTTCCCACACGAACTCCATTTGCCAAATTTTGTCCACTCATTTAACCTGTCCATATACTTTTGCAGACTCTCTACCACTTCTCGACAACTTACTTTCCTACCTATCTAGGTGTTACCAGCAAATTTAGTTACCATACATTAGGCCTCTTCAGCCAAATCATCGATGTAGATTGTAAATAGTTGAGGCCCTAGCACTGATCCCTGTGGCACTCCACTAGTTACAGCTTGCCAAATTGAAAAATACCCATTTATCCCTACTCGCTGCTTCCTGTTAGCCAACCAATCCTTTATCCATGCTAATATGTAACCTCCTACACCATGAGCTCTTATTTTGTGTAGTAACCCTTGAGGTGGCACCTGATTTTGAAATCCAAGTATACCATATCTACCGATTCCCCTTTAGCCGCCGTGCAAGTTACTTCCTCAGAGAACTCTGATAAATTAGTTAAAAATTAAAATAATTTTTAAAAATTATTTCCTTTTCACAAAGCCTCCTTAATAATGGATTCTAGCAATTTCCTTATGACAGATGTTAGGCTAACTGGCCTATAGTTTCTTGCTTCCTGTCTCCTTCCTTTCTTGAATAAAGGTGTTACATTAGCTATTTTCCAATCCACTGGGACCCTTACAGAATCTAAGGAATTTTGGAAAATTATAATCAATGCATCTACTATCACTCCAGCCACTTATTTTAAGACACTAGGATGCAGGATACCAGGTCCTGGGGACTTGTCAGCCTTTAGGTCTAATAGTTTTCCCAGCACTTTTTCCCTACTGATGGCGTGTTTTAAGCTCCGCATTCCCTTTTGATTTTCTAGTATCTTTGGGAAGTTTTCAAGACTTCTACAGTGAAGATGGACACAAAATACCTGTTCAATGCCTCTGCCATTTCCTTGTTTTTCATTATCAATTCCCCAAATTCTCTTTCTAGAGGATCAACAATAGCTTTAGTTACAAAAACAAAAATAAAAATACCTGGAAAAACTCAGCAGGTCTGACAGCATCAGTGGAGAGGAGTACAGTTAACATTTCGAGTCCATATGACTCTTCAACAGAACTAAGGAAAAATAGAAGAGAGGTGAAATATAAGTTGGCTTAAGGGGTGGGGATGGGACAAGTAGAGCTGGATAGAGGGCCAGTGATAGGTGGAGATTGCCAAAAGATGTCACAGACAAAAGGACAAAGAGGTGTTGACGGTGGTGATATTAGCTAAGAAATGTGCTAATAGGTGACATTAAGGGTAGAAAGCAGGACAAGCAAGGTACAGTTAGCCCTAGTGGGGGCACGGTGGGGGGAAGGGATCAAAATAGGCTAAAAGATAGAGATAAAACAATGGATGGAAACACGTTTAAAAATAATGGAAATAATTGGGGAAAGAAAAATCTATATAAATTATTGGAAAAAAGGGGCATTGGAAAGAGGGTGGGGATGGAGGAGAGAGTTCACGATCTAAAGTTGTTGAACTCAATATTCAGTCCGGAAGATGAGGTGCTGTTCCTCCAGTTTGCGTTGAGCTTCACTGGTACATTGCAGCAGGCCAAGGACAGACATGTGAGCATGAAAGCAGGGTGGAGCGTTGAAATGGCAAGCGACAGGGAGGTCTGGGTTATGCTTGTGGACAGGCCGAAGGTGTTCCGTAAAGTGGTCACCCAGTCTGCGTTTGGTCTCTCCAATGTAGAGGAGACCGCATTGGGAGCAGCGAATGTAGTAGACTAAATTGAGGGAAGTGCAAGTGAAATGCTGCTTCACTTGAAAGGAGTGTTTGGGCCCTTGGACGGTGAGGAGAGGGGAAGTAAAGGGGCAGGTGTTGCACCTTCTGCGGTTGCATGGGAAGGTGCCATGGAGGGGGCTGAGGTGTAGGGGGTGATGGAGGAGTGGACCAGGGTGTCCCGGAGGGAACAATCCCTGCAGAATGCCACCAGGGGGGGTGAAGGGAAGATGTGTTTGGTGGTGGCATCATGCTGGAGTTTGTGGAAATGGCGGAGGATGATCCTTTGAATATGGAGGCTGGTGGGGTCATAAGTGAGGACAAGGTGGGCCCTATCATGGTTCTGGGAGGGAGAGGAAGGTGTAAGGGCAGATGCGCGGGTGATGGGCCGGACACGGTTGAGGGCCCTGTCAACCACCGTGGGTGGAAAACCTCAGTTAAGGAAGAAGGAAGGCATGTCAGAGGAACTGTTTTTGAAAGTGGCAACATCAGAACTGATGCAACGGAAGCGAAGGAACTGAGAGAATGGGATGGAGTCCTTACAGGAAGCAGGGTGTGAGGAGCTGTAGTCAAGGTAGCTGTGGGAGTCGGTAGGCTTGTAATGAATATTGGTGGACAGTCTATCACCAAAAATTGAGACAGAGAGGTCAAGATAGGGAAGGGAAGCGTCAGAGATGAACCATGTGAAAATGATGGAGGGATGGAGATTGGAAGAAAAATTAATAAATTTTTCCATGTCCAGACGAGAGCATGAAGCAGCACTGAAGCAGTCATCGATGCACCGGAGAAAGAGTTGTGGGAGGGGGCCGGGTTAGGACTGGAACAAGGAATGTTCCACATACCCCATAAAGAGACAGGCATAACTGGGGTCCATGTGGGTACCCACAGCCACACATTTTATTTGGAGGAAGAGAGAGGAATTTAAGAAGAAACTGTTCAGTGAGAGAACAAGTTCAGCCAGACGGAGGAGAGTAGTGGTGGAGCGGGATTGTTCGGGCCTCTGTTCGAGGAAGAAGCGGAGAGCCCTCAGACCATCCCGGTGGGGGGTGGAGGTGTAGAGGGATTGGACGTCCATAGTGAAGAGGAGGCGATTGGGGCCAGGGAATTGGAAATTGTTGATATGATGTAGGGTGTCAGAGGAATCACGGATGTAGGTGGGAAGGGACTGGACAAGGGGAGAGAGAATGGAGTCAAGATAGGATATGACATAGGGTGTCTTTAGTTACCCTTTTCCTATTTAAATACTTGTAGAGACTCTTACCATCTGTTTTTATATTACTAACTAGCTTTCTCTCAAAATCAACATTCTCCTTTTTTTGTCATTCTTTACTGGTTCTTAAAATCTGACCAATCTTCAGACCTACCACTAATATATGCTGATTTGTAGTGTTTCTTTCAAGTTGATACAATCCTTAACTTCTTTATCGAGCCATGGATGATGCGTCCTTCTCTGAATGGTTACAACACAGGAGGCCATTCAGCCTATCGTGTCAGCACTGGCTCTCTGAAGCAACAATTTACCTAGTGCTGTGCCACTCCCCCGCCTTCTCCCCGTAGCTCTGCACATCCTTCCTTTTCAGAAGACAAACCGATTCCCTCGAATGCTTCGACTAAAGCTGCCTCCACCACACACTCAGGCAGTGCACTCCTGATCCTAACCACTTGCTGTGAGAAAGTTTTTTCCTCATGTCTCCATTGCTTCTTTAGCCAATTACCTTTCATTTTTGATCCTTTCATAAATGGGAATGGTTTCTGCCTATCTACTCTGTCCAGACCCCTCATGATTTTGAAAACCTTTATCAAATCTAATGAGAAACTTAAAGGGAAAAGTTCTCCTCAGAGACCTACATTGGTTGCCTATCCAATAATGGATCGGCCTCTCGGGATGGTGTCCTATACTGCATGTGTTATATAAATGCAAGTTGCTCTTGTCTACTAGTCTTCAAATTAAATATTTTATTCAGTCTAGGGCCCAGTGCAGGTGGAAATACATGCAAGATATTTGCATAATATTCCAGAGGACAACACTTCACTGAGATGCTAACTGAATTAAAATCAGCATACAACAATTCTTTAACTGTTCACGTTTAACAATTAAATCAATGTTTGCAGAGCAATCCATAAACAACTGAATATACATTTCATCATAAATTTAATTTATGTAAATTTGACTTATGGTCTTACTGGGATAAATCTTTGCTGAGTTATTAACTATCTTCTTTGTGCTTTGTTTGCTTTTTTAAAATGGCATTAATCAGAGTTGCAACTGAGTGATTTATGGTATCTGTACCCCAGTTCCTTTTGCTCTACTATTCCATTTAAACCCTTTTCTAAGCAGCTTCCTTACTTTTCCTACCAAAATGTAGCTTATCTATATTTTAATTCATTTGCCAATTACACACCCATTCTGAAAGTTTATTACATGCTCTTGTAGCTTATCAGTCTTCCTCAGTATTAATTCTAGCTCATCTACTCCCCCATCCGAATCTGGTATTGCCTACAAATTTTGATTTCGTACTTTGGATTCCCGAGTCCAAGTGGTCCCAGCACCAATCCTTCTGAAACACCACTTCCCACCATTTGCGTGTCTGAGTAGCTTTTTAACCTCTACTTATGTTCTACCGCCAGCTTGTTATCTATTCTACTACTTGTCCCTCGAATCCACATGCTCTGACGAGTATACTAAACCATACTTTATCATAGATCTTTTCAAAAATTAACGAAGATATCACAATCAGAGCAGGCACTGCTGCAAATACACACCAGTCTGTAACTAATAGTGAAAGACGGATAAACTAACAGAAGATTCTTTCATCAGCACTGATGAGGTCTGATAAAGGGTCACACTTTAAACATGAACACACCTTTCTTTTTCAAAGAACAAAGAAGCATACAGCACAGGAACAGGCCCTTCAGCCCTCCAAGCCTGCGCCGATCATATTGCCAGTCAACTAAAACATTTTGCACTTACGGGGTCCATATCCCTCTATTCCCATATTTCAGATGGTTGCTTAGTTCTTGTGCATTTCCAGCAAGTTATTTCACATTCCAGGATTTGTGGTTTCCTATATTTTATATATTACAATATTCTTGCATCACTGCAGCTATAGTGTCAGAGTTCACATGGTATAATTTAAAATTAGGAGAAAATGTTTAACAACTAGGACATTTGAAACAGTTAGCTGGTGAGCCCAATGCAGAACTCCATAGACGCTTGCCAGTGGTTTCATATTGCCCAATGACCTCAGTATGGGTTTGAATCAGTCAAAACTGATAAGCGTAAACATCATCTCACTCTACTGGCTACATGATCTTCAGCAGTCTCTTCCCAGCTCTTTGTAAGCATTGTCCCAAACAGAACTCTAGTGCTTCTAATGTGACACTAAATTGGTAATTTCACTTGGGCATTATGACATACAAAAGCAGATATTTATATAACGCCTTTAAGGTAATGAAACGCCACAAGGCACTTCAAAATAACATTATATAACAAAGTATGACCCTGAGCCACATAAGATGTCAGGTCAGATGACCAAAAGCTTGGTCAAAGAAGTAGGTTTTAAGCAGTGTCTTAGCGGAAGAAGATGAGATAGCGGGGCAGTAGAGATGTAGGGAGGGAATTCCAAAGCTTCCAGGCAACTGAAGGCACGACCACCAATGGTGGAGCGATTAAAATTGGGAATGCACAGGAGGCTAGAATTAGGGGAACGTAGATATCTCAGAGTGGGGTAGGTTAGAGGAGATTGCAGAAGCAGGGAGAATTCTGAAAACAAGGATGAGAATTTTAAAATCATACCGGAAAAGTAGCGCATTGCTGCTCCAAGGTGGGGTTCAGGCATACTGCTGAAGCACAGTGCAACAAATTGGGCTGTGTCCATGGTATACCTGAACTGGGAATGTTCCACAGTGGAACACTCTGTGGTATGATTTGACTCCAGCCGTGTGATAACGGCCCGAACTAGGGAAACATTTCCTTTCCCAGCATGAATATAGCTCAATGAGTACAAAAAAATTACCAAAAGCAAAACATAATGAGCAAGCATCCCCTTTTAGCTGCTTCTTTGTAGAACTTTTAAAAAGCACTCAGGATAGAATCTCTGGTTCTCTCTATGATAAAACAAAGAAACCTTTAAAAGGGTGCAGCAGTTCAACCAATGGTAAGCATCGAAAATCTTTATCTTGACACTAAAAATTTGTTTGTACCTTTTCACCAGAAATCACAAAAATTTGACTGGAGAAGTAACCAAGTAACTAGCTCTTCAAAACAACAATAATGCTGACTGAACAACTAATAATCTAGATAAAAAACCAACTATTTTTCGTAAATATTCTCCTCCACCTTCCCTGAAGTCACTGATTCTTGCTTAGGTGCAGTTTACACAGATATCAGTCGCCCTTTAATACCTTATTACATAGTCATGCTTCACATGAGCTTGGAGAGGGAGTATCGAGAGGCTACATAACCATGGAAAAATCACAGCAGAGCCTGTTACTGTCCTCAAAGTCATGTACATTTTCTTTTCACATATCTGACCACATATCCACACCATCATAAAGACTGCCGATTTTCACGTCTGTAACATCACCCCATTCCGTCACTGCCTCAGCTCATCTGCTGCCAAAACCCTCATCCATTACTTCCAGATTTGACTATTCCAACACTCTCCTGCCTGTCCTCCCATCTTCTGGCCCACGTAAACTTGAGATTATCAAATACTCTGCTGCCTGTGTTCTTACTTGCACCAATATCCATACACCCCTACACTTGCTGATCCACATGGGCTCCTGATTCGGTGATGCTTCCATTTAAAAATTCACATCCTTGTTTTCAAATCCCTCCATATCGTCCCTCCCTACCTCTGTAAACTCCACCAGCCCCACAATCCTCCAAATCTCTGCAGTCCTCCAATTCTAACCTCTCGTGCTCTCACCACTGGTGATTTCCTCATTTCTGGGTCCCCTGTAGCCTTGAATAGAGGATATTTGCTGTGGTTTGTCAGTAATTACATTATCATTTAATCATGCAATGACCAGGTTGGTGAAAGTCAAACAGATGGACTGCAGTGTCATTTTGTATAGCAATTCCTTTGTAATTTCAAGTCCTATATGGTACATGGGCCCTATTGTTGAATATGAGAACAAAATCTTGTATACACTGCTTCCTTGCAACCTTTAATGCATCTTCCTCTCTGGGAAAGAGTTCCACACACCCTCTGTTTGGGAGATGAATATCTATTCACAAATGAAGCAGGACTCACTGGAAACCTGTTGCTGGGAGGTGCTCCCTGCGGCCAGGGCTCTTCAGTTAAAACTCACCAGACTGACCCAAGCCACAATGCACAAGATGAGAACTGAGCAGAGGGGCTGGATGTCACACTTAAGACTTCAAGCTGGACCCAGCAAGCGGGGAAAGGGTGGGGAAAGGGTGGAGAGAGGGTGGCAATGTGGGAGGTGGTGATGAAAGGTACCCCTGGGGAGGGGAGGCGATGGCAGATACCCCCAGGAGAGAAGGGTGGGGGTGGAGGTAATGGCAGGTACCCCGGGGGAGGGGAGGGGGAGAGGAGAGGGGAGGGGAGGGGATGGAAGATGCCCCAGGAGGGATCAGGTAATGGCAGATACGGAGGGGGGGGGGGGGGAGGTGATGACTGATGACACCCCAGGAGGGGGAGGTGATGTCTGATACCCCCGGGATGAGGGGGAGTTGGGGGGAGGGCGGTTGGTGATGACAGATACCCCTGGGATGGGGGGGGTTGATGACAGATACCCCCGGGATAGGTTGGTGATGACAGATACCCCTGGGATGGGGGGGGTGGGTGGTGATGACAGATGCCCTTGGGGTGGGGGGGGCATGTGATGACAGATACCCCCGGGTTGGGGGGGGTTGGTGATGACAGATACCCCCGGGATGGGGGGTGGGGGTGAGGGGGTGAAGACAGATACCCCCGGGTTGGGGGGGGTTGGTGATGACAGATACCCCCGGGATGGGGGGTGGGGGTGAGGGGGTGAAGACAGATACCCCCGGGATGGGGGAGGGGGGGGTGATGATAGATACCCCCGGGATTGGGGGGGGGGTTGATGACAGATACCCCCGGGATGTGGGGGGGGGGGGTGTTGGTGATGGGAGATACCCCCGGGATAAGGGGGGCAGGGTTAGGCCGGCTCTGGCTCAGTGCCGCGGCCTAGCTGCTGACTTCGAGCCTGGGCTGGGAGTTTGAGACCGATCCCCTCCCCTCCCCTCGCCAAGAGCCCAACCAAGACCGTTTTGAGGCGGCCTTTCCTCGCCTGCTTCCCCCTCCGTTCCTCGGCATCCACCTGCCGCTCACTTACCGACAACCGCCAGCCCTCCCGCGGGGAGAGATCGATCAAAGCCTCCCCTCCCCCCCTGCGCCCGCACTGCCAGCGCCTCAGGGATTGACGTGCGCGCAACCACATCCCCCCCCGTACAGCCGCGCCGTGCGTGCGCGCCCGCGCCCACGTGCCTGGCGGGCGGCGCGCGCAAGTGATCCCCTTGTGATTGACAGCCTCTGTCTCAGACATTGATCCATGTAGTTGGACCATTAATTCGCTTCTCAACACAATGACTTGTTCCTTAAACTTCAACATGTTATAAATTACAATACTATATAATTGTTAATTCAGCATGAGGTGTCAGATAGACCATGTTTGCTTATCAAATGCGTAACTATTTTTGTCCTTTGGTTTAACCACATTATTTAACAACCACAGTTGGTTTAAGAATATTATTTCCAATCACATCTTGACGCTTTCTGGACAACATTAGCTGTTATACTTTGCAACTTGGCCTTGGCATAAAAGGACAACTAACTTCAGAAAAAGATCATAAAATCATACTAAAAGGTCATAAAAAGATTACTAAGCCTGATACTGAATTCCCCAATTCCCTTCTTTTACGATCATAATCAGTGTGGTTTTGGAAAGGGAGGAGTGTGTGCATCTCTGCGATCCCCTTGAGTATCTATTCAATTTGAATAACAACAGCAAGCTTTCGTGGGTTTAAATAAAAAGGATTATTTATTCCCACATTCAACCCGAAAGTCTGAACACTACATCATTCACTTGACTGGGTGGATATTGGGAGACTGTGTTTCCCACACACACAAGAAAGATACAGTTAAATAAGATAGTATACTTTTACAAGTTGTGTACTAAAAGAGTAGTTCGTATAGCCATTTGGTTGTACAAAACTTGAGTATTGCTGAAAAAAGTGACATGCTGTCAAAGCTTTCTGTCTTGCACTGATCAGGATATCTTGGAAGAAATTACCAACTGCAACAGAGGAACAACAATTTATACAGCAGAAGAGAGTGCTGATCGGTTGGCAAGTGGAGTCTGATTGGTGGAGGCATTGCCATGGAGAATGCAGCATGAAACAGTTAACTGCCCAGCTTTGTTCATATTCAAACTGGGCGGGTCACCTCTGATTGGTCAAGACATTGCCCGGGGGAATGATTGTTCCCTAAGCTTTTGTTTGGTTGAAAAAAGTGCAATACATGGACGTTCCTCCTCCAGGACAGGACCCTATGTGAACTTATGTAGCTTCTAGCATGTGTAAGCCTGACTGTGAGCCTGACTGACAATCTTAAATTGGTTTTCAATGTAATTCTTAGCAGTTCCCATGTCTTGTTGTGGGAGAACAGTCGTTGCCACCCACAGTAATATGGGAGACAAGTCGGGGGTTGGCAGGAAGGACACCCATTTTATTTTACAAGCAACCTCGCCTTCAAATACGCCAATGGAGGTGGGTGGGGGTGGAGTGGGGGCATAGAACCTTAGGGTAGGAATAAACAGGGCTTTTTTGGGTAAGCAGATTTTAACTAGTGGAGTGATGCAAGGATCAGTGCTTGAGTCTCAACTATTTACAATTGATATCAATGAGGGGATTGAATGTAATGTAATTGCTGATCATACCAAGTAAGGCAGGAAAACAAGCTGTGAGGAGGAGACAAAGGGGCTACAAAGGGATGTAGAGTGGTTAAGTGAATGGGTAACAATGTGACAGATGGAGTGCAATGTGGGGAATGTAATGTTCATTTTGGCCAGAAGAATAGAAAAGCGGAATATTTTTTACAAGGTGAGAAATACATATCTGCTGGTATTCAGAGGGATTTGTGAGTCCTTGTGTAAAAATCACAGAAAGTTAATATGCAAGCAGAGCAGGCAAATGGGAAGGAAGGTGGAATATCCACCTTTATCACAAGGCTGTTTGAGCATAAAAGTAAGGAAATGTTGCTGCAATTTCATCAGGTTTTTGTGAGAATAGACCTGGAGTAAAAGCAAGATATTGTGGATGCTGGAAATCCGAGATGAAAAAAAAAAATGCTGGAAATATTCAGCAAGTTAACTCTGTTTCTTGCTCCACTGATGCTGACAGCCCTTCTGAGTATTTCCAGCATTCTCTGTTTTTATTCCTGGAATATGAAGTACAGTTTTGGTTTCCATATTTAAGGATGGATATACTTGCCTTCGAGGGAGTCAATGAAAGTTCACTAGATTCTTTGCTGGGATGAGAGGGTTGTCCTGAGAGGAGAAATTGAGTAGAATGGGTGTATATTCTCTGAAGTTTAAAAGAATGGGAGATGATCTCATTGAAGTATATAAGATCCTGAGGAGACTTAACTGGGTGGATGTTGGGAGACTGTGTTTCCTCTACGTGAAGAGTCTTGAGCTAGGAAACATAGGATAACAACAGGATAAATGGTTGGCCTTTCAGAACCAAGATGAGGAGAAATTTCTTATTTCAGAGAGTTGTGAATCTATGAGAGAATCTAGAATTAGGGGTCACTGTTTAAAAATAAGGGATCATCCATTTAAGACAGGGATAAGGAGAATTTTTTTCTCTGAGGGTTGTGAGTCTTTGGACAACTCCTCCTCAAAAGGTGGTGGAAAGCAAAGCCTT
The DNA here is from genome assembly GCF_017639515.1 of Carcharodon carcharias. Lineage (NCBI taxonomy): Eukaryota > Metazoa > Chordata > Chondrichthyes > Lamniformes > Lamnidae > Carcharodon > Carcharodon carcharias. The sequence goes on from NC_054500.1 coordinate 6,084,704, forward strand.
TGAATATTTTTAAGGCGGAGCTAGATAGATTCTTGATAAGCAAGGGGGTGAAACGTTGTCAAGGGTAGGCAGGAACGTGGTTACAATCAGATCAGCCATGATCTTATTGAATGGTGGAGCAGGCTCGAGGGGCCGAGTGGCCTATTCCTGCTCCTAATTTGTTTGTTCATATGTATGTTCTACCCTAGAGGACTGTGGGTGCATAGCCAGTAAATAAATTCACGACTGAGGTTGAGAGACTTTTGAACATTAAGGAATTAAGGGATATAGGGAAAGGATGGGAAAGTGGGTTTGAGGTAGAAGATCAGCCATGATTGGACTGAATGACAGAGCAGGCTCCTATTTCTTATATTTATGGATGCCCTCTTCCTTTATTCCTATGCGCTGGCAACTACAATGTGTTGCAGTAACTACAGAGAAATGTCCCTACTTCCTGTCTCAGAGAAGATCATTGTAAGGATCCTCCTCAATTGCCTTCTCCGGTTGGCCAAAGAGCTCATTCCGAATTGCAGTGTGGTTTTTGCTCATCAAGAGGCTTCACTGACACGATCTCCACAGGGAACAACACCAACCATTGAACATGGCCTCTTTCGACCTTCCAAAAGCCTCAACCGTGAAGGTTTATTGAGTATTCTCCTAAAATTTGGTTGCCTCAGGAATTTGTCACCATCCTCTGCCTACTCCACAATAACATGCAAACTGCGATCCTCACCAACAGAACCACCACAGACCCTATCTCAGCGAAGACTGTTGTCAAGCCAGTCTATGTATTCACACCAACCCTCTTCTCCATCTTCCTCGCTGCAATACTGCACCTCATCTCCAACAAATTACCCACAGGCGTGGAGATAATTTACCGAAAAGACAGGAAATTGTTCAAACCACACCGTCTTCAATCCAAAACCAAAATCACTCCAACTTCAATCATTGAGCTTCAGTGCAAGCGATGCTTGTGTGTACGCTCACTCAGAAGCTGAGCTCCAGATCATTGTCAACAACTTCTCTGAAACACATGAAAAAAATGAAACCTTTCATTGAACACCCAGGAAACTAAGGTTCTCTTCCAACCAGCTCCCATAGCACAACACCTTCCACCAACAATTAAGATCAAGGGTTTAATCCTAGAAAATGTGGACCATTTTCCATACCTTGGGAGTCTCCTCTCGACGGAGATAGATGTAGACGATGAATTCGTTGTCACCTCCCATGTGCCAGCTCAGCCTTTGGCTGATTGGGGAAAAGAGAATTTGAGAACCAGGATTTCAAACTCAAGACGATGGCCATGGTTTATAAGGCAACAGTGACGCTGGAGCTCCTGTATCCTTCGGAAAATTGGACAACCTGCAGGAAGTACTTCAAAGCTCTGGAGAAGTCCAAGCGCTGGTGCCTTCGCAAGAGCCTCTAAATCCAAAATCTAAAAGAAAGGCAATCCATCAGCAGTGTCCTCTCCAAGCCAACATGTCCAGCATTGAAGACTTATCACAAAACTAGCTCCAGTCAGCAGGGCATGTCACTCATATGCCTGGCACCAGACTCCTGAAGCAACAGCTCTCGTCGGAACTCAGTGGTGGCAGGAGACTCCTAGGAGGACAGCGGAAATGCTTTGGAGAATCCTTCAAAGCATCCCTGAAGAAGTCAAACATCCCTGCCGATCCTGGCTTGTGACCAACCAAAATGGAGAAGAATCCTTCGGGAAGGCACCAAACACATCGCGAGACTTTGTCAGGAATGTTCAGGTGAATTTGAGATGGAGGGAGCGCTCAAAGATCCAAGCAACTCATCTACCTGATCCTCCAAGCACCACCTGTCCTGCATGTGGCAGAGTCTGCAGATTGTACTTGGACTCATCAGCCATCTCAGAACCCATTGAACAAGAGTGAAAGCAAATCACCCTCAATCCCAGGGGACTGCCTAAGAAGGAGAAGAGATGTATTGGCAATGATTGTTGGAAAGCGTCTATAACAATTTGCATTTATTTGGAATTACATAGATTTTACAGCATAGAAATAGGCCATTGGTCCACTAGTCCACACCAGCATTTATGTTCTACATAAGCTCCTCCCATCCCTCTTCATCTAACCCTATCAGCATATCTTTCTATTCCTTTCTCTGTCATGTGTTTATCTAACATTCCCTTAGATGCATCTGTTCACCTCAACTACTCCTTGTGGTAGCGAGCTCCACATTCTCACCATTTTCTGGATAAAGACATTTCTCCTGAAATCTCCATCAGGTTTATTAATGACTCTGATAATTACGGCCCCTAGTTTTGCTCTGGAGGTCTTGTGGTGCAGTGGGTAGTGTCCCTACCTCTGAGCTAGAAGCTCTGGGTTCAAGTCCCACTCCAGGCCTTGATGACCAAGGAAGGTGCAGTCAAAACAGGTTGAATATCACCTTGTGAATCTTTCCAACAAACACCAATGGGAAGTGGTAAGAATGGGAGAGATTCCTGGTCTGCCATGAGATGGAAAGAAAATCACTTTCCATGCCCCAGGCAAGTAAAAGTTTAGAAACAAAAAAACTGTGGATGCTGGAAATCCAAAACAAAAACAGAATTACCTGGAAAAACTCAGCAGGTCTGGCAGCATCGGCAGAGAAGAAAAGAGTTGACGTTTTGAGTCCTCATGACCCTTCGACAGAACTTGAGTGAGTGTAAGAAAGGGGTGAAATATAAGCTGGTGTAAGGGAGGGGGAGAGAAGTGGAGGGGTTGGTGTGGTTGTAGGGACAAACAAGCAGTAATAGAAGCAGATCATCAAAAGATGTCACAAACAACAGAACAAAAGAACACATAGGTGTTAAAGTAAAAGTTTATGTTGTCATAGTAACTCAGACTCATGGGGGGCGGGCAGCTGGTGGGTTCAGTTGGCTGGATGGTGGGTGTAGATCAGATTGCCACCAATAGCACAGGGTTTGATACCTGTTCTGGCTGAGGTGGATTCAGGATCTGCACCCTTGCCCTACCCATGGTGGAGGTCATGGCACTGTGGATTAGGCCAACCTTTGGGCAGAGAAGTCAAGAAGTAATTTTGGTCTTCCCCACATGGTGAAAGCATCTTTGTACCTTCCTATTATTTGAGTATAAAATGAATATTAAAAGGACAAACCCATTTTGAGTTGCTTGACAACAGAGGCAGTCACCAGACTGGAAGTTTTTCCTAAAACTGTAAAGGACTGCTGTCTGAGCAAGGGAATCCCCCATTATAGTGTTCATTATAGTTAGAGAATATGCTGTTTGTATATATTAAGAATGGGAGAATTCTGCCATGTGAGATAAGATGTGGTTGTGTATCCCTTGAAGACTACAGTTCTTGAAATGAATCACGGAGCTAGTTTCAACTCTGGCTGTAGATCAGAACTTTGGTTTTGTTTGATATTATTAAGAAGGGAGGAGAGTTTGTGCCACCAATATTCTTATAAGGGAGAGATAGTGAGCTGAAATACATAGCTCAGAATCCATTATTGAAATTGTACTGTTTTAATAGTAGCGCATAAATGTTCCCATGCCCAACCACAATCCTGCACCCTCCAGACAATGTTGTGCCTGTGATGACTGTCTAAGACCAGTTCAGCTGAGTAGGGGTCACGTGATTTGTTCAACCAATGTGTGGATAGCACGGGGGAATAAATTCTAGAGAGGGGTTTCCTCGGAAAAGATGGCTGGATGAGGGGCTGACTGGATGCAAGCAGCCTGGGAAGTTCTCATGTAAATAAAGTTTGTTTTGTTTGACTAAGAAGCCTCCCAGAGCGTGTTTCCACAATACCCCAGTGGCAGAATTTCCAAACATCATTTTTAGTACCCCCAGGAAATGTTTAACATCTAAGGATCCCAACCGATGTTCCTACACTTGTCTACTCTTTCAATACCTATCACTCCCTCTCATAGCTCCCACAACCCTAGATCAGACTAACTACAATTACATTCTCTCTTTTTCATACGTTTATCTGTCTCTTGCCTATTTAAAACCTGCAACCTTTTCTCTGTCACTTCCTTCCAAATCAGAGACTTGAAATAAGTCAGGTTCAGAACTCAGGATAAGGTGCTAGCCGTTGTCCTGAAAATATCATATTTTTCATAATATTATTGCAGTTTAGTGTAAAATAGGTTTATGAGTGTGAGTGTCTATGGTTCTGTCTGTGTGATTTGATTTAATTGAACTGGAGTCTGCAAGGTTGAAATTAGCAAAGGAAGTTAGGTGTAAAAGGCATTTGAAACACAAATAAGTAAACTAATGGATGAAGGCAGCACATAGGGTGTGAAAGAAATTTGCATTTTTAGGTAAATGAAGGGGTCGTTTAGGTTTCAAAAGGGACGATAGGATATTTGCAACTAACAAGATAAGCAAGGCCAAGCAGTATGTTTACTTTACCCAAAGGTACTGACCATATTGGCAACATAAATCAGGAAATGGAAGGGAGGGAGGAACTCAGGAAAATTTCAATCACCAGGGAAGTGGTATTGAGCAAATTTGTTGGAGCTGAGAGCTGTCAAGTGCCCAGGTCCTGATGGACTTCATCCTAGGGTCTTAAAATAAGTGGCTAGTGAGACAGTTGATGCATTGGTTTTAATTTTCCGAAACTCCCTAGGTTTGGGATAGGTTCCATTAAATTGGAAAATAGCAAATGTAACTCCATTATTCAAAAAGGGAGGGAGACTGAAAGCAGGAAACTACAGGTTAGTTTAACATCTGTCATAGGGAAAATGTTAGAAGCTATTATTAAAGATGCTATAGCAGGGCACTAGGATAAGTTCTAGGTAATCAGATAGAGTCAACATGGTTTTGTGAAAGGGAAATCGTGTTTAACCAACTTACTGGAGTTCATTGAGGAAGTAACGTGCTCTTGATAAAGGGGATGTACTGTACTTAGATTTCCAGAAGGCATTTGATGAAGTGCCACATCAAATGTTATTGTGGAAAATAAAAGCTCATGGTGTAGGGAGTAACATATTGGCATGGATAGATGATTGGCTGGCCAGCCCAGGAAGCAGAGATTAGGCATAAATGGGTCTTTTTCAGACTGGCAAGATGTAACGAGTGATGTGCCACAGGGATCAGTACTGGGACCTCAACTGTTTACAATGTATATAAATGACTTGGATAAGCGATAGATGATGGTTGCCAAATTTGCTGATGCCACAGAAATAGGTAGGAAAGTAATTTGTGAAGGGGACATGAGGCTACAAAAAGATATAGATAGGTTAAATGAGTGGGCAAAGACCTGGCAAATGGAGTATAATGTGGGAAAAATGTGAAATGGTCCATTTTGGCAGGAAGAATAAAATAGAAGCATATTATCTAAATGTTGAGAGATTGCAGAGCTCTGAGATATTGAAGGATATGTGTGTCCTTGTGCATGAAACACGAAAGGCTAATTTGCAGGTACAGAAAGTAATTAGAAAAGCTAATAGAATGTCATCATTTATTGCAAGGGGAATTGAATACAAAGGTAGGGAGGTTATGCTTCAGTTATACAGAGCACCAGTGAGAGCACATCTAGAATGCAGTGTACAGTATTGGTCACCTTATTTAAGGAAGGATATAAATGCGTTGGAAGCAGTTCAGAGAAGGTTTACCAGACTAATAGCTGGAATTAGTGGATTGTCTTATGAGGAAAGGTTGAACAGACTAGGCTTATATCTGCTGGAGTTTAGAACAGTAAGAGGCGACTTGATTGAAATGTAAAAGATTCTGCGGGGACTTGACAGGATGGATGTGGAGAGGATTATTCCTCTTGTGGGAGAATTTAGAACTAGGGGTCACTGTTTAAAAATAAGGGGTGGCCCATTTAGAGGAGATGAGGAGAATTTTTTTCACTCAAAGGGTCGCGAGTCTTTGGAACTCTCTTCCTGAAAAGGCAGTGGAAGCAGAGTCTTTGAATATTTTTAAGGCCAAGGTGGATTGAATCTTGTTAAGCAAGGGGGTGATAAGTTATCAGAGGTAGGCGGGATGCAGATTTGAGGTTATTATCAGATCAACCATGATCTTATTAAATGACAGAGCAGGCTCAATGGGCTGAATGGCCTACTCCTGCACCTTGTTTGTATGAAAGATTTTTATATTATGGGAAAAGTAAATTTTCAAAGACATCTAGAACAATGGAATTTACAGATTAGAGAGTGAGATACATATATAAAGAAGAATGGAAGGCTATATTGGGGGGCCACATAAGATCTAAAAGGACCATCTAACAGCCTTGGGGAAAAAGTCTCCAGCCACTTTTGCAGAAGTCTGCTGCATCCAGTAACCAATTCCACTGTCGAGTGGGTGCTGTGGTAAACTTGCTGGATTGCCTATCTAAATTTAAAATCTATTTTAGATTGTTGCCTTAAAGAGGTTGTGCAGTTGGGAGTCGGGTTAATTAGGAATTTTGGCGTTTGTTATAGTACTAAGTAACTGTGATCTTGTGTATGTACTTGAAATCTTTTCTCTTGTTAATAAATGTTTTAATTTAATTTTTAAAATCTCTAAAGGTGTTAGTGGGCTCATTACTTCTGAGTTCAGTGCACAAATACTCTCAATAAATACAAATTGCAAAACTGTAGTGATAGCATGGCCAATTTTACCTTGTGGATTTCGTCTGCCTGGCACTCATCACTTTCCACATCATAACATTGTTTAGGACTAAGACAAGGAGAAATTTCTTGACTTAGAGAGTTGTGAAACTTGGAGGTCTTGTGGTGCAGTGGGTGGTGTCCCTGCCTCTGAACTAGAAGCTCCAGGTTCAAATCCCTCACCAGGTCTTGATGGCTAAGGAAGGTACATTCATAACATGGTCAAACAGGTTGAGTATCAACTTATAAGTCCTTCCAATGTGTGCCAGTGGCAGGTATAAGAGTGGGAAAGTTAGCCATTTGGTGGAAAGAAAATTAGAACTGCTACTATCACTATCCATAGTTCCAGGCTACAACATGCATGTAAGAGTGTATGTTGCCATGGCAATTCGGACTCATTGGGGGATGGTTGATATGGTCCAGATTGGTGTCAACAACATGGGGTTGAATCTTTGTTCCGGCTGGGGTGGATTTGGGACCTGCCTCCTTGCCCCGTGTGGTGGAGGTCATAGCACTGTGAACAATACCAAGTGGAACCTCAAGATATACACTTAGCTCACATCTGTCACAGTTCAAAGTGTCTCATCAGAAAGGGTCGCAGCATCAGATTTTTATTAAAACATCATTTTCATGTAATACCAACAAATTGCAAATGAATCTGGATGAAATGTTTCAATCAACATGTCAAGGGGATAAAAATGTCCAATCAAAAATTGGCATTTAAAAAATAGCACCCAAAAGAAATCATCAAAGTTATTCAAAATATATTTTGAAAATTGTGCCAACTTTGGTTCCAACCTTGGTTGTTGAAATAAGGAGAATTTTAATAAACAAGATACGGAAACTCAATCAAAATGAATTAAGCTCACCAAAAACTGTTGCACTTTCGTTTACAATGTTCTCCATTGATGACCTGTGCCTTTCTGAGAAACCTGTATTTGGGTTCATCATCTTTCCCACAGTTGTCACTCTACCAGCTGAATGAAGAAGTGTGGCAGATACCAAGTCTGCCAAGATACATGTTCTCTATTGAGCAGTCACATTTTGGACAGGTGGTGGTGAGGGGATGGTGCGGGAAGTGGGGTGGGTCATGGGGAGGGGAATTCAAGTGTGGCCCACCAGAATTTTATTCATGCTCAACAGCAAGACTCCAGCCTTTCGGAGAGTACGTTAAGTCTAACTGTCGGTATCCCTGCCCCGCCCCCTATGATCAGCAATGCAAAACCTGAGGACTCACAACATTGAAACGAGGGTTGCCAACTCTGCCTGAACATAATCCCAGTGGTTTACAAATGATTTTTCTCCAAGATTGCTCACTCATTAGAATGCCTTGGAGATCACGCTCCAATTCTTTGGAGACGTCAGGACAGTCCTGGAGGGCTGGCAACCTCTCATTGAAACTTGATTTTTAAAAAAATTATCTTCACAGTTGTAAAGCATGAAAACATTAAAGCAAAATAAAACCCAAAAAGTATCTGAAACAAAAACAGAAACAGAAATACCTGGAAAAACTCAGCAGGTCTGGCAGCATCGGCAGAGGAGAGCACAGTTGACATTTTGAGTTCTGTTGAAGGGTCATGAGGACTCGAAACGTCAACTGTGCTCTCCTCTGCCGATGCTGCCAGACCTGCTGAGTTTTTCCAGGTATTTCTGTTTCTGTTTTTCTTTTGGATTTCCAGCATCTGCAGTTTTTTGCTTTTATCCCTGAAAAGTATCTGCTTGGTTTAAACCTGGAACAAATTGTGTAACTAAATATATATTTGAAGAGATATTTGTCTTTGCAACTAAATCATCTGGCCTCCACCATTGGTGGTTGTGCCTTCAGTTGCCTAGGCCCCAAGCTCTGGAATTCCCTTCCTGCATCTCTCCACCTCACGCTCCTTCTTTAATACACTTGATTTATTTATGTGGTAAGTGAAGGAAATATATTTCTTAATCGATCTTCAATAGGTAAGCAAAACATTGTTCGTTTACTCAATTTATTTTTCAATGTTTATTTATCTGTGACCAATTCCACTGGAGAGTTATATAACATCTCTTATTCCATACACATTGGGTGGAATCATCCCAGATTTGCACTAAGGGCGGTAGTGGGTGGGAAAAAGGGTGTTTAACATGCTAGCCGCAATGGTGGCTTTTCGTGCCATATTGTCCCCTTCCCGGCGCGTCCTGCCTCATTAATTATGCATTCCCAGGAAACACACCGGCTCACTGGCGGAGAACCCTCTGATTCACCCACCCTGCCATCATCTCAGGCCTTCAGTAAACCGGGCGTCGCGTTTAAGGGGCCCTCCCACACAGAGCGAGCACTCTTCAAGGGATAGGAAGCTGCTGGGAACTGATGGCTGCCAAAGGGAGGAAACATGCTGCCCCCAAATTTAGTGACCCTCCCTCGGGCACCTAATGGATAAAATGGATACTGCCGTGAAGTCCTCTACCCCCGCTCTGGACGAAGACCAGCAAGACAGGTCAGCAACCCAGCATGGGAGGCAGTGGCAGCGGTGGTCAGTGGCAGAATCCTGCAAAAGAGGACAGCCATCCAGTGCTGGAAAAGGATGAATGCTCTCATCCGTTCCACCAGAGTAAGTCACTCTTCTCGTCATTGTCAACTCACACACTCACAAACCCAGCACACATCCACAGGGATCTCACACCTCAAGGGACAACACCACTAACTCTCACACACACCCTCACATCTTCATCAGGTGCATATCCTCTGGAACTCGTGTCCTCATCCCATGCACTGCTCCGCTCACCACACAAACATTCCACTCAGTGCCACGTGTTCTGCTCACACTCTCTCCATCTGTTTTCACGCAGGAGAAGCTGGTTCACAACAGCAGGGAGAGGTCCCAGACCGGGGGTGGAGTGGCCCACGTTAGACCCCTCACTCCCTTTGAGGAGCGGCCATAGCACTGACCGGTAAGGATGTGGACCGTGCCTGCGGCGATGGTGAAGCCGGCAGTGAAAACCCACGTGAGGATCCTGCACCACATCATCCCTCTCTCAATGTAAATGTGAGTGTCTCTCTCTCCTGCTTTTGATTCTGCTGCCATGCACTCATTATCTCTACTTTGGTTCACAGGGAGCTCTGCCAAGCGAACGACACCCTCAGCCAGCCAGTCCCTCTGCTCCATCCAGGTCCTCACCTCCAGCCAAGACGGCACCCCTCCATTGAAGAGCTGGAAATAAGCAGCCTGGAAGATCCATCACAGCGTTTACCCACAGCCTGCACCAGCACAGAGACATACAGACCTCGGTGGGTCCTAGATCTAGAGCAGACTTGGGCTCACAATCTGGTGGTCATCGCATGGTCATGTGTCCGCAGCAGGAGGAGGCAGGTTCGGCCAAGCTCCCCGGCACTCAGAGAACTGCTGGAGAAGAGGCATCTGTGAGGTTCGAGTCAGATGACGAGCCTCTGGATTTGGTCTTCAAACTCATTATGGAGTCAACAGAAAGCAGGGGAACATCATGCACAGCTGTTGGAGCCCCTCAACAGAATGGCATGAGAGTTGGAGGAGTGCGTCCGCCTGCTCTCTGATAAAGTGGTACCCATATGTGCACACATTGAGGTCTCCACTGGGAGGATGGTGGATGCCATGGAGACTCTGGTCCAGCAGAATGTGGAGATGCACGTAGACCTGCACTCCATCAAGGTAGTCATGGGTGAGGTCCTGCAGTGGCAATGTGAGAGGGAAATGAGGCACCTCGACATCCCCCCAAGTTCTCCTTCCCCTCAAGGAGTCAGGCCGGGGCCCTCAGGCACCTGAAGGGAGTAGGAGCAGCAGCTGGACACCCCTGGGTCATCCACTCAGGAATCTCAGAGGCTGTCCTCTCCCTCTGAGTCCCCTTTACCTGTGAGCCCCCCTCAATCTCGTCCTCTGTCACCGCAGAGGGAGCAGCCGGCCCACAGGAGGACAGCCAAAGCAAGCCGGGGCCCTCAAGACCTCAGCACTTCAGAGGAGACACACCAACGTCATCGGAGGCAACAGGACCAACCACTGCACAGGCTGTTTCCGCCCCTCCTGCAGACGTTAAGGCAGCACCTAGCAGAAGTGGTAGGCCAAGAAAAGTTAAGATTTTCTGATCACAAGTGGTTGCACAGGTGAACACATTCTGTCACTTTATAATCTGAAAATATATTCACTTTCACTGGGTAATGTGTAATGGTATCTTTCAGCTTCATTTACAGGCTTCGTGAGTCTTCACCCTGTACCCCACCCCCAACAGCAGTTCAGCAGCATGAACCATGAGTGATTCTGGAGGGAGAGTGCGTGTGTGGCAGGGCCTTTCAGAGCCTCGTGTAAGCCTCTCCCACACACACGGATCCTTCCTCCATCATTCATCTCAATGTCCTGAGTATTTTCAGTGCTGCCTGCTGGGGTTCTCTTTCAGTTGTCCATCTGAGCCGACCTCCATCTCCGCCCACCCACTGATCTCACTCCCATGCAGCACCTGTTCCTGCCCAACATAAGGCTCTGCTCAGTTTCAGTTTGAAAAATGTGATCATAGTGAGGTTTATTATCAGCTCTCCCCTCCTTTCCCCTCCCCCAGTCACCCATGTCCTTTTCCCCATCACTGTTGACTCCCCTGGCATCACCTTCCATTTCCCCAGCATCACCTACCAACCTGAACACTTTTCTTTCCAGGATGTCCAGGTGAACGTGCACATTCCCTACTTTCCCACGAATCCCAGCCTTATCCACACTGACCTCCCTAACCTCTTCCTTCCCACCCCCAGGGTCCACCAACCACTCTTGTCATCCCTTCTATCGCTACAGTCGCACCCTCAGCCTCCCACCCTTCCAGCTCACACTGACCCCTCTCATACTCACCATTCCCTCCTGCCATGCCCACCCTCAGTTTGACCCCCAGGAGGCAGTCATTGACTCCACTCCCATGCACATTTACCTGGACATCCACCCCTCCTGTACTCCCTTCTCCTCCTTGACTCCTCCCTCCCCCTGACCTCCTTCCCCCCCTTCGATCTCCTTCCCCCCAACCCCCCAAACAGACTCCTTCCCCCCTCTGAACTCCTTCCTACCCCTGAAGTCCTTCTGCCCTCTGAACTCCTCCCACTCCAAACTCCATCCCTCACATCTTCCTTCCCCTTACACCTACCTCCCCAGTTGCTGCATTCTCCCCGTTACACCCTCCTCCCCCCATACTCCCTCCACCCCCACCTCACCTCCCCCGATATCTTTGTTTCCCCCCTCCCAACCTCACCTCCCTGTGACACCTTCATTCCCCCCCTTCCAACGTCACCACACCGCCTCTCACCCCAGTACACCTCCCTCTCCCACTCACAGCTGGACTTTCCTCTCTTCCCTGCTTGACGATCATCCATAGCAACCCATGGCCAAGGTTGTGACGCACTGAAGCAGACCCCAGACATCAACGGAGGCCTCCCACCTTCCGTGAACTGCTTCGCAGTGGAGCCATGTCCATGAGAATCCACCCAGCAATGCCATGGATGTTCCTCCAGGATCCTGTTGCTGTGGGGCTCCAGCACCTTCTGGACTTCGGATGTCCACGATGTGAGCAAGGCCTTGCCGGTAAGTCCTGACTTGTGCACGTCCCACTTGTCAAGGCGTGTTCTAGGCCGGTGTGCTTTCCTGCCGATGTGGGCGGTAAATTTGATGGGGGCGGGGGGTGGGGGGGGTGATTCCATCAAGCAGGCAACACAGTGAGATACAAATGCATTGAAATTAGGTTCTTGATGTCTGTCGGTGGGAAAGACAACCTGCCATTGATGGGCGGGCCGGACGATTGCAAACTGGTTTCCCCACAGTGTGAAACCGATTTTTGGGTTTCTCACCATATTATCCACTCACGCCCGCCCATCGACAACAGGGCCAGAAAATTCCGGGCATTCATTACACTTTTACCATCACACACGTAAATTTCAACATGAAACCTAAATTCTACTTGCTTAAATATTGTGAAGACGGAAGCCATTGCTTTCAGTCCCCACTCCAACTCTGTTCCCTACTGACTCCATCCCTCTCCCTGGCAACAGTCTGAGATTAAGCCAGTCTGTTTACAGTCTCAGTGTCACATTTGATCCTGAGATGAGCTTCTGACCTCATATTCACACCATCCCTAAGAACACCTAATTCCACTTCTGTAACGTTATCCGACTTCAACCCTGTCTTAGCTCCTCTGCTGCTGGAACCCTCATCCAAACCTTTATTACCTCCACGCTCGACTATTCCAATGCACTCCTGGCTGCTCTCCCACATTCTGCTCTCCATAAATTTGAGATCATCCAAAACTTTGCAGCCCCTATCTTAACTCGCAGCAAGTCCTGTTCTTCTTTCAACCCTCTCCTCGCTGATCTACATTGGCTCCCAATCAAGCAATGTTTCAGTTTTAAAATCTTCATCCTCGTTTTCAAATCCCTCCACGGCCTCAGCCCTTCCCAAAAGCGTAATCTCCAACCCCACGACCATCAAGAATATCTGTGCTCCTCTAATTATGGCCTCTTGTGCATCCCTGATTTTAATCACTTTACCCTTGGTGGCCACACCTTCAGCTTCCTGAACTCTTAGCTCTTGAATTCCCTCCCTATACCTCTCTACCTTTCTAGCTTGCTTTCCTCCTTTAAGACACGTGACCTCTTTGATTTTAAGCTCTTGGTCATCTGACCCAATAACTCCTTATGTGGCTTGGTGCCGTACTCTATTATAATGCTCCTGGAAAGCACCTTGGGACATTTTATTACATTAAAGATGCTAAATAAACGTGAGTTGTTGTTCAGTTGAGAAGCAATTTCTTCTCTCAGAGGGTCGTTAGTGTTTGGAAATCTCTACCCCAGCAAGTAGTGGAGACTGGGTCATTGAATATATTCAAGGCAGAGTCGAAGGATTTTTGATTGACAAGGGAGTCAAGGGTTATGGGGGAGAGGCCACAATCAGATCAACCATGTTCTTATTGAATGGTGAAGCAGGCTTGAGGGGCCGAATGGTCTACTCCTGCTTCCATTTCTTATGTTCTTTTTTCTGACCTTCTGGTGTGGGTGGGCGGGGGTGCAACGAATTTATAAGTGGCTGCCAATCCACAGTGAGTGAACGCCAGTGCAAGAGCAAGGTCGGAAGGTTATCACAATCGAACATCCTCAGTTTACAGTCACTTTTTGAAGAGTTGTGTCTTTTAAATATCTCTCAATCGTAACAGTTAACAGGAAAATAATTGCTCAGGTTGACCTGAAGCTTGTTTGCACTGCTAACAGCTCTGAATGCAACGATGGTCAAAGTCTGTCAGCCTCAAATAGAGAGTGGTAGAGGTGATTATTTTCAGTTAAAATGTCAATGCACAACCAGAGTGACAGAAAGGACTCAAGTTAATTTTAAGTGGTATCTCTTCCCCGATGGGGAGCTGGTGGCGACATGGTAATGTCACTGGACCAGCAATCCAGAGGAATTTTAGGAATTAGTCGGAAAAACTGTTAGGGACATGGGTTTGAATCCCATCATGGCAGCCTGTTGAATTTGAATTCAATTGTTTAGTAAAATAAATTAATTAATAAAAAGTAAATCTGGAATTATAAAGCTAATCTCAGTAACTGTGCCATGAAACTATCATCGATTATCGTACAAACCCATCTGGTTCACTAATGTCCTATGGAGAAGGAAATCTGCTGTCCTTACCCAGTCTGGCCGACATGTGAACCCAGACCCACAGTCCCCTGAAATGGTCAGACAAGCCACTCAGTTCAAGGGCAATTAGGGATAGGCAATAAATATTGACCTTAGCAATGCCCACAACTCAAGAAAGAATAAAAAAAGGATGGACAATTGATTGATTCAGTCCAATACATTTTTGGCAGAATCTATAAACTGGCTGGAATTGTCAACCCCAGGAAAGGATCTTCAAAATCAGCTAACTATTGGCAATTTCAACAGATAGAATTAGCCAAGAGAGTTCTGCCAAACATCCGCACAGGCATATATGGACATTGGCTTTTATGGTGGAATTATTAGGGCTGCAGTAGGTGCCCTAACAATGCTTTGTATCATTGCTTACTGCTGCTGTTGTGATAATGGAAAAAACTCTGAAACTTATGGAAATGGAGGATCTACAGCACTGGAGGTAATATGGAAAGGAGGAGAATGATGAAGAATTACCAGTGGGATTCTGCAAAGCTTCAATATTAGGAAGCCTACAATGATGACGTTCCTTATGAAAATGATGGCAAGAGCTCTTGATATTCCACTGTGAAAGCTTCATTGGCACCTCCCATTAAACCTAGATGTATGCTAAAGAATTATGTGTAAAAAGAGCTGTTCTCCAATAGCAGCTTTAGTTGAATGGATGTGATAATTTGGGTCTTGAAAGTACAAAACTCTATCGTGAGCTATTGGGATGGTTTCATTTAATAATAAAGATAAACCTATAAGTAAAATATAAATTTTTCTATAGGTGTGACAGGTGCCTTCCAACAACTGCTTTGGACTTAATTACCTCTTGAAAGTTGAAGTTCTCATCATTTTCACCATTTCAGGTCAATTTTGCTGCATTTTATTTCAGTAATTCTTTTTGCGTCTGTTTTAAATGAACAAAATAGGTGACAGCCATTCTTTGTTTCATTCCCCAGGGCAATGCCTTGACCAATCAGAGTCAACCCGCCTGGTCTGAATTTAAACAATGCTTGGCAGTTAACTGTCAGTCATCAGTTAACTGGTGCATTCTCCATGGCAACGTTTCTACCAATCAGAGTCCACTTTTTTTATTAATTTATGGGATGTGGGCATTGCTGGCTGGGCCAGCATTTATTGCCCATTCCCAATTGCCTTTGGAAAGGTGGTGGTGAGAAGCCTTTTTGAACTGCTGCAGTCCCTGTGGTGTAGGTACATCCACAGTGCTGTTAGGGACAGAGGACTTTGAGCCAGCGACAGTGAAGGAATGGCAATGTAGTTCCAAGTCAGGATGGTGAGTGGCTTGAAGGGGAACTTCCAGGTGGTGGTGTTCCCATCTATCTTCTGCCCTTGTCCTCCTAGATGGTAGTGGTCATGGATTTGGAAGGTGCTAAGGGGCCTTGGTGAGTGTCTGTAGTGCATCTTGTAGATGGTACACACTGCTGCTACTGTTCGTTGGAGGTGGAGGGAGTGAATATTTGCGGAAGGGCTGTCAATCAAATGGGCTGCTTTGTCCTGGATGGTGCCAAGCACTCTCTTCTCATGAACAATAAATTGTTGTTCCCTTTAGATTTGGTATTCTTGCGAATGTCCTGGTGAGTGCAAGATGAAAAACTCTGTCTTTTTTCAATGATACTTCTTTTTAGTAATTTTGCTTCTTTAACACAAATATACTTTCAAATATGGGCTATTGAATAGTTCTAGTCAAATAACTCAAGATTCTGTAACAAGACATAACTAAATCAAAGATGCCCTTTAATCTAGAACATGGCTATTTTTTTAAATAGTGGTTTGATTACCTTAGTTGTAATTAGAATGTGTCTGGTCCTCTTTTTACACACCATAGGGGGAAAGCACAGGGCTCATCACTGAAACACTCGGAGTTTAACATTGTTTCATGAATACAGAGTGAAGAAGGCTAACAGGAGATTTGGTGGAGGCGTTTAAAAATCATGAAGGGCCATCACCTAAGAGTCGTCACCCAAGTGCCGTGCCGACTGGTGTGGGCGACCGTGATCTTCTAAACTTTCCAATCGTAGCAGCAGTGGATGACCTCATTGCTGGGGATCAGGTTAAACCAGTCTGTAATGTTGTGGAAAAGCAAAATACAGCGGATGCCGGAAACCTGAAATAAAAACAGGAAACGCTGGTAAAACTCAGCAGTTCTGGTGGCAACTGTGGAGAAATAAACAGAGTTAACATTTTAAGTTTGCATGACACTTCTTCAGGGCTGCAGAGAGGTAGAAATGTGATGGATTTTAAGATGTTGAAGAGACAGGGTGCAGCGGGTGGAGCAAAATAGAAGGTCAGGGATAGTTGGGAGCTCAGGAGAGATTAAAAGGCAAAGATGTCATGGACACAAGACAAAGAGAGTGGTAATGATAGTATTAAAGACTAAGGGAGGTGTTAATAGTGGTATGAAGGTCAGGTAGCAGAATGTGTTAATAGCAGAACAAGGGTCAAGCCTTTCTGAAAGCAAAACATGACAACAAATTACAGACTTGCCCTGGGTGGTGGGTGGGGAAGGGGAGGGGTAGGGGGAGGCAGGAAAAAAAATCAAAATGGAGGACAGAGTTCATTGTCTGAAGTTGTTGAACGTAATGTTAAGTCCAGAAGGCTGTAAAATGCCTAAGTGGAAGATGAGGTGCTATTCCTTCATATTTAATGTTGCCTAACTGCTTCCTTTACTGCCTGCCTCTTGTTTTTTTTCTGTAAATCCTTCCAGTGGTGATTCGGCACTCCAACTCTTTTGCATGGATAACATGTCCAAAGTACTCCATTTATCTTCTTTTGATATTATTTAAGAAATCTCTTGATCTTGGCCTCATTCAGTACTTCTTTGTTAGTTTTTCTCCACCCAGTTTATCCTTAGGATCCTTCTCAAGCACCACATTTCGAGCATACGAATTAGGAGCAGGGGAGTAGGCCATTTGGCCCCTCGAGTCTGCTCCACCATTCAATAAAACATGGCTGATCTAATTTTAACTTCAACTCCACATTCCCATCCACCCCGGATAACCTTTTATCCCCTTGCTTATCAAGAATCTATCTACCTTTGCTTTAAAGATATTCAAAAACTCTGCCTCAACCACCTTTTGAGGAAGAAAATTTCAAATTCTCACAACCCTCAGAGAAAAAAAAATTAATCTCTGCCTTAAATGGACCACCTTTATTTTTAAACACTGACCCCTAGTTCTAGATTCTCCCACAAGAAGAAATATCCTTTCCACATCCACTCTGTCAAGTCCCCTCAGGATCTTATATGTTTCAATCAAGTCACCTCTTATACTCTTCTAAATTCCAGCAGATACAAGCTTAGCCTGTCCAGACTTTCCTCATAGGACAACCCATCCATTCCAGGTAGCAATCTAGTAAACCTTCTCTGAACTGCTTCCAACGTATTTACATATTTCCTTAAATAAGGTGACCAATGTTGTACACAGTATTCCAGATGTGGTCTCACCAATGCCCTGTATAACTGAAGCATTACCTCCCTACTCTTGTATTCAATTCCCCTTGCAACAAACGATAACATTTTATGAGCTTTCCTAATTACCTGCTGTACCTCCATACTAACCTTTTGCAATTCATACACTAGGACACCCAGATCCCTCTGCATCTCAGAGCTCTGCAATCTTCACCATTTAGCTAATATGCTTCCTTTTTATTTATCCTGCCTAAATGGACAACCTAACATTTTTGCACACTATACTCCATTTGCCAGATCTTTGCCCACTCACCTAATCTATCTATATCCTTTTGTAGCCTCGTAATATCCTCTTCACAATTTACTTTCCTACCTATCTTTGTGTCATCAGCAAATTTAGCAACCATACCATTGGTCCCTTCATCCAAATCATTTATATAAATTGTAAAGAGTTGAGGCCCCAGGACTGATCCCTGTGGCACACCATTTGTCACACCCTGCCAACCAGAAAATGACCCATTTATGCCTACTCTTTGTTTCCTGTTAGCTAGCCAATCTTCTATCCATGCCAATATGTTACCCTCTATACCATAAACTTTAATTTCCACAATAACCTTTGATGTGGCACCTTATGCCTTCTGGAAATCTAAGGACAGTACATCGAATGGTTTCCTTCCATCCATAGCACATGTGACACCTTCAAAGAATATAAGAACATAAGAATTAGGAGCTGGAGTAGGCCATTCGGCCTCTCAAGCCTGCCCTGCCATTCAATAAGGTCATGGCTGATCTGTGCCAGGCCCCAATTCCTCTTTCGTGCCAGCTCCTCATAGCCCTCAACTCCTCGATATTTCAAAAATCTATATACCTCCTCTTTAAATACTTTCAGTGATCTAGCCTCCACAACTCTCTGGGGTAGAGAATTCCAGACATTCAGAACCCTCCAAGAGAAGAAATTCCTTTGCATCTCAGTTTTAAACAAGCGTCCCCTTATTCTGTAACCATGTCCCCTAGTTCGAGATTCTCCCACTGGTGGAAACATCTTCCCAACATCTACCCTCTCAACCCCCCCCTCAGAACCTTGTAGCTTTCAATAAGATCACCCTCATTCTTCTGAACTCTAATAAATAAAGGCCTAACCTGTTTTGCCATTCTTGATAAGTCAATCCCTTCATCCCGGGAATCAACCGAGTGAATCTCTTTTGAACTGCCTCCAATGCCAGTATCTCCTTTCTTAAATATGGGAACCAAAACTGTACACATTACTCCAGGTGCAGCCTCAACAACACCCTGTACAGTTGTAACAATACTTCCCTATTTTTAAACTCCAACCCCCTAGCAATACAGGCCAAAATTTCATTTGCCTTCTTAATTACTTGCTGCACCTGCATGCTAACTTTTTTGTGTTTCATGCACAAGAACACCCAGATCCCTCCATGCTGCACGTTTTCAGAGTCTCTCTCCGTTTAAATAATAGTCTGCCTTTTGATTCTTCCTATCAAAGTGCATGACCTCACACTTTCCTACATTAAACTCCATCTGCCAAGTTTTTGCCCTCTCACTCAACTCACTCTGCCCTTGCAGATTCCTTATGTCCTCAGCACAACATGCTCTCCCACCTATTTTTGTATCATCAGCAAATTTGGATACATTACACCCTGCCCCCTCCTCCAAGTCATTAATATAGATAGTAAATAGTTGAGGCCCCAGAACTGATCCTTGTGGCACTCCACTGGTTATGTCTTTCCAACCTGAAAAAGACCCATTCATCCTGACTCTCTGCCTTCTGTGTGTTAACCAATCCTCAATCCATGCTAATACATTACCCCCAATACTGTGAGCTCCTATCTTTTATGTGGCACTTTATGGAATGCCTTCTGGAAATCCAAATACATTACATCTACTGGTTCCCCTTTATCAACTCTGCTTGTTATATCCTCAAAGAACTCTAGCAAATTTGTCAAAAATGATTTCCCTTTCACAAAACCATGGTGGCTCTGTTTGATTGTGTTAAGTTTTTCTAAATGTCCTGCTATTCCTTCCTTAATAATGGACTCTAATATTTTCCGAATGACAGATGTCAGGCTGACTGGCCTATAGTTCCTGCTTTTTGTCTCCCTCCCTTCTTGAACAGGGGTATCACATTAGCGGCTTTCCAATCTGCTGGGACCCTCCCAGGATCCAGTGAGTTCTGGAATATTTCGACCAATGCCTCCACCATCTCTGCAGCCACTTCCTTTAACACCCTTGGATGCAGGCCATCAGGTCCTGGTGACTTGTCTGCCTTTACTCCCATTAGTTTGTCAAATACTTTGTCCTTTGTGATAGAGACTTATTTGATATCTTTGGGATGTTTATAGTGCTCTCCACCATGAAGACTGATGCAAAATATTGGTTTAAATTATCTGCCTTTTCCCTGTTCACCATTATCAATTCTCCAGTTGCATCCTCAAGGGTTCCACGCTCACTTTAGCCACTCTCTTTTTATGTATCCATAGAAGCTCTTGCTGTTTGTTTTTATATTTTTAGCCAATTTAATTTCATAATCAATTTCTTGCTCTTCATTAGCTTTTTAGTCATTCGCCGCTGATTCCTAAAAAATTCCCAATCCTCTGGCCTACCACTAGTTTTCGCCTCTTTGTATGCCTTAGTTTTTGATTGGATACTCTCCTTGATCACCTTCGTTAACCATGGGTGATTTGTCCTTCTCGAGTCCTTCTTTTTGACTGGGATAAATTTTTGCTGAGCATTATGAAATATCTGCCTAAATGTCTGCCACTGCTCATCCACTGACCTTCCCCTTAGTCTATTTTCCCAGCTCAATTTAGACAACTCTTTCTTCATACCTCTGTAATTGCCATTATTTAAGCTGAGGACACTGGTTGAGATCCGAGCTGCTCGCCCTCAAACTGAATTTGAAATTCTACCATGTTGTGATCGCTACCCCTTCGAGGATCCTTAACTGCAACATCTCTTATTAATCCCACCTCATTACACATTACTCGATCTAAAATAGCCTGTTCCTGGGTAGGTTCTGCAATGTTGCTCTAAGAAACAATCCCTGATGCACTCTACAATTTCATCTTCCATGTTACCCCTGCCAATCTGATTTGTCCAGTCAAAATGCAGATTAAAATCACCCATGACAATTGTAGCGCCCTTCTTACATGTCTCCATTATTTCCTGATTTATACTTAGTCCTACAGTGAGGTAACTCTTCAGGGGCCTATAGACGACTCCCACCCGCGAATTCTCCCCCTTGCTATTCCTTATTTCCACCCAAATTGGTTCCACATTACGATCTATTGCACCTATGTCACTAGTCCAATAAATTGGTTAAACATGATTTTCCTTTCACAAAACCATGTTGACTCTTGCCTTGAATTTTTTTAAGTACCCTACCAAAACATCTTTCATAACAGCTTTTAAAATTTTTCCTACGACAGATGTTAAGCTAACTGGCCTGTAGATTCCTGCTTTCTGTATCTCTCCCTTTTTGAATAAAGGAGTTACATTAGCTACTTTACAATTTAATGGAACATTCTCCGAATTGAGTAAATTTAGGAAAATTAAAACCAATGCACCAACTATCGCACTAGCCTCTTGTTTCAAGACCCTAGGATGAAATCCATCAGGACTCGGTCACTTGTCAACCTGCAGCTCGAACAATTTGCTCAGTATCACTTCCCTGGTGATTGTGATTTTTTTTTTGAGTTCCTCCCTCCCTTCCAGTTCCTGATTTACAGCTAATACCGTCGATTTTCTTTTCTTCCTCTTTTCCGAAGCTTCAAGTTTCACATTCAGAATTCATTACTGACCTAACATTACATTTTAGTACACAGGTTCTCATTTCAAGGCTCAAGTTGATCTTTCTTGGAAGGTTGCTTAATTTTGCAAAAGCATTTTTGGCTTGGCCATTTTTCGGATTTCAGTACTGCTTTTTGACATTGGATGTTACTACTAGACAAAGTAAATAAGCAGAAACTGTTTTCAGTGGCTGAAGGGTTGAAAGCCAGAAGACACATAGATGAAGATGATTGGCAAAAGAACCAGAAAGGTCATGAGGAAACATTTTTTTTTAACAACACGAGCTGTCACTGAAATGCACTGCCTGAAAAGGTGGTGAAGAAGATTGAATAATAATACCTTCCAAACCGTAATCTCTCCCACCTAAAAGGACAAGGGCAGTAGATACATGGGGCAGAATCTTTGGCTTGGCGAGCGGGGGGGTGGGGGGCAGGGCCCGCTCGCTGAGGCGTAAAATAACGACGCGCGTCCCGATGTCACCGCGCGTCATTCAGATTTTCAGTTAGGTGGGCGCCCACTGAACTGTCAAAGGCCTATTAAAAGAATAAACTGAGCTGTCCATTCAAGCTTAAGGTTGGTGGGGGGGGGGGGGGGGGGCGGTGCAGGCGAAGAGCCCAGGCGGTCATCGCATTTTTCATGGAACCTCATCCACGGGCGGGATGAGGTTTCATGAATGTTTTTAAAGATTTGAAAACATTTTTAATAAAATTCATAGACAAGTTCAGCTCATGTGACAGTTTCACATGAGGGGGAGGGGACATGTCCTAAAAATTCTTTTTCCTTTTATTCAAATTTTTTAAACGTAAACCTCTTTCACGCGCAGGCCCCAACTCAAGCAATCCCCTCCCGCCCGCACAGGTAGCGCTTAGTGCTTCCGGGCGCACGTCACGCTGGGCGGGCCTTAATTGGCCCGCCCACATAAAATGGCGGCATCCAGCCAATCATGGGTGGCGCATGCCTGCGCCCGCTCCCGCACAACCCCCCCGACGGGGAGAAAGTTCTTCCCATGGCAACACACCATCCTGACTTGAGATTATATTGGCATTCCTTCACTGTCATTGGGTCAAAGTCATGGCACTCCATTCCTAACAGCACTGTGGATGTACCACATGTACCAAGGACTGCAGCGGCTCAAGGAGGCAGCTCACCACCACCTTCTCAAGGGCAATTGCCAGCAACACCCACATCCCATGATAGAATGAACAAAATTGAAAAGAGAATTGGTTAAAAAAAATTGCAGGGATGTGGGGAAAGAGCCGGGGATTGGGATTGACTGAATTACCCTTCAAAAGAGCTGGCAGAGTCTTGGTGGGGTGAATGGCCTCCTTCTGTGCTGTATTATTCTACGAAACTTCCTGATCACTAGCAACTGGTTTTAACTTGACCTCAGAATGAGCCTCTAATTGACCTCATTGTCAATGTACTTCAAACTTGTGATAAAAACAAAAAACTGCAGAAGCTGGAAATCCAAAACAAAAACAGAATTACCTGGAAAAACTCAGCAGGTCTGGTAGCATCGGCAAGGGTCATGAGGACTCGAAACGTCAACTCTTTTCTTCTCCGCCGAAGCTGTCAGACCTGCTGAGTTTTTCCAGGTAATTCTGTTTTTGTTGTGTTACTTCAAACTTGTGGTTTTAGAGCAACGTGCAAAGTTACATACAGCTCCACCTTTGCAGTGGGGTGGTACATTGTGTGTTACATGATAGTGTATTCCTGCTATTATAAAACAGAACATCCACTGACATAACATGATCAATGCTACAGGAGATAAGCTGATACTTCCTCAATTTATTATTGATTTGGTCTTATTAATTAACTTAACATTGCAATGCCCCCGGGGGCTTGGCAGTGAAGAGGGATCTTTTGCTTTTGTGATTCAGTCTAGATTAGTTGGATGTAAACAAAAGTGTAATCTTGCGTCTGCAGTATATCTGGGATAAAAACAGAAAGTGCTGGATACACTCAGCATGTCATGTTGCAACTGTGGAGAAAGCTAAGGTTTCAGGGCAATGACATTTTTCTTCATTTGTTCATGAGGTGTGGGCATCATCGGGAAGGCCAGCATTTTTTGTTCACTCCTAATAGCTGCTGGCAGTAAAGACAGGAGAGATCCTAGTCAGCCATTACTGATAACACATCTTGCCAGCGTATTAGTATATGGCAGAAATCCTTCATGATATAGGCATGAGGGCTTCCTCCTATGCTGAATTACCTCAGTTGAAAAAGAAAAAGAATTGTCCTAGAGATGGTGATGGTGAGCCAACATTTTGAACCGCTGCAGTCCATGTGCTGTTAGGAAAGGAGTTCCAAGCTATTTTACCCAGTGATATTGAAGGGAATGGTGATATAGTTCCAGGTTATAACAAAAACAAAAATAGCTGGAAAAACTCAGCAGGTCTGACAGCATCTGCGGAGAGGAACACAGTTAACGTTTCGAGTCCAAACGACTCTTCATTAGAACTAAAGAAACATAGAAATGTGATGAAATATAAGCTGGTAGAGGGGGGGGTTGGACAGGTAGAGTTGGATAGAGGGTCAGTGATAGGTGGAGGCAAAGAAGAGATTGCCAAAGATGTCATATACAAAAGGACAAAGGGGTGTTGACAGTGGTGATATTATCTAAGGAATATGCTAATGGTGACATTAAGGGTAGAAAGCAGGACAAACAAGTGGCAGTTGGCCCTAGTGGGGGTGGGGGGAAGGGATCGAAATGGGCTAAAAGGTGGAGATAAAACGGTAGATCGAAATAAATTTTAAAATAGGTGGGAAAAGAAAAATATATTTTTTTAAAATGATAAATTTTTGGGAAAAGGGGATATGAAAGAGAGTGGGGACGGAGGAGTGAGTTCATGATCTGAAGTTGTTGAATGAAATGTTAAGACCGGAAGGCTGTAAAGTGCCTAGTCGGAAGATGAGGTGCTGTTCCTCCAGTTTGCGTTGAGCTTCACTGGAACAATGCAGCAGGCCAAGGATGGGCATGTGGGCATGAGAGCAGGGTGGAGTGTTGAAATGGCAAGCGACAGGGAGGTCTGGGTCATGCTTGTGGATAGACCGAAGGTGTTCCGCAAAGCAGTCACCCAGTCTGTATTTGGTCTCTCCAATGTAGAGGAAACCACATTGGGAGCACTGAATGCAGTAGACTAAATTGAGGGAAGTTTCACTTGAAAGGAGTGTTTGGACGGTGAGGAGTGGGGAAATAAAGGGGCAGGTGTTACACCTTCTGCGGTTGCATAGGAAGGTGCCATGGGAGGGGGTTGAGGTGTAGGGGGTGAAGGAGGAGTGGACCAGGGTGTCCCGGAGGAAGCGATCCTGATATTCTATGTATATCAATGGGAAGAGGATAACCAGGGAAAGAGTAGGGCCCATTAGGGACCAAGGGGGCAATTTATGGGTGGAGCCAGAGGACTTCGGTAGAGTGTTGAACGAATACTTCACATCTGTCTTCACCTACGAGAATGAGGATGAAGGTATCGAGCTTGGGGAGGGAGACTGCGAGATTCTTGAGCAAATTGATATAGGGAGTGACAAGGTATTGGAGGTGTTGGCAGGCTTAAAAGTGGACAAATCTCCAGGTCCGGATGATTTATGTCCCAGACTGTTGAGGGAGGCAAGGGAGGAGATTGCAGGGGCTCTGACCCAAATTTTTAATTCCTCTCTGGCCATGGGGGAGGTGCTAGAGGACTCGGAAACAGCTAATGTGGTTCCACTATTTAAGAAGGGTTGTAAAGATAAGCCAGGGAACTACAGGCCAGTGAGTCTCACGTCAGTGGTAGGGAAACTATTGGAGAAAATTCTGAAGGAGAGAATCTATCTCCACTTGGAGAGGCAAGGTTTGATCAGGGATAAGCAGCATGGCTTTGTCAGAGGGAGGTCATGCCTAACAAATTTGAATTTTTTGAGGAAATGACCAGGTGTGTAGATGAGGGTAGTGCAGTTGATGTAGTTTATATGGATTTCAGCAAAGCCTTTGACAAAGTCCCACATGGGAGACTTATAAAGAAGGCAAATGCACATGGGATACAGGGTAATTTGATAAGGTGGATTCAAAATTGGCTTAGTTGTAAGAGACAGAGGGTGATGACAGAAGGCTGCTTTAGTGACTGGAAGCCAGTGTCCAGTGGTGTACCACAGGGATCTGTGCTGGGTCCCCTATTATTCGTCATTTATATAAACGACATAGATGATTATGTGGGGGGTAGGAT